>NC_077237.1:7139484-7453734 GCF_947179165.1 Solanum dulcamara | reverse complement strand
AGTCCATACTCAAACCCAATAACTACGTCTCCAAACGTATGAGGGGATTAAACCGTTAAAGTCGGATGCTTCCCCAAAATTATTGTCCTGACATTATAGGACTTGGTTGGATTGGATCCATGATTGGTTGATTCGTTCATACCCTGGCAAAGTATGAACGGACGCGGCAACAATGTTGGTTTGTTGTACTGTCACTAGCTCATAAGTGATGGTTGTCGGATGAGAGAAACTCCCACATAGGTCTTGATAGTACTCTAAGTCGAATTGAGTTGAATTGTATGTGATTTGGTACCGTCTAAACTATATTCTTGCTTAGACTTAGGACGCTTGTTGAGTTGTACTTCTTTCTGAGTTGAGATTACCGAGTTGATTTGGTCCTTTCTGATGTTGTTTTATTCGGCCATTTTATATACTCGTACATTCCATGTACTGATGTCATTTGGCCTGCATCATTTCATGATGCAGAGATAGGTACTAGAGATCATCAACCGGCGCACCATTGAAGAACCACACACTCTCAGCTAGTTGGTGAGTCCTTCTAGTTTTCGGAGGATGTTGAGTTCCCTGTATAGTTTTGTGTTGCTTCCTTTATTTTGATTGTTGGTAGCCATGGGCTTGTCATTGGCACCTCCTAGATTGTTGATAGAGGCTTCATAGACCGGAGTGTAGAAATGTTGGATTGTTCTTTGAGTAGTTCTTCTTCAACTGTTTGTTTATTTGATAGTTATTTGGCCTTTGGCCCTAAATTATGAATAGTACTTCATTGAATGAGTCTTCCGCTGAGAGAATGTGTTTGAATGAATGTGTGACTGGACTAGGTGGTTCGCTTGGAAGCCAGAAATGGCTTTCGAGTGCCGGCCATGCCTAGGGTACCCTCCCGGGGCGTGACAATGGACTACTCTTACCCAATTCGGTGCTCGATACTCCTCCCAAGACTCAATATGCTCATATCTATCAAGTGAGTAAGATACTCAAAATACTCATTTAGTCTCATTGGACTCTTTTCAAAACTCAACTCAAATTTGGTCTCATTGGACCTTCTTTCAAATCGACTCATCTCAAATCAAAAAAACCCTTCTCTTCAAAATTTATACAATCTCGACTCAATCTCAAAAATTGACATTTTTAAAGTAGAAATGCTCAACTTATTTATACTCAAAATACTCGTGTTCAAAAATAATTAAAAGACTTCTCAAACTCAACTCACGCTTAAATTCTTTTAAATCATAGATGAAAATAATCATTCTTTAGACTCAAAATAGTGTATAAATAGTTTATGCAAAAGGGTTCACACATTCTTTATTTAAAGCTCCTTCTCAAAAGATCATTTATTTTCAAAATATTCATAAGACTCCAATCAACTCAAATTATGCAAATCACATACCACATAATCACATTAGACTCCAATCCACTTCATCACACAACATCCTCATCAACATAACCTATTCATTCACATCATCGTCAAATATCATTATTCACATCATCATCAAACATCATCATCATATCATCATCATCATCATCATCAAACATTATCATTACATCATTGTCAAATATCATCATCACATCAATCGTCAAACATCTACTCCAAAAATCCTTATTTTAGTCCTATGTTCAATTTATAGAAGCAAAAGGACATTCTTAACTATCCAATTCATTCTTTTCATTCCAATCAATACACATATACACAAAACCATCCATCTCAACCTCAAGACAATTATGACAAAGAAATCTTATCTTGGGTTCATGTGAATGAAACATGAATCCATACTCCCAACAAAACTCAACTCAAGAATACCGTCAATACCTATGACTCTATATACAAAGATACATTTGTAGTCAATAATATGAAAGTTGACTATTTAATAACCAAGTCATGAAATCATCGATCAATTTCTAGTATATAAAGATATTCTAGGGTTTAGGAAAAGTTTCAAGAAAACCATCCTAAAAGGTTCAAATCATTCACAACTCCTATCCAACACATACATGGGCATATGGAAGAACTCAATCCATATTTTAGGTTAGCCTTACATACTATAACAACCCCTAAAATGTTGTATGTCGGTATTTCAATTCTCGACGAAAATAATACAGCCTCTGTATTTTGGGTATAACTTTTCATATGTTGGTCCAAATTAGGTGATTCAAATTTTTGGATAACCAAAACATCCTTACCTACAACTTTCATGAAGAATATATCTTAATATTCGGAGTATAAGTAGGTCAAATAAATTAATCTTTGCAAGATATAGTACTGTGACAGAATTGAGTATTTATAGAAGAAAATTCATATCTCACTGTAGGTTGCTCCAAATTGGTTGATTCTTGAACTATATAAAACTAGACTTCCATATCTACAATTCTTATTAAGACACCAAATCCTAATAAGGAATTTATCTTATTCAAACGCAGCTTCAAAAAAGAGTATTCTGTTTAAAAGAACTTATCTCACCTACCATGGAAACATCTAGATACATTTGACATCATTCATGCTGTCCTCCATTTAACATCATCCATGACATCAATATATTCCATTAAATTTTCAGATTTTTCTTTATAATTATTTTATTTATTGTTAGGTCACTCTTTCCCACCTATAAATACCCACCTTATTTCCTCATTTTATTCATCAAGCTTTCTTAAGCATTTCTTCTCTCTGTATACTTCTTCTCAAATATAGTTTTAGTTTTAGTAGTATAAAAATACTACTCCGGTTATTCTTATACTCCGGGTAGTACACAAAATGCTCCGGCGAGAAGAAAAGGCTAGGGGTCCAAGAGTGTTCCAATTCGGAGTAAACCTTCGGATTTAAGGTATGTAAGGCTTTCATAGCATTGGATTGAGTTCGTCCATGCGCTCAATATTTAAATTCATTATAATTGAGTTATAGTTGAGTTTTATCCAAATCTTGAATTCTATATGAATTAATTCTTCTTCTATTAAATTTGATATATTTATGCATTAATATTATTATTATTGTTATCTCTCATATTATTGGAATTATTGTTCATGGCTACTTTCCCATGAATCCAAATTGATTTGATGTTCATGAATATGTTTACACATATTTTGAGTAAAGATGTTGGCTTTTTATTATTTTCATTGATAAAAAGAAACTTATATGAATTAATACTATATATGTATTTTATTGAGTTTTGAAAGAGCAAAAGAGTTGAGTTTGAATTGAGCAAATGATATTTTGAGCAAGATGTTTTGATGAGATATAAATGATGTTTTTGGAAGTATAATGATTGATGAACATGAAATGAGATGAGTTTGATGATTTAAATTAAAGTCCAATGAGACTAGATAATGAGATTAATATGAGCACATATTTTGGGAGTAGTATTGAGCACCGAGTTGGGTAAGAGTTTAATTGACTCAAACCCCAGAACTACGTAGCCAGCGTAGGATGGAGGCTATGCCTCTTAAGTCCCAAAAAGAGGACTTTGATGAGTGGATCCAAGATGGTGATGTCCTTTACCCTGGCAAGGTATTGAATGGATGTGGCAACGACATCGCTTCGTTGTATCATCGCTAGCTCATAAGTGATGGTTGTTGGTTAGAGAAACTCCCAACTGAGTAAGCAGTGCTTATTACTATTATTTTTATTATTTTATTTTAAACTTGCATTACATATTCATGTTGAGATGATGTTGAGTTCTGAGCTTAGTTTTCTTGAGATGAGTTTCTTGATATCTATCCTTACCTTCCTGCCAATTTACATACTCGTACATTCCACATACTGACGTCATTCGACCTGCATCGTTTTATGATGCAGATACAGGTGTTAGAGATCCTCAATAGGCGCATCATTGAAGATCATTTCTTTTCAGC
Organism: Solanum dulcamara; assembly: GCF_947179165.1. Lineage (NCBI taxonomy): Eukaryota > Viridiplantae > Streptophyta > Magnoliopsida > Solanales > Solanaceae > Solanum > Solanum dulcamara. The sequence goes on along the minus strand of NC_077237.1, from coordinate 7,449,897 downwards.
TATTTGGTGAGTCCTTCTTGTATTCGAAGGAACTCCTTATCCTTTTATTATTGTTGAGTGTGATGTTTCTTTTGAGGTAGCCATGGACATGCCATTGGCACCATCTAAGAGTATTAGAGGCTTCATAGACAGAGTCTGATGATGTAATCAGAGTAGTTCTCCTTAGAAACTACTTCTTCTAAGAATTATCTATTTTTTCTTTGATTATGACAAGCCCACATTAGTATTCTTAAGTCTTCCGCTGATGAATAAATATGAAATGAGACCAAGTAGTTCTCTTAGAAGCCAGAAATGGTTTCTGAGTGCCGGCCACGCCTAGGGTACCCTCTCGGGGCGTGACAAACTTGGTATCAGAGCACAGAGTTCAAGAGTCCTAGGGTGTCTATGAAGCCGTGTCTAGTAGAGTCTTGTTTATGGGTGTGTCGTGCACCATACTTATAATCAGGAAACTATAGAACATTAGGAATTATTTCACTTCTTTCATAATCTGAGTTCGTGCGATAGAGTTTAATTCTATAAAAGCTTTCTTTCTAATTCGTGTGTTTACACGTTTCAGACATGCCTCCTAAACGTTCAGCTAGTCAGAGGAACACTGCCAGCACTGAGGTTCCACAGTCAGTGATGCCTTCACGGAGAACTAGGGGCCGACCTGCAAGGTCTACTGAGGTACCCCAAGTACCTACTGTTCAGACCACTCCTACTTCTGAGGAAGATTTTCGAGAAGCGATTGCTATGCTCACCCAGTTGGTGGCTGCTCGAAATAGTAGCCAGAGTTCACCAACTCCTAGCTCTAGTTATCAAGAGCCGTCTGCGGCCACGAGGATCAGAGATTTTCTGAGAATGAATCCGCCGGTCTTCACGGGTTCCAACATTGATGAAGACCCCTACAATTTCATTGATGAGATGTGGAAGATACTAAAAGCGATACATGCTACAGAGATCGAGGGGATTGAGTTGGTATTTTATCAACTCAAGGATGTGGCAAATGTCTGGTATAACCAGTGGGAAGAAAGTAGAGGTGAAGATGCAGAGCCTGCTCTTTGGGATGAGTTTGAAAGAGCATTTCTTGATAACTTTTTTCCCCAAGAGCTACGTGAAGCAAAAATTGAGAAGTTTGTGAACCTCAAGCAAGAGAGTATGACTGTGAAAGAGTATAGTTTGAAGTTTATTCAATTGTCCAAATATGCCCCAGAAATGATTCCTCATATGAGGTCTAAGATGAGGAAGTTTGTCTCTGGCCTAGGCAAACATGTAAAGAAAGAATGTAAGGCAATGCTAATGATTTCTGACATGGATTTTTCTAGATTGATGGTATATGCTCAGCAGGTTGAGGATGACAAGAAAAAGGACCGAGAGGAACACCTAAGCAAGAAGGCTAAGTTTGCTGGGCATGAGAATGAGCAGAAGCAAGGGAAGGGTAACAAGTCTTTCTTTCAGAAAAGGTCTTCCAATTATGCACCTTCCCCAACAAATACTTTTACACCTAATACTAGGTATGATCAGAGATCGCTAAGTCACCAAAACTTCCAATCTCAGGGTTCTCAGTCCCAATTAAGTATGGCTCAAGGTTCTAGAGGGAAACCACCATGTGCTAGATGTGGGAGGCTCCATTTGGGAGAGTATCGTATGGGCACCAATGCTTGCTACGGATGTGGAAAGACAGGTCACTTCTAGAATGAGTGTCCTTCAAAGAGGCAGGGAGATGGAAGTAGTAGAGCTCAGTTTTCTTCTGCAGCTCCACAAAATAGAGGTAATCATAGAGGTGCAGCTTCAAGTGCAGGTGGGGGAACCAACCATCTGTATGCTATGTGTAATCGCCAAGACCAAGAGAATGCACCCGATGTTGTTACTGGTATGCTCCGAGTCCTTTCTTTTGATATGTATGCATTACTTGATCCGGGTGCTACATTATCTTTTGTGACTCCTTACTTGGCTAGTAAATTTGAGATCCTTCCTGAGTGTCTTCTTGATCCTTTCAGCGTGTCTACTCCTGTTGGTGATTCTATATTAGCTGAGAGGGTCTATAGAAATTGTACTGTGTCAATCTATCATAGGGATACCATGGCTGACTTAGTTGAGTCGGACATGGTTGATTTTGATGTGATTCTTGGTATGGACTGGCTTTATTCTTATTATGCTTCAGTTGATTGTAGGACCCGAATTGTCAAGTTTCAATTTCCAAAAGAGCCTATCTTAGAGTGGAAGGGGAATTCTGTAGTGCCTAGGGGTAAATTTATTTCCTACCTTAAGGCCAGAAAATTAATCTCTAAGGGATGTATATATCATATAGTCCGAGTCAAAAATATTAATGATCAGACTCCATCTTTTGAGTTAGTTCCCATTGTGAATGAGTTTCCTGAAGTCTTTCCTGAGGATCTACCCGGAATCCCTCCTGATAGAGAGATAGACTTTGGTATTGATGTCCTTCCTGATACACAACCTATCTCCATTCTTCCTTATAGGATGGCTCCTGCTGAGTTGAAAGAGTTGAAAGAACAACTGAAAGACCTCCTAGATAAGGGGTTTATTAGGCCAAGTGTCTCACCTTGGGGCACTCCTGTCTTATTCGTTCGAAAGAAAGATGGGTCCCTTAGAATGTGCATTGATTACCGATAACTAAACAAGGTCACCATTAAAAACAAGTACCCTCTTCCCAGAATAGATGATTTATTTGACCAATTTCAGGGTGCCACATGCTTCTCTAAGATAGACCTCAGATCAGGCTATCACCAGTTGAAAGTGAGAGAATGTGACATCCCGAAGATGGCTTTTCGAACCTGCTATGGTCATTTTGAGTTTCTTGTTATGTCCTTTGGATTGACAAATACTCCAGCAGCTTTTATGGACCTCATGAATCGAGTATTTAAGCCATACATAGATACGTTTGTAATTATCTTCATCGATGATATTTTGGTCTACTCTAGAAGTAAGAGTGAGCATGCTAATCACCTTAGGATTGTCCTTCAAACTCTTAAGGAGGAGGAGTTGTATTCTAAGTTTTCAAAGTGTGAGTTTTGGCTTGAGTCTGTAGCATTCCTAGGCCATATTATATCTGGGGATGGAATCCAAGTTGATACTCAAAAGATTGAGGCAGTTAAGAACTGGCCCCGACCAACCTCTCCAACCGACATAAGGAGTTTCTTAGGTTTGGCTGGTTACTACAGGAGGTTTGTTGAGGGATTTTCATCCATATCCTCACCATTGACTAAGCTGACTCAGAAGAAGGCTAAGTTTCAATGGTCTGATGCTTGTGACAAAAGTTTTCAAGAGTTGAAAGCTAGATTGACTACTGCTCCAGTACTATCCCTACCCGAAGGAATAGATGGTTTTGTAATCTATTGTGATGCTTCAAGAGTTGGGTTGGGATGTGTATTGATGCAGAAAGGTAAGGTCATTGCCTATGCCTCCAGGCAGCTTAAGACTCATGAGAGAAACTACCCCACTCATGACCTTGAGTTGGCAGCTGTGGTATTTGCTCTTAAGATCTGGCGTCACTATCTTTATGGTGTACATGTGGATGTGTTCATAGACCATAAGAGCTTACAGTATGTATTCAGCCAGAAGGAGCTAAATTTGAGGCAGAGGAGATGGCTAGAGTTGCTCAAGGATTATGACATGAGCATTCTCTACCACTCATGTAAAGCAAATGTAGTTGCTGATGCTCTTAGCAGGTTATCTATGGGGAGTACAACCCATGTAAAAGAGGAAAAGAAGGAGTTGGCAAAGGAAGTGCATAGACTTGCGCATTTGGGAGTTCAACTTATTGACTCTAGTGAGGGTGGTACAATAGTACGAAATGGAGTTGAATCATCTCTAGTTGCAGAGGTGAAAGAAAAGCAAGATCAGAATCCCATTCTTCTTCAACTGAAGGATGAGGTTCACAAGCAGAAGGTAATAGCTTTTACCAAAGGGGGAGATGGAGTATTGAGATATCAAGAAAGATTATGTGTTCCAAGTGTTGATGGTATTAGGGAGAGAATCATGAAAGAAGCCCATAATTCTAAGTATTCCATCCATCCAGGTTCAACAAAGATGTATCATGACTTGAGAGAAGTATACTGGTGGAGTAGAATGAAGAGAGATATAGCAGAGTTTGTGTCCAAGTGCCCGAATTGCCAACAAGTTAAAGTTGAGCACCAAAGGCCTTGTGGAGTGGCTCAGAATATAGAGATTCCAGAATGGAAGTGGGAAATGATCAATATGGACTTCATTACAGGTTTACCACGAACCCGCAAACAACATGACTCTATTTGGGTGATTGTGGATAGGATGACCAAATCGGCCCATTTCTTGCCGGTTAAGACTACGAACACTGCAGAGGATTATGCCAAACTGTATCTTAGAGAAATTGTTAGACTGCATGGAGTTCCTTTGTCTATCATCTCTGATAGGGGATCTCAATTTACTGCTCAGTTTTGGAAGTCATTTCAGAAGGGCTTGGGTTCAAGAGTGAACCTTAGTACTGCTTTTCATCCGCAAACAGATGGCCAGGCAGAGCGTACGATACAGACTTTGGAGGATATGTTAAGAGCTTGTGTCATTTACTTCAAAGGTAATTGGGATGATCATTTACCTCTTATTGAGTTTGCATACAATAATAGTTTCCATTCGAGTATTCAAATGGCTCCTTATGAAGCTCTGTATGGGAGGAGATGTAGATCACTAATTGGTTGGTTTGAAGTTGGTGAAGCTGAGTTGATTGGACCAGACTTGGTTCACCAAGCTATGGAGAAGGTGAAAACCATACAAGAGAGGTTGAGGACTGCTCAAAGTTGCTAGAAATCCTACACTGATGTTAGAAGAAGAGATTTGGAGTTCAAAGTGTACGATTTGGTATACTTGAAAGTTTCACCCATGAAGGGTGTGATGAGATTTGGAAAGAAAGGGAATCTTAGTCCCCGCTACATTGGTCCTTATCAGATTATGAGGAGGGTAGGTAATGTAGCCTATGAATTGGAGTTGCCTCCAGAATTAGCTGCTATTCATCTCGTGTTTCATATCTCTATGCTTAAGAAGTGTTTGGGAGATCCTTCACTTGTTGTCCCAGCTGAGAGCATTGGGGTGAAAGAGAGTTTGAGTTATGAAGAGATTCCAGTTCAAATTCTTGATCGTCAGGTTCGCAAATTAAGAACTAAGGAAGTGGCATATGTCAAAGTCCTATGGCGAAATCAATTTGTTGAAGAGTCTACATGGGAAGCTGAAGAAGATATGAAGGCTAACTATCCTCATCTATTTGTGCCTTCTGATAACGATATTCAAGGTAATATTCCTTATTTCTACCTTTGAATCGATGTTTATTCTTGAGTTTGAGTCATTGACCATTTGAGTATCACAGTTTTTGAGAAATTGATGTATTGATGATATTCATTCTTTATGTCTCCTATTTTGATTTTCATTCGAGGACGAATGATCCCAAGGGGGAGATATTATAACAACCCCTAAAATGTTGTATGTCGGTATTTCAATTCTCGACGAAAATAATACAGCCTCTATATTTTGGGTATAACTTTTCATACATTGGTCCAAATTAGGTGATTCAAATTTCTGGGTAACCACAACATCCTTACCTACAACTTTCATGAAGAACATATCTTAATATTCGGAGTATAAGTAGGTCAAATAAATTAATCTTTGCAAGATATAGTACTGTGACGGAATTGAGTGTTTATAGAAGAAAATTCATGTCTCACTGTAGGTTTCTCCAAATTGGTTGATTCTTGAACGATATGAAACTAGACTTCCATATCTACAATTCTTATGAAGACACCAAATCCTAATAAGGAATTTATCTTATTCAAACGCAGCTTCGAAAAAGAGTATTATGTTTAAAAGAACTCATTTCACCTACCATGGAAACATCTAGATACATTTGACATCATTCATTACATAAATTGTCCTCCATTTAACATCATCCATGACATCAATATATTCCATTAAATTTTTAAATTTTTCTTTATAATTATTTTCTTTATTGTTAGATCACTCTTTCCCACCTATAAATACCCACCTTATTTCCTCATTTTATTCATCAAGCTTTCTTAAGCATTTCTTCTCTCTATATACTTCTTCTCAAATATAGTTTTAGTTTTAGTAGTCTAAAAATACTACTTCGGTTATTCTTATACTCCGGGTAGTACACAAAATGCTCCGGCGAGAAGAAAAGGCTAGGGGTCCAAGAGTGTTCCAATTCGGAGTAAACCTTAAGATTTAAGGTATGTAAGGCTTTCATAGCATTGGATTGAGTTCGTCCATGCGCTCAATATTTAAATTCATTATAATTGAGTTATAATTGAGTTTTATCCAAATCTTGAATTCTAAATGAATTAATTCTTCTTCTATTGAATTTGATATATTTATGCATTAATATTATTATTATTGTTATCTCTCATATTATTGGAATTATTGTTCATGGCTACTTTCCCATGAATCCTAATTGATTTGATGTTCATGAATATGTTTACACATGTTTTGAGTAAAGATGTTGGCTTTTTATTATTTTCATTGATAAAAAGAAAGTTATATGAATTAATACTATATATGTATTTTATTGAGTTTTGAAAGAGAAAAAGAGTTGAGTTTGAATGAATTTGAGCAAATGATATTTTGAGCAAGATGTTTTGATGAGATGTAAATGATGTTTTTGCTAGTATAATGATTGATGAACATGAAATGAGATGAGTTTGATGATTTAAATTAAAGTCCAATGAGACTAGATAATGAGATTAATATGAGCACATATTTTGGGAGTAGTATTGAGCACCGAGTTGGGTAAGAGTTTAATTGACTCAAACCCCAGAACTACGTAGCCAGCGTAGGATGGAGGCTATGCCTCTTAAGTCCCAAAAAGAGGACTTTGATGAGTGGATCCAAGATGGTGATGTCCTTTACCCTGGCAAGGTATTGGATGGATGTGGCAACGACATCGCTTCGTTGTATCATCGCTAGCTCATAAGTGATGGTTGTCGGTTAGAGAAACTCCCAACTGAGTAAGCAGTGCTTATTACTATTATTTTTATTATTATATTTTAAACTTGCATTACATATTGATGTTGAGATGATGTTGAGTTCTGAGCTTTGTTTTCTTGAAAGGAGTTTATTGATATCTGTCCTTACCTTCCTGCCATTTTACATACTCGTACATTCCATGTACTGACGTCATTCGACCTGCATCGTTTTATGATGCAGATACAGGTGTTAGAGATCCTCAACAAGCGCATCGTTGAAGATCATTTCTTTTCAGCTATTTGGTGAGTCCTTCTTGTATTCGAAGGAACTCCTTATCCTTTTATTATTGTTGAGTGTGATGTTTCTTTTGAGGTAGCCATGGACATGTCATTGGCACCATCTAAGAGTATTAGAGGCTTCATAGACAGAGTCTGATGATGTAATCGGAGTAGTTCTCCTTAGAAACTACTTCTTCTAAGAATTATCTATTTTTCCTTTGATTATGACAAGCCCACATTAGTATTCTTAAGTCTTCCGCTAATGAATAAATAAGAAATGAGACCAAGTGGTTCTCTTAGAAGCCAGAAATGGTTTTTGAGTGCCGGTCACGCCTAGGGTACCCTCTCGGGGCGTGACACATACCTTTGTTTGAAGATCATCTCACCAAAAACCAAGACTTGACTTGAAGATCTTGAATCCTTGAGCTCTTGAGGACAAATCTTGTTGGAGATATTTGGGAGAGAAGAGAATGGAGATTAGGGTTTTTAGAGAGAGGAAGGGGGCTAAAAATAATGGTCCAAAATGTCCAAGGATAGTGTATATATAATTTGGGGAAATACCCAAATTGCCCTTTCTCCAAAAATCTGGACAACAGGCTAAAAATGCTCCTGGCGTGATAGTGGCGCGTCGCGCCACTGTGGTGCCAAGTCGAATAGGCTTAAAACCTGCACATCTGATAGTGGCGCGCTGCGCCAAGGACCAAACTACTGAGGCTTTTTCCTAGCGCGATAGTGGCGCGTCGCGCCACTGCGGCAGCAAGCCCAGGCTTCTTGCAGTCACCACCCAGGCCTGAAATTCCGACAGTGCTAGTCCGTCTTAGGAGGGTCATAACTTTTGACTCTAAACTCCAAAATTTACAATCTTGGCGGCGTTGGAAAGAAGACTCAAAGACCTTTAATTTGATAGGACACCCAATTCATCCTATTTTAGGATACATGGTCATTTGAAGTTGACTCTTATACTAATTAGTCCGAAAACTTAATCGATTGGGATTCTTTGGACTCGACTTGGTGTTAAAGATCCCTTATGACCCCTAAAAATATCTAACTTACTTCAATTACTTAGGAATTAATCCTAACTCATGTTTAGAATTACAAGTCCTCCGGTCCGAGTCTACACACATGTGAAGAAATGTTCGAATCTTTGCGAAAAAATTTGGAGGGTGTTACATTAATAGTCTGTTTAGTCAAACTTTTAAAATTAGCTTACTTTGAAAAGCATTTTTAAGAAAATAATTTTGGTAAGAAGAAGATTATTTTGACGAATGAACTTTAAAAGTAATTTTGAACATTGGTGTCAACTTTTTCAAAGTGCTTCCATTTGTTCAAAAATATTTTTAAAATTTATTAGCCTGACACAAATTACTTCTTATCAAAAACACCTTTTAAAAAGTACTTTTCAAAATAAGTTAATTTTATAATTTTGGCAAAACAAGCCATCAATCTACATAAAAAATGTGAGTTCACAAGAAAAATAATTCATTCCATTTGTTATTTTATTTTTAAGTTCATAATATAAAGAAGGAACTAAATTTTACTTTGGTCTAGTGTAAAATCTATTTCAAAAGGGTATAAAAAATGAATGATATTTCACTAAGGTCCTTTGTGATATTAGTATAGTTTAGATTTAGATTATATAGATATAGATTTAACTCTAAACTTATTATTTTACCTTTAATAGACTTATTTATAATCACAAAAATATCAATAAATTATTTTATACTATCAATTTAAAAAAATCAGTTCTTTTTTAAACTCCATGTCATTTAAAATAATAGCATACATCTAAATTTGAGTACCATCAACAAAATTTCTTATGTAATTTACAATTAAAACGTTTACTCTGTACACATAAAGATTTGTAATTACAATTAATAGTTTTCCATATTCTTCATATATATTGATTTCAAAAGTAAATCCTCCTCAATTGGTAAGTTAGTTAAACATGACATGATATGTTTGACTTCCATTAAGAAGATACCTATTATGAATTTTCTTTGTTACTGTAATCTCTCAAGTTCTACCATTATAAAAGAAAGGTAAAGTAGCTACGTTATTCATCACTAAACTATTCAATGGAAAACTTTGGTGTATCTTTTCGCTCTTATGTTTGTCTCATTGTTTGCATTTGTGGTATGTATTCCTCTACAATTGCTTTTGCTTTTCAAAATTAATATTCCTTCTTTTTGTTTTTGATTTTTTATTAAATTGAGAAGTGATAAAAGGGTGATCTAATGGTAAATTATAATTATATATAGAAGATAAGAGTTCAAATTCTTTTTCTTTATATTTATTTAAATTTTTGTGTTGGTGAAAAGTATTGGTGTGCGCACATACTGATTCTAACCTCACAATCATGAATCTCCTTCTCCTCCATCCCTCCACCTGTTCTATTAATAATTGTGTTCATATTCTTAATATAAACACAAAATTTAGACAAAAAATCATTGCATTCGACTGAACCTTTAATTCATTCTTTTGATTTTGCAGGCATGTTGATGATGAAACAAGTGAATGCCGACGGTACATGTGACGAACGTTTTCCTACTCCTATTCCTTGTTCGCAACAATCACCACCTTGCGGAACTTTTTGTAAACAACGTTATGGACAACAACTTTTAGTGGGATCAAGGTGTGAGGATGAAGGCCTAGGACAATTTACTTGTATTTGCACCATCAATATACCTTGTCATCCTCTTATTTAGTTATTAGAATTTATATAATTTTTTAGTCCATTCTTAAAAAAATAAAAGATGAATGAGAAAGTGATGTTTTGATTTAATTTTTGTGTTTGTAATTGCATCATTAAAATTGCCTCTCTATTTCCAAAATCTGGGATTGTCATGACTCCATACTAAAGAGAAGTGACTTGAATTGAGAAAAAAAAACATAAAACTCATAAGCAATAGGAAAAAAACATTTATCTATATGACTGTTGTGACAATCCTCATAGCCATTTAAAGAGTTTTGTGTGTTCTATTTTACCTCTTTGACGTAGTTTCTTTATAGTATTTGTGATTTACGGGGACAACTAATTTGATTTTCAAGGTGTTTGATTGAGAAATATGCAAGCCTCTTGTTTTGGAAGATTTGGAAGTTGATATGATTGACTTTGTTCAACATCCATAGAAATTAAGCTCATATTAAAGTTTCACATATGCATCAATTCTAGAACGTGATTTTTGGGTTAGGAGGACCTTAGGTTCGATTCTCGAGGCTTTTTGGTGCATTTTGAGAAGTTGGTTGGAAAATTGAAAAGTTAGAAATTAAAAAATTGACTTTGATCAACATCTGGTCAAGATGGCCCCGTTTGGGTGTTTCGATGATTTTATTAAGTTTCAAATATCATTTTCAAGCTAGTAGCATATTTGATTTGTGTCCGGGAGATTTCATATGAATTATCAACCTTTTGGTTGTTTTGACCTTGTTTAAACATAAAAATGTACAAACCAAAAGGAGCACCCCACTAATTCTCCAATTACATCCTTAAGTCTTCTAGCCAATACCTGTGAAATTATTTTATAAAGGGTGGTACAACAAGCTATAGGTTTAAAATCCTTGACCTTAGTAGGAGATGGCATTTTAGGAATCAAGGTTATAGAAGCTTCTACCTGAGACTGATGGATGGAAGAATTCAGCTTCTACCTGGCCATATTGTTGTAACCACAGAAAATGACCTAGCGCACAAATAATTTTTTAAATCATCGAATAACCGCGCGTTAGCGGCTACTTTGAATGCTTAACACCTTCTCAAAGTAGATTCGTACCTTTTTCTCTAAATTTTTAAGACTTAAATTTGTTAGGGTCTTTTAAATTAAGTTTTCTTAATTTCTTTAAAAAATTAAATGACGATTGTTCTTTTCTAAAATTGATTTTTTCTCTATAATGTTGAAATTAATTTTAAACCATCTTTTTCCGATATAACAAATACCATTAGAATTATGATATTGGAGGAATTGAAACCCCCTATCCTTAGAGTCAAGTGGCTTTCAAGCCCTCTCCACCGTAACAGAGTTCTTCTGCTCTAATCTCCGAAATAGAAGGTCAGCTGACTGAGGAGTTAGTATTGATTCATGAAAAAATGCTCCTTTGAAGCTGCTTCAGAGTCTTCTCAGGAAGCTTGCCCGTGGCCAAGATCGGGAATTGCTTCCGCAGAAAGGCAAAAAAATGCGCTCGAGCAGAAGGACTCACGCTCGGTGATTCAGGAAGAAGACTGAAGAAGCCATCAATCTCTTGAAGATGCTATCGATCTATTGCGACTCTTTCAATCCCAGGTCTATCTTAACCCTAGGCTTGAGTTTTAGGAAAATTGATTATAGAGTTGGGTGAGTTGTTGGGTCTTAGTTAAACGTATATATAATATTAGTGTCTACGGATTATGAATATTGTATACTTGATAGATTGGTAGCGTGATGCTTTGGAAGAAAGGAAAAGCATTGGTGAATTAGTTTGTTTGACTTCGGTTCTTCAGTTGAGATAGGTTATAGTTTATTCTATATCATAGATACACTCTTAATAGTGATTGATAGTCGTTGAGTAATATAGTGAAGTTTTCTATGCATTTATATTTTGTGGTTTGTATGGTTGATATGTTGTTGTGTTTGGTCTGCAATCCCAAGACCGTGAAATCCATAATCTTGAACTTGCCCTATTATTTGATCGGGTGTCACATTTTGCCACGATATATTTAAATTGAGTGTCACATTCCGACACGATATATTTGGATCGGGTGTCACATTCTGACAAGATATATTTGGATCGGGTGTCACATTCTAACACTGTATATTTTGATCGGGTGTAATGCTTCAACATGGTACATTTGGATCGGGTGTTATGTTTATACATGGTACATTTGGATCGGATGTCACGTTCTGACCTGGTACATTAGGATCGAATGTCATATTCCGACACGATATTATTGGATTGAGTGTCCGTTACGGCACAGTAATATTTAAGGAAAACATATTAAAATGACTTAATGTAACATCTCGGAAATTCCATGCCAAGATTTGAACCATTCTTGTAACACCCCAAAAAAAAAAATTCTACGCCAAGGCCCGTAGCATTCTTCATGTATGTATAAGATCGTACTCGATGACTTTAAAGTATATGCATGAGTTAGGATCAATTAATAAGTAATTTAAGGGTATTAGATGTGATTTAGGGTCATAAGGGATCCCTAAAACCAAGTCAAGTCCAAAGAATTCGTCTTGGCTAATTTTTCGAATGAGTTCGTATAAGGGTCAACTTCAAATGACCATATCTCTTTTAATATAACGAACTGGGTGGCCCATGACCTACCAAATTAAAGGTCTTTTAGTCTTCTTTCCAACGCCACCGAGATTGCAATTTTTGAAGTTTGGAGTCAAAAGTTATGGCAATTTGACTACAGACTAGTACTGTAGGAATTTCAGGCCTGGGCGACCACTGCAGGAAATTTAGGCTTGGTGCTCCAGTGGCGCCCCACGCCACTATAGCGCCAGAAAACAGCCTCAGTAGTTTGGGGCTTGGCGCGATGTGCCACTATTAGATGTGCAGGGTTTTAAGTCTATTTTGACTTGGCACTGCAGTGGCGCGACGCGCCACTATAGCGCCAGCAGGAGTTTTGCCCAATTTCCAGAATTTTGATGAAGGGCAGTTTGGGCATTTTTCCTAAAACATATATACACTAACATAGGACGTTTTAGACTCATTATTTTCAGTTTTTCAATTCTCAAAAGAACCCTAAACTTCATCCTCTTCTCTCTCAAATCATCCTCTCCAATTTTTCTATCAAACTCAAGGATTCAACCTTCCCTTTGAAGACCTAACACCAAGACTTCTTCAAGTTCCTCCCTAAGGTATGTGGGTTTTCATCCATGGGTTCTTCCACCCATGGAGCCCAAAAGTTTTCTCAATCTAGTATTTCCATTTTAAATGATGAAATCTTATGTTATCTTACATAATGGTTCCAAATGCATAGATTATGGTATATTTAGATTTATTTACTCCTATTGATATATATGCATATTGACTCTTGATTTCAAGCGATAAGAAATTTTATGGATTTTCATACAATGATTCCAAATGTATAGATTCTTGAATATTTGAAGTTTATTACCTATATTAACTTATGTTGATTCTTATTTAAATGAAATAGATGGTTTATTAAGGCACTTATATGAAGGCTTGAAAGTAGTTTTAAAGTGCATATGGTGGGTTATTTTTAAGATGTTTGATTTGATGCATTCATATCACTCTCATGCATACATGTATTCTTTTAAATGTATTTGAACGTTATATGAAATGAACCCACCTAGTCTTCTTATGTTGAAATGAAGTTGGATTGAAAGTTTGACTCTAAATGAAAGTTTATGAAGTAAATGCCTATATTTAAGGGGGTCTTGTGAAATGATTGAATGATTGATTGATAAAAGGGCTTCTTAGCCAAATTAAGGTTTCAATCTGAAAGGACAATTCTCACATTGAATCAAATGAAATGTCTTTATGAAATGCTTGATTGATAAAAGGGCTTCTTAGCCAAATTAAGGTTTCAATGTGAAAGGACAATTCTTACATTGAATCAAATGAAATGTTTAAGGTTATGATATGGCATGTTTGACCTCCCTATAAGCCGTCAATGCTTTTAAACATTTTCCCAAAATGGAAGGTCCGATTAGCATGGTACCCGGAATGCCATCACTGATTGTAGACCTAATTTTCTTATAAACCAAGGTTCATTAGTAGAACGGTAAATAGGACATAGTAGTCATGATGATATTATAAACCAAAGGTTTTAATGAGCTATTCCACCGATGATGATTTGATGTCTAAAGTCATACAATGCTTATGTTATTATGATATATAAATGTTATTCCGTGGGATTTGACCTAGCACCGAATGTAGCATGTAGATGTGGACTCGACCTAAGGGGTCCTTAAGAAAAGTCTCATGTTGCATTAACTATGTGCCACCATAGGAGCCCTTGTCGGCTAGGCCTTTGTAGCCACCAAATGTTAAATAATTAAATGTAATCTGAATGGAGTTCTACCTGGCAAGTAGTCTCCCCGTGCCAACGTAGGGGCTTATGTTGTATTCCATGTAATAGCTCGCATGGTCTCAAAATGTCGGTTATGGTCATTTCCCCACAAAAATAAATATTTTAAGGTTTCCTATGATGATGTCTAACGCATTCATTCACTTATGCATATTGATTTCTCATGTCCCTCTTATGTTCTTCATTTCATAGCATACTCACATACTTAGTACATTCAAAGTACTAACACATACTTTTGCCTACATGATATCACCATGTAGGAACCGACGTCGCTCTTCGATCTCCTCCACATGGCTAACTCGTATTAGTTTGAAGATTTGCTTGTGGTGAGTTCCCATGTTTTGGGAACAACATCCTTTTTATTCTAAGCTTTTGTTATATAGAATAGTAAGACTTTTATTAAAGCTTTTCGTGGCACTTATATTGAGGGTGAGCTAGGGACATGTCTTAGCCCCCGCCATGTTTATTAGTAGAGGTATGTTTGGACATAAATGGATGAAATGTTTTTATTTCCGCTTATTATTGTTTACCATTACCAATGAAATGCTTAATGAATGCTAAGAGGCTTGGGTGAGGTACCTTCAGGTATCTCATTCGCCGTGTCACGTCTAGGCCCTAGGCTTGGGTCGTGACAATTCTTTTTAGGCGTATAGGATCGAACTCATCGACTTTTAATTATATATATGAGTTAGGATCAATTCCTAAGTATTTTAAGAGTATTAGATGTGGTTTAGGGTCATAAGAAATCTCTAACACCAAGCCGATTCCAAAGAATTTCTATCGGCTAAGTTTTCGAATGAGTTCGTATAAGAGTCAACTTCAAATGACCATATATCCTAAAATATAATGAATTAGGTATCCCATAACTTATCAAATTAAAGGTCTTTAATTCTTCTTTCCAACGCCACCAAGATTGCATTTTTCTGAGTTCAGAGTCAAACGTTATGCTTGGTTGACCAGAGAGGTCCACAACAAATCCGCGTTGCGGACCTGCAGCAAACTTTGACAATTTTTCCAGATTTCATTTTTTTGTCGACCAGAAAGGTGCGCGATACGTCCGCATCGTGGACTTGTCCAATTTACCAGATTTTGTACGGACATTTTGGAAAATTTACCTAATATCTATATATACGAACTTGGAACATTTTGGGGGCAAATTTTACAGTGTTTCACCTCCAAAGAACCCTAATCTTCATCCTCCTTTCTCTCAAATCATCCTTTCCAATATTTCTATCAAACTCAAGGATTCAAGCTTTCCATTGAAGACCTAACGCCAAGACTTCTCTAATTCTTCTTCAAGTTCCTCTCTAAGGTATGTGGGTTTTCATTCATGGGTTCTTCCACCCATAGAGCCCAAATATTTTCTCAACTTAGTATATCAATTTTAAATGATGAAATCTTATGGGATTTTACATGATGGTTCCAAATGCATAGATTATGGTATATTTTAAGTTTATTTACATCTATTGATATATATGTATATTGACTCTTAATTTTAAGTGATGAGTTTTTATGAATTTTCATACTACGATTCCAAATGCATAGATTCTTGAATATTTAAAGTTTATTTACCTATATTGACTTATGTTGATTCTTATTTATATGAAATGGATGGATTATCAATGTTCTTATATAAAGGTTTGAAAGGTAGTTTTAAAGTGCATATGGTGGATTTTTTAAAGATGTTTGATTGGACGCATTCATATCACTCTTAGGCATACAAGTATCCTTTAAATATATTTGAAAGTCTTTTTGAAATGAACCCACCTAGTTTCCTATGATAAAGTAAAGTTGAAATGAAGTTTGACTCCAATGAATGTTATGAAGTAAATGCTTATGAAGGGGAGTCTTTATGAAATGATTGATTTATGAAAGGGCTTCTTAGCCAAAATAAGGTTTCAATGTGAAAGGAAAATTCTCACATTGAATCAAATGAAATGTTTAAGGTTATGATATGACATCCCTATAGGCCGTCAATGCTTTTAAACATTTTTCTAAAAAGGAAGGTCCAATTAGCATGGTACATAGAATACCATCACTAATTTTCAGACCTAATTTTCTTATAAATCAAGGTTCATTAGTAGAACGGTAAATAGGACATGACAACCATGATGATATTGTAAACCAAAGGTTTTAATGAGCTATTCCATGGAATGATGATTTTATGTTAAAGGTATATAAATGCTTATGTTATTATGATAATTAAATGTTATTCTGATGAGAGCTTACCTAGCACCGAGTTGGACTAGAGGCGAATTCCCACGTCTCAGAACTACATTCCACCATAGGTATAAAGGAGCTAGAGGCGAATATGCAATCTCTAAAAGGCGAGTACCCAAAATATCAAGGCCTAGTGGTGAGTACTCGAGTTTAAGAACTAGAGGTGAGTACCCAGTTCAAACAATAGCTTAGTGGATCCACTTAGGCGTGACGGAGTCTACCTTGGCAGGTAGTCTTCCCCTTTCTTCCAGTGTAGGATTAACATCGGGACTCCATGTTATAGCTCACTTGGTTTATGTCGGTTAACAGTCGCTCTCACAAAAGTACAAGGTCCCTCTTCCAATGTTTAAGATATATCATATGATGTCTACTATGTCTATCACAAAGTAAAGTATATGCTCTCACAAAGCTAAAGATTTCTTTCAAAAGGTTTATGGTATACTTATTTATGATTCTTGATGGTTTCTATATTTAATTGACTAAAATACAAGGTTCTAGCATGGTCCATTATTTCCCCTTATTGTATAACTATATATGGCATTGCATGCTTACATACTTAGTACATTCAAAGTACTAACGCATATTTAGTATATTCAAAGTACTAACGCATACATTTGCCTACATGATATCACCATGTAGGAATCGACGTTGCTCATTGACCTCATCCACGTGGCTAGCTCGGATTAGTTTGAAGATTGCTTATGGAGAGTTCCCATGGTTCGGGAACAACATCCCTTTTATTCTAAGATTATGTTATATAGAACAATAAGACTTCTATTAAGGCATTTCTTGACACAAATTTTTGAGGGTGAGTTAGGGACATGTCTTAGCCCCCGCCGTCTATTAGTAGAGGTATGAGGTATGTTGGGACATAAATGGAAAATGTTTTGAAGTTGCTAAGGACTATCATTCCACGATATTTTCCTTAGTCCCGATTCCTTTTTTATTTCTTTACTTTCCGCTTGTTATTGTATGCCATTACCAATAAAATTCTTAATGAATTCTAAGAGTCTTGGGTGAGGTACCTCCGAGTGTCTCATTCGCCATGTCACATCTAGATTCTAGGCTCGGGTCGTGACACTTAATCTACTCAATCCCAAATAACTCATTTCCCAAAAGAGCGTGGTGTGGAAGCCTGAGTCCTCTGTATACTTTGGATATTATTGACTGGTTACGTAACTGTTTCATTGTGTTGTCACTTGATCTTGATCTTGTTGTTTTCCACATGTTAAGTGTTGTAGTTGATTTCCTGCTATTTCTTTATGTCTATTTCGAGTTGGCCGATGATACTTACTCAGTACATGTTGCCCCATACTAACCCCTACTTGTATTTTTCTTTGCTTTATTTTGTAGAGTGCAGCGAGTGTACCATCAACTTTGACTCACTCTTAGCTCTTGCCAGTCTCCGGTATATCAACTTCCAGGGTGAGCTATCCTCCTAGTTTGTGTTGGATTCTCTTAGTCATGACATGATATCCTTAGTTTTCGGACACAAACTAGTTTATTTATCTATCCTGGTTTTTGATACTCTTATACTTAATATTCTGAGATTAGATGTCATTGATGTGATGACTTTCAGATTTTGGAGAACGTTATGTAGTAGACTTTAGTGGATTATTATTTCTTACTTTAATAAGGTTTGAGCTTCCACAATAATGTCATGTTTTATGAGTTGAATAGCTATTAGAAGTTGAGGTTTGTATCGTTGGTTCTCCCACTAGGAGGTTAAATATGAGTGTCACTCATGGCCCAATTTGGATCGTGACACGTGCCCAAGCTAGTAGCATATTTGATTTGTGTCCGAGAGATTTCAGATGGATTATCAATCTTTTGGATGCTTTGACCTTGTTTAAACATAAAATGTACAAACCAAAAGGTTCTTTTTAGGTTTTAGAGATTGAAAAATTATTCCGAGACTTCGGTTCTTTGGAGCATGAATTATGAGGCTAATCTTGAAAGTTTGATATAATTTCAATAAGTTGAGATTGAGTTTTTATTGCAAAAATTGAAATAATTCTTTAACGAGTAAAAAATTATATTTGACTGGGCAAGAAAATTAATTTGAATTTTAATTGGATGAATAGATCTGTGTCATTATTTAAGATTTATAGAAAAAAGAATCGATGCATTCAGAGGTCGTATGAGGATGTTATTTTGAATTGAAATATGTTTAACTGAAAAATTATGTTGACATCTCGAATTGAAAAGATTTAGCTATTTTAATAGATTCTCTACGAGAACCTTGGGATAAAAGGTAAATAAACATTTATCACAAGGTTTGGCCTAGTCAACCTTTTCGGATGTACATTCGTCGTCTTGAAGCTAGGTAGGATGTTCTTTGATTTGATTGACTTGTAATATATAATTATTAATTTATTTTTTAATATATGAATTATTTATATATTTCTTTATTTATTTTTAAATATCAACACCACTTACAGAAAATTCTTGACGCCACTGACAACAGTCATATAGATAAAAAATAAATCCTATTGCTTATGAGTTTTATGTTTTTTTTCTCAACTCAAGTCACTTCGCTTTAGTATGAGGTCATGACAAACCCAAATTTCGGAAAAAGAGAGGCAATTTTTAATGGTGCAGTTAATAACACAAAAAAGTAAATTAAAACATCACTTTCTCATTCATCTTTTATTTTTTTAAGAATGGACTAAAAAAAATATATAAATTCTAATAACTAAATAAGAGGATGACAAGGTATATTGATGGTGCAAATACAAGTAAATTGTCCTAGGCCTTCATCCTCACACCTTGATCCCACTAAAAGTTGTTGTCCATAACGTTGTTTACAAAAAGTTCCGCAAGGTGGTGATTGTTGCGAACAAGGAATAGGAGTAGGAAAACGTTCATCACATGTACCATCGGCATTCACTTGTTTCATCATCAACATGCCTGCAAAATCAAAAGAATGAATTAAAGGTTCAGTCGAATGCAATGATTTTTTGTCTAAATTTTGTGTTTATATTAAGAATATGAACACAACTATTAATAGAACAGGTGGAGGGGTGGAGGAGAAGGAGATTCATGATTGTGAGGTTAGAATCAGTATGTGCGCATACCAATACTTTTCACCAATACAAAAATTTAAATAAATATAAAACAAAAGAATTTGAACTCTTATCTTCTATATATAATTATCATTTACCATTAGATCACCCTTTTATCACTTCTCAATTTAATAAAAAATCAAAAACAAAAAGAAGGAATATTAATTTTGAAAAGCAAAAGCAATTGTAGAGGAATACATACCACAAATGCAAACAATGAGAAAAACATAAGAGCGAAAAGATACACCAAAGTTTTCCATTGAATAGTTTAGTGATGAATAAAGTAGCTACTTTACCTTTCTTTTATAATGGTAGAACTTGAGAGATTACAGTAACAAAGAAAATTCATAATAGGTATCTTCTTAATGGAATTCAAACATATCATGTCATGTTTAACTAACTTACCAATTGAGGAGGATTTACCTTTGAAATCAATATGTATGAAGAATATGGAAAACTATTAATTATAATTACAAATCTTTATGTGTACAGAGTAAACGTTTTAATTGTAAATTACTGTCACGACCTGAATCCAGGTGTGATGGCACTCATCTCAACCCACCGAGATAAGTCAGCCTAATACCCAATGAAAAATAGATGTGGAAGAAAAAGAAATAAATCCAAATTTAACTTAACCGAAAATAAGTAAAACAAACTCAAACTCCCCCAAGATTGGTTGTCATGTGTACAAGCCACTAATACATTTCTGAAATATGAAAGAAAATACAGTCATCATGTCTTTGTCTCTAGAATAGGACTAAAACATATTAAAAGAGTAAGAGGTGTCCGCTAGATGGATGTAACAGCTACCTCAACACTCGAAACGATAGCCTCGGAAGTGGTAGAAAATGCTAGAAGATCAGGCAGGTCCGGGCTCACAACCTACACAAGTGTGGAAGCAAGGGGTGAGTACCAAACAACACGGTACTCAGCAAGTGGATAACTAAAATTAAGCAAAACTTAATAGATACAAGTACTCCTGTCCTCCCAACCGAACCTCCTTAACTACAACCTGCATAAAATCAGCTCAATTCTACACTTGTACAATAACAACAGTAATACAGTCCACAAATACCCATCAATAGTCTCGTCAATGAATCATACCAAATCAAGTTCAGCGCACATAGAGCAATATAGGGGTAAACACAAATTCACAATTATCAGAAAGGTGCAATGCAATGCAATGAAATGATGCATGCCTGTCCTATTGGTACACATCCGCTGAATCACAGTCCGGAACCCATGGAGGACATTTCTGTCCATGTAACCTGCCACGGAACGTGTGGCCCGTCCTCTCAACATATATATCTTGCCACGGAGCGTGTGGCCCGATCCCTTTGTTTCATAATACCTGCCACGGAGCGTGTGTTCCGACCCCTTTGTTTCATATTACCTACCACAGAGCGTGTGGCCCGACCCCTTTTATTTCATATTATTTTCAGCCTCAACACAATATGTCAAAACTAATGCAATCAATTCATGTTCATATAATTCACGATAATAACATGACAATAACAATAATTTTTACTATCTCACATCAACATAGTCATTTCACATGTCCAAAATAAATCCATAATCATAACATATCAATCCCACCAATACATGTCATTAGATCACCATTTTATATCCCTTATCTCCATTTTTAAGACCAATCATACAGTCAATAACCCAGTCTAATTCTCATTACTCTCCAGTACATATAACACAGAAATACAAGCATCTACAAGCTTAAACTGGGGTTTAGAAATTCACTTGCCTTAATTAATCAAGCAATTACTCCGGTACTTGAGCCTTCCCTTTTCGAATAGTATCCAAAACACCACAATCTAATCAAATAAATAATCACAATAAGATTTCAAAGATATCAACACCCATATTATTATATGTCTAGCCTAGACTCAAAAATTCACACAATTCTATAATCGAATTTCTAATCGTGATACCTCTTAACATGTCAATTCCCATATTAATTGAATTTTCAAGACTAGAGTTAGGTTTCAATTCCTCCAAACATCATAAAGTCAATGGTCCTCATATAATATAATACAACTAATAATTAACTACCTATCTCAATATATGAAATTTTGGATTATAATTGGGATAAGCAAATAAAATATAAAAAGTCTAATCCACTAAGTCGTGGAACCAGTAAGTTGTCCTCATATCCGAAACTAAAAGTCTAGTACATTTAGCTACGAAAGCAACATTTAGGGCCTTAACTTTCCTACAATTCTATTCTATATATAATGTTCTATAGTTTTTTTTTTCCGGAGAGAGTATTTTATGGAAAAGAGATGACTCATTCTCAAAATGACCAAATGGGTCATTATAATTCCATAAGAAATTTTGTTGATGGTACTCAAATTTAGATGTATGCTATTATTTTGAATGACATGGAGTTTAAAAAAGAACTGAATTTTTTAAATTGATAGTATAAAATAATTTATTGATATTTTTGTGATTATAAATAAGTTTATTAAGGATAAAGTAATAAGTTTAGAGTTAGATCCGTATCTATCTAATCTAAACTATATTAATATTACGAAGGTCCTTAGGAAAATATCATTCACCTTTTGCGTCTTTTAAAAATAGATTTTACACTAGATAAAACTAAAACTTACTTCCTTCTTTATATTATGAACTTAAAAATCTATTAAGGTTCAAAACAAAATGGAATAAATTTCTTTTCTTGTGAACGCACATTTTTTTCATGTAGATTAATAGTTTGTTTAGTCAAACTTTTAAAATTAGCTTACTTTGAAAAGCATTTTTAAGAAAATAATTTTGGTAAGAAGAAGATTATTTTGACGAATAAACTTTAAAAGTAATTTTGAACATAGGTGTCAACTTTTTCAAAGTGCTTCCATTTGTTCAAAAATATTTTTAAAATTTATTAGCCTGGTACAAATTACTTCTTATCAAAAACACCTTTTAAAAAGTACTTTTCAAAATAAGTTAATTTTATAATTTTGGCAAAACAAGCCATCAATCTACATAAAAAATGTGAGTTCACAAGAAAAATAATTCATTCCATTTGTTATTTTATTTTTAAGTTCATAATATAAAGAAGGAACTAAATTTTAATTTGGTCTAGTGTAAAATCTATTTCAAAAGGGTATAAAAAATGAATGATATTTCGCTAAGGACCTTTGTGATATTAGTATAGTTTAGATTTAGATTATATAGATATAGATTTAACTCTAAACTTATTATTTTACCTTTAATAGACTTATTTATAATCACAAAAATATCAATAAATTATTTTATACTATCAATTTAAAAAATTCAGTTCTTTTTTAAACTCCATGTCATTCAAAATAATAGCATACATCTAAATTTGAGTACCATCAACAAAATTTCTTATGTAATTTACAATTAAAACGTTTACTCTGTACACATAAAGATTTGTAATTACAATTAATAGTTTTCCATATTCTTCATATATATTGATTTCAAAAGTAAATCCTCCTCAATTGGTAAGTTAGTTAAACATGAAATGATATGTTTGACTTCCATTAAGAACATACCTATTATGAATTTTCTTTGTTACTGTAATCTCTCAAGTTCTACCATTATAAAAGAAAGGTAAAGTAGCTACTTTATTCATCACTAAACTATTCAATGGAAAACTTTGGTGTATCTTTACGCTCTTATGTTTTTCTCATTGTTTGCATTTGTGGTATGTATTCCTCTACAATTGCTTTTGCTTTTCAAAATTAATATTCCTTCTTTTTGTTTTTGATTTTTTATTAAATTGAGAAGTGATAAAAGGGTGATCTAATGGTAAATTATAATTATATATAGAAGATAAGAGTTCAAATTCTTTTTCTTTATATTTATTTAAATTTTTGTGTTGGTGAAAAGTATTGGTGTGCGCACATACTGATTCTAACCTCACAATCATGAATCTCCTTCTCCTCCACCCCTCCACCTGTTCTATTAATAGTTGTGTTCATATTCTTAATATAAACACAAAATTTAGACCAAAAATCATTGCATTCGACTGAACCTTTAATTCATTCTTTTGATTTTGCAGGCATGTTGATGATGAAACAAGTGAATGCCGATGGTACATGTGACGAACGTTTTCCTACTCCTATTCCTTGTTCGCAACAATCACCACCTTGCGGAACTTTTTGTAAACAACGTTATGGACAACAACTTTTAGTGGGATCAAGGTGTGAGGATGAAGGCCTAGGACAATTTACTTGTATTTGCACCATCAATATACCTTGTCATCCTCTTATTTAGTTATTAGAATTTATATATTTTTTTAGTCCATTCTTAAAAAAATAAAAGATGAATGAGAAAGTGATGTTTTAATTTACTTTTTTGTGTTATTAACTGCACCATTAAAAATTGCCTCTCTTTTTCCAAAATTTGGGATTGTCATGACCTCATACTAAAGCGAAGTGACTTGAGTTGAGAAAAAAAACATAAAACTCATAAGCAATAGGAAAAAAACATTTATTTATATGACTGTTGTAACAATCCTCACAGCCATTTAAAGATTTTTGTGTGTTCTATTTTACCTCTTTGACGTAGTTTCTTTATAGTATTTGTGATTTACGGGGACAACTAATTTGATTTTCAAGGTGTTTGATTGGGAAATATGCAAGCCTCTTGTTTTGGAAGGTTTGGAAGTTGATATGATTGACTTTGTTCAACATCCATAGAAATTAAGCTCATATTGAAATTACGTTTATGCCATCAATTCTAGAACATGATTATTGGGTTAGTAGGACCTTAGGTTCGATTCTTGTGCCTTTTTGGTACATTTTGAGTAGTTGGTTGGAAATTGGAAAACTTAGAAATTAAAAAATTGACTTTGGTCAACATCTGGTCAAGATGACCCCGTTTGGGTGTTTCGATGATTTTATTAAGTTTCAAATATCATTTCCAAGCTAGTAGCATATTTGATTTGTGTCCGGGAGATTTCATATGAATTATCAACCTTTTGGTTGTTTTGACCTTGTTTAAACATAAAAATGTACAAACCAACAGGAGCACCCCACTAATTCTCCATTTACATCCTTAAGTCTTCTAGCCAATACCTGTGAAATTATTTTATAAAGGGTGGTACAACAAGCTATAGGTTTAAAATCCTTGACCTTAGTAGGAGATGGCATTTTAGGAATCAAGGTTATAGCAGCTTCTACCTGAGACTGATGGATGGAGGAATTCAGCTTCTACCTGGCCATATTGTTGTAACCACAGAAAATGCCCTAGCGCACAAATAATTTTTCAAATCATCGGATAAACGCGCGTTAGCGGCCACTTTGAATGCTTAACACCTTCTCAAAGTAGATTCGTACCTTTTTCTCTGAATTTTTAAAACTTAAATCTGTTAGGGTCTTTTAAATTAAGTTTTCTTAATTTCTTTAAAAAATTAAATGACGATTGTTCTTTTCTAAAATTGATTTTTTCTCTATAAAGTTGAAATTAATTTTAAACCATCTTTTTCTGATATAACAAATACCATTAGAATTATGATATTGGAGGAATTGAAACCCCCTATCCACCAGTTCAGATAACGCTACTTGTAAGAGTGGCATCAAAACAAGGTCCAAATCCATGAAACCTTGATGATGAATACAATATGCTGGAATGCAAGGAGTATTGATACTCAAGGTGCTTTGGATAGACTCCAAAAACTCAAGGATTATCATAGTCTCTCTATGTTGGCAATTCTTGAACCATTTGCTCATCAATCACAGATCAACCAATACAAAAATCAGCTTAGAATGAATAATGCCTGTCATAATCCTAATAACAAGATTTGGCTATTCTGGAATCAGGATGTGGACTGTCACATTAGAGACCAGGATGAACAACAGGTCACTTGTGATATTAAACATGTGTCTAGCCCCAATTCTCACACTATTACATTTGTCTATGCCAAGTGTAAAGATTACTTGAGAAGAAGTCTTTGGGAAAAAATGCTGCAGGTGGCTGATATTGATACCTTCCTGGATACTGTTAAAACATGTTGGGATAGGCATATGGAAGGAAATCCTATGAGAATTTTCCACCAAGGGCTACATCAAGCTGGACAAGATAGGGATGGCAAGCTTCAGGAGAAAAAGATTAAAAAGGATCAAACAACCTCCTTGAACTATTTTTATCTTCAATGTTCTAACTTACTCTTCAAATTGGATATCAATATGACTAGTGATAACCACTTTGAAGGTTCTACAGTTAGGACCATTGTAAAGGGGAGAGTCTCCCCTGCATCTTACCTACCTAGGATTAGAGTAGCCTTTTTCTTTTTCTTTCCTTTCCTTCTACTTTTTGACTGTGCAGGAACTTGTACACATGCAACATATCAATCCACAATTGGAGGGCCAGCTATGTGTGCTGCATATTACAGCAGTGGTATGATGGAGCACTTCACCATTTGGAGCTTGCAGCTTGTGGAATCCCTCCATGCAACCAGAACTTACATCAAGGTGCTGGTGCTGGAGTGTCAGCAACTGAGCTTGGAATTCCAACAGCATGCAGCATACAAGGAGAAACTACAGCACAGTTTTTGCTGTGCAGAATTTTTCTTGTTCTTTTACTTGTGCAGGTACAATACACAACTGCAATCTCCAAGAACAAGTTCTTCAGCATACAACAACTCACTAGAACATAAAGCAACATCAAGACATACCTACAATAGATGGACTACAGCTGCAGCAACAGCCATCAAAATTCCAGCACAGGCCACAGCTGCAGCCCCCAACAAAAGCATCATGCAACATCAAATTGACTCCAAACTGGGCAGGAATACAGAAAATACAGTATTTGCAAAGCCCAAGAAGTTTCAGCTCAAACGGATATTTGGAGACGTTAGTCGAGCGACCTTGAAAAAGTTAGCCGAATTAAGTCTCCAAATGGAACACTTCACTACTTGGAGCTTCCAGCTTATCCAAAAGGCCTCCAAATGTTGCAAGAACACAGAAAATACAGTATTTGCAAAGCCCAAGAAGTTTTACCTCAAACGGATAATTGAAGACGTTAGTCGAGCGACTTTGAAAAAGTTAGCCGACTTAACTCTCCAAATGAAGCACTTCACTACTTGGAGCTTCTAGCTTATCCAAAAGGCCTCCAAATGTTGCAAGAACATAGAAAATACTGTAATTACAAATCCCAAGAAGTTTCATCCCAAACGGATAATTGGAGACATTAGTCGAGCGACCTTGAAAAAGTTAGCCGACTTAAGTCTTCAAATGGAGCAATTCACTACTTGGAGCTTCCATCTTGTCCAAAAGGCCTCCAAATGTTGCAAGAACACAGAAAATACAGTAACTACAAGGCCCAAGAAGTTCCATCTCAAATGGATAATTGGAAACGTTAGTCGAGCGAACTTGAAAAAGTTAGCCGACGTAAGCATAATGAGGAGGTTGGTGTCTATTTGTTTTTGGTCTTGTTGGCTTGTCTCTATGCATTTGCAGGTATCTGGAGATACATTAAAGCATGTTACAGTTAGGGACATGTTTACAAGCCACAACACACAAAAACTCCAACAACATGCAGCATACAAGAACAAACTACAAATCCACAATGGACTTGCAAAACCACAGCACAGTGTTTGCTGTGCAGGAGTATTGGAGGTACTTTTCTTCTTGTTCTTTTACTTGTGCAGGTACAATACACAACTATAATCCCCAAGAACAAGTACTTTAGCATACAACCACTCACTAGAACATAAAGCAACATCAAGACAGACCTGCAACAGATGGGCTACAGCTGCAGCAACAGCAGTGGCAACAGGGTTGTTTTTCTTTGCAGATGCAGGGATTACAAAGTGCATGGTTGCACTTGTAGATGCAGCCAACAGCTACCATGCTACAACACGTGCAACAGCCCTCCTGGATTCTGTGCAGGCACACAAGAACCCTCCAATATCCAAGGCACCATCTGTTAAACCTCCTGGCAGCAGCAGCACCCATCAACACTTATTATGGGAGTCTAATCTGGGAGGCCATTGTTCTTGTTTGTGTGGTTGTTTATTTGAGTATGTAGGCTGCTGGAACATCAGAAGCTGCAAAATCCATGAAGCTGCAGTTGCAGATATCATGCCACAGAGTGCTGAAGCTAAATTTGATTGGAAGCAACAACAAATTCACAGCTGTGGAATGCAGCAGCTACAAACACCATCAACAAGAGGAGTTGCAACCAGCCATAGCACCTTGGAGCTCAGAAGATACAGTAGCAACCTTACAACTACAACAATCCAACACCAATAATCTTCAACTTCCATCTACTTGCAATTGAGGAGCCCTCCAATGGGCACCACAGAACCCCCACACACTGGTTTGCTTCCTTGGCTATTTCCTTGTGCAGGTCCACAAAGAACCAAACAAAGGGAGACAACAACCATTCATGTAGGGGCCTTCTTGCAGCAGCTCCAAGTCACTTTGAGCTCCTTGTTTGTTTGTTTGTGGGTATGCAGGTACAATCATGCAAAATGCAAGGAAACACCTAAGCAACTGCTCATGCCATGGCTGCATCACCTACAAGTTACAATTTGCTGCTCTTCAGTCACTCATTTTCTCAATAACAACTCCAACGTTGCTGGTTATTATAGCTCTATATACTTCCTCTCGTTTCATCCTCCTTAGCTGATAATCATGATTGTGATGCTGTTGCATACTTCCCTTGGACTTACTTGGTACGACAAGACGAAAAAGGGCAAAGATGAAAAGAGCTTCTTCACCCCATGCGAGATAGAAGGTTCATATACTTGTTCTTCCTCAATTTAGCTATGTATGGTACGTAGCATAGTTGAATAGGACTAGTGTAGGTTACTTTCTTGTCTTCTCATGGAAGGGGAGAGTCTCCCTCATTTATGCTTTCTTAGCCGACTTGTATCAGGAGGAGTCCTCTCATAGGTTTACTGCTTTCTAGTTATAGATAGCTCATTTTGCTACGAGGATGAGTTAGCCGACCTTAATAGGTTAGCCGACTTATGAACCAACATAGGATCGGAGGTAAGGTTTATGTCCCCCTCCTTGTATTTTTCTGTTTTATTTTATGTTAAGGCTTGGGGGTGATGCTCAACCCCTGACTGTGCACAAGAGGTAGGAGCCTCGTGTAGGGTTTGTTCCCATAAAAAAAAAAGTGGCTTTCAAGCCCTCTCCGCCGTAACAGAGTTCTTCTTCTCTAATCTCTGAAATAGAAGGTCAGCTGACTGAGGAGTTAGTATTGATTCATGAAAAGATGCTCCTTTGAAGCTGCTTCAGAGTCTTCTCAGGAAGCTTGCTCGCGGCCAAGATCGGGAATTGCTTCTGCAGAAAGGAAAGAAAATGCGCTCGAGCAGAAGGACTCACGCTCGGTGATTCAGGAAGAAGACTGAAGAAGCCATCAATCTCTTGAAGATGCTATCGATCTATTGCGACTCTTTCAATCCCAGGTCTATCTTAACCCTAGGCTTGAGTTTTAGGAAAATTGACTATAGAGTTGGGTGAGTTGTTGGGTCTTAGTTAAAAGTATATATAATATTAGTGTCTATGGATTATGAATACTGTATACTTGATAGATTGGTAGCGTGATGGTTTGGAAGAAAGGAAAAGCATTGGTGAATTAGTTTGTTTGACTTCAGTTCTTCAGTTGAGGTAGGTTATAGTTTATTCTATATCATAGATACACTCTTAATAGTGATTGATAGTTGTTGAGTAATATTGTGAAGTTTTCTATGCATTTATTTTTTGTGGTTTGGATGGTTGATACATTGTTGTGATTGGTCTGCAATCCCAAGACCGTGAAATCCATAATCTTGAACTTGCCCTATGAAAAGTGATGCCTCGAATAAAGAAAGCTTGATGAAATATTATTAATAAAGTGGAAAATGATGATAAAGAATGATAAATTAATTCTATTATTTGATCGAGTGTCACATTTCGCCACGATATATTTGGATTGAGTGTCACATTCCGACATGATATATTTGGATCGGGTGTCACATTCCAACAAGATATATTTGGATCGGGTGTCACGTTCTGACATTGTATATTTTGATCGGGTGTAATATTTCAACATGATACATTTGGATCGGGTGTCATGTTTATACATGTGTAACACCCCTCAAAAATTTTCTAAAGATTCAGACCCTTCTTGTGTTCGGGAGGGGTCGAACCCGAGTATCTTGAAGTATATTCGTGAGTTAAGATGAGTCTCTAAAGGACTGAGCAGTGTTAGAGGTGATGTGACCAGGACCGAGCTAAGTCCAAAAGATCCGTCGTGGCTAAGTTTAGGATGAGTTCGTATAAGGGTCGAATTTTAACGACCCTATATTTCGAAGGACGTCAATCTGGGTGGCCCACGACTTATCAAATTAAAGGTCATCGAGTCCTCTTTCCAACGCCACCAAGAACGTAAATTTTAGAGTTCAGAGTCAAAAGATATGACGATCCTACGATGAACTAGCACGGCAGGAATTTCATTTTTGGCCTGGGTTGCAACTGCTGGGGAAATGGCCTTGGCACTGTAAGGGCGCGACGCGCCACTATCGCACCTGAAACATGCCTCAGTAGTTTGGTCTCTGACGCGGCGCGCCACTACGAGGTGTGCAGGTTTTAGGCGTATTCAGCCTGGCGCTGCAATGGCGCGACGCGCCACTATCGCGCCAGTTGCATTTTTAGCCTATTTTCAAAACTTTGAGGAGGGGTAATTTGGGAACTTAACCAAGTTATATATGTATTGCCCTTAGTCATTTTGGGATCAAAATTTCCATCTCTCTCTCTCTCTAAAAGCCCTAGAAGTTCCTCTCTCCCTCTCTCTTCTTCATCTTCTTCTTCTTCTCCATTCTCAACAAAGATTTGTCCCAAGAGCTTCAAGATTTGAGTCCTCCATTGAAGACCCAACATCAAGGTTTTCTCCAAGTCTTCACTAAGGTATGTAAGGCTATCCAAAACATGGGTTGAGTCCACTCATGTGCCCTACTCTTGCCTTGAAGTTAGATGTTCATGAAAATAGAGTTTCTTGGTATGGTTTATGTTTGTATGAACTTTGTCTCCTATTTATTTGATTCTATATGTGCTGATGTTGTTGAGCTAAGAAGTCCCTAAAATCCTTCATGTTATTATGAGTTGATGGAGATGACTTGTTGTTACGTCTTGTTGATCTCTTTAGCCATGTGATTATGTTGCTTAAGCCAATTTCCTTAAATGTGCTATTCTACTTGAATTATTGAGTTGAAGTCATAGAGTTGTGCCGAATCTTGAGGAGATGTCATAAATGTTTAGGTAAATGAGGCTTGATTGAGTTGATTTGAGGATGGAATTGATGAGTGGACAAAGTCCTAAATGAGACTTGCCATTATGACTTAATTGAGTTGATATGAGAACCGAGTTGATGAGGTGGTAATGTACTACGTGAAACTAGCCGTGAGGGCTTGTTTGAGATGATTAGAGGAGTTTTATGAGATTGGAGTCATGGGAGGAGTATCGAGCACCGAGGCGG
Source organism: Solanum dulcamara (assembly GCF_947179165.1). Classification (NCBI taxonomy): domain Eukaryota; kingdom Viridiplantae; phylum Streptophyta; class Magnoliopsida; order Solanales; family Solanaceae; genus Solanum; species Solanum dulcamara. The sequence goes on along the minus strand of NC_077237.1, from coordinate 7,418,908 downwards.
GTGAGAGTACAGTCCATACTCGAACCCCAGAAACTACGCCGCCAATGTAGGTAGGGATGGAACCGTTAAAGTCGGATGCTTCCCTTGGGATTGAACCGTTAAAGTCGGATGTTTCCTATTTTTATTATCCTGAAATGATAGGACTTGACTAATCGATGGTATCCATGATTAGGGAGGCGTTCATGCCCTGGCAAGGTATGGACGGACGTGGCAACAACGTCTGATTGTTGTACTATCGCTGGCTCATAGGTGATGGTTGTCGGTTAAGAGAAACTCCCATTTAGGTCTTAATAGTGCTCTGAGTCAGTGGATTTGAGTGGTTTATGAGTTAGTCCCGTCTAAACTATTCTTGTTAGACTTAGGACATTTGAGTGAGTTTTCCTATATTTATATATATATATGTATGAGCTGAGGTGCTGAGTTGATGTTGATGTCTTCTTGATATTGTTTCCTCCGGCCATTTTACATACTTGTACATTCCATGTACTGACGCCATTTGGCCTGCATCATTTTATGATGCAGCGACAGGTACCAGAGATCATTAACCGACGCCCTGTTGAAGATCCACTTACACTCCCAGCTAGTCGGTGAGCCCTCCTAGTTTCCGGAGGATGTTGAGTTCCTTGTATAGTTTTTTTGTTGTTGTTTCCTTTATCTTGATTGTTGGTAACCATGGGCTTGTCATTGGCACCTTCTAGACTTTGATAGAGGCTTCATAGACTAGAGTGTGGGAAAGTTGGACTGTTATTTTTAGGGGTCCTATTTTACTTGTTTTATTGAGTTGAATATGTTTGGCCTTCGGCCCTGTAATGTGGATAGTATGTTATGGTTGACCCCTCCTTTGGGTGAGTGTGATTGAATGATGAAGTGACTGAATCAGGTGGTTCGCTTGAAGGTCAGAAATGGCTTTCAAGTGTCGGTTACGTCTAGGGTACCCTATTGGGGCGTGACAAACATGGTATCAGAGCACAGAGTTCAAGTGTCCTAGGGAGTCTATGAAGCCGTGTCTAGTAGAGTCTTGCTTATGGGTGTGTTGTGCACCACACTTATAAGCAGGAGGCTATAGGACATTAGGAAATTGTTTCACTTCTTTCATACTCTGAATTCGTGCAATGGAGTTAAACTCTAAGAAACTTCCCTTCTAATTCATGCGTTTATACGTTATAGATAATGCCTCCTAAACGTACCGCTAGCCAGAGGAATGTTGATAATGCATGGATGCCACAGTCAGAGGCACGCCCAGCAAGGACTAGAGGCCGACCCGCGAGATATGCGGAGGCACCTCAAGTGCCAGCTACTCCACCTGCACCCACATCAGAGGCAGAATTTCGAGGGGCAATTGCAATGCTCACGCAACTTATGGTTGCCCGAAATGGTAACCAGAGTTCGTCGACTCTCAGCTCTAGTTCCTAGGAGCCATCTTCTGCCACTAGGATTAGAGACTTTCTGAAGATGAATCCAACGGCATTCACGGGTTCTAAGGTTGATGAAGATCCCCAAAACTTTATTAATGAGATGTGGAAGATTTTGAAAGCTATGCATGCTACGGAAATCAAGGGGGTCGAGTTGGTGTCTTATCAACTCAAGGATGTGGCGAACATTTGGTATAACCAATGGGAACAAGGTAGAGGTGAAGATGCTGAACCTGCTAGGTGGGATGAATTTGAGGGAGCCTTCTTTGACCACTTCTTTCCCCGAGAATTGAGGGAAGCAAAAGTGGAGGAATTTGTGAATCTGAAACAAGAAGCCATGACCGTTAAGGAGTATAGCCTGAAGTTCATCCAGCTGTCCAGGTATGCTCCATAAATGATTCCTAATGGGAGGTTAAAGATGAGGAAGTTCGTCTCCGGATTAGGGAGGCATGTGAAGAAGGAGTGCAAAGCAGCATTGTTGATCTCGGACATGGATATTTCGAGACTAATGGTGTATGCTCAACAGGTGGAGGATGAGAAAAGAAAAGACAGAGAGGAGCACCTGAGAAAGAAGGCAAAATCAGCGGGCCCTGAGGGTGAACTGAGGCAAAGCAAGGGCAACAGGTCCTTCTTCCAGAAGAGGCCTCCCAATCATGCCTCATCTGCCGCCAGTGCACCTATGCTGCAGAATAGGTATGATCGGCAGGGACAGAGTCGTCAGAATTTTAGACCCTAAGGTTCTCAATCCCAGGCCAGTGTAAGTCAAGGTGCAAGGGGGAAGCCATCATGCAGTAAATGTGGTAGGCTCCACTTGGGAGAATGCAGAGCGGGAAGGGTTGGTTGTTATAAATGCGGCCAAATGGGCCATTTTCAGAGGGAGTGTCCAACAGGGAGAAATAGAGTCCAGCATTCTGCCACCGCACCACCGGCTAGAGATAATCAGAGGGGCACTACTTCAGGCACCAGCGGAGGTACCAACTGTTTATATGCTATGGGTAGTCGTCAAGATCAAGAGAACTCTCCAAACGTCGTGACGGGTATGATTCGAGTCTCTTCTCTTGATTGTTATGTGTTGATGGATCCGGGTGCCACCCTATCTTTTGTGACTCCTTATGTGGCTAGTAAATTCAATAAAATTCCTGAACATCTTCTTGAGCCCTTTTATGTGGCCACTCCTATCGGTGATTCTGTCTTAGCTGAGAGAGTCTATAGAGATTGCACTGTGTCCATTTATCACAGGGATACCTTGGCCGACCTAGTTGAGTTGGACATGGTTGATTTTGACGTGATCCTTGGCATGGACTGGCTCTATGTCTGTTATGCCTCTATTGATTGTAGAAATCAGATTATCACGTTCAAATTCTTGAATGAGGCTATCATAGAGTGGAAGGGTAGTCCTGTTGCGCCTAAGGGTAAGTTCATTTCATACCTTAGGGCCAGGAAGCTAATATCAAAGGGGTGTGTTTATCACATTGTCCGAGTGAAAGATGACAGCATTGAGTCTCCATCCCTTGAGTCGGTTCCGATTGTCAACGAGTTTTCGGATGTCTTCCCTGAAGATCTGCCTGGAGTCCCTCCTGATAGAGAGATTGACTTTGGGATTGATATTCTTCCTGAAACCCAGCCTATCTCAATTCCTCCATATATAATGGCCCCAGCTGAGTTGAGAGATTTGAAGGAGCAGTTGAAAGACTTATTAGATAAGGGATTTATTAGGCCGAGTGTCTCACCATGGGGAGCTCCGGTCCTATTTGTTCGAAAGAAAGATGGGTCTCTTAGAATGTGTATTGACTACAGGCAGCTGAATAAGGTCACCATAAAGAACAAATACCCTCTCCCAGAATAAATGCCTTATTCGATCAACTTCAAGGTGCCACTTATTTCTCAAAGATAGACTTGAGATCCGGCTACCACCAATTGAAGGTGAGAGAATGTGATATTCCGAAGACTGCTTTTCGGACTCGTTATAGCCACTTCAAATTTTTGGTCATGTCCTTCGGGTTGACTAATGCCCCCGCAGCCTTCATGGATCTCATGAACCGAGTGTTTAAACCATATCTTGATATGTTTGTGATTGTATTCATAGATGATATTCTGGTCTACTCCAAGAATGAAGAGGAGCACGCCTATCATCTTAGAGTTGTTTTACAAACTTTGAGAGACCAGGTACTATATGCAAAGTTCTCCAAATGTGAATTTTGACTTGCATCAGTGGCCTTCCTAGGCCACATTGTATCTAGAGAAGGTATTCAGGTTGATGCTCAAAAAATTAAAGCTGTGAAGAATTGGCCTAGACCCACATCCCCGACAGAGATAAGGAGCGTTTTGGGTTTGGCTGGCTATTATCGAAGGTTTGTAGAGGGATTCTCATCCATATCATCACCATTGACTAAGCTGACCCAAAAGAAGGCTAAGTTCCAATGGTCCGATGCTTGTGAGGAGAGTTTTCAGAAATTGAAGACCAAGCTAACCACTGCTCTTATTCTAACTTTGCCCAATGGTACAGAAGGTTTTGTGATCTATTGTGATGCATCCAGAATTGGTTTGGGTTGTGTGTTGATGCAAAGAGGGAAGGTGATAGCCTATGCTTCAAGACAACTTAAGGTTCATGAGAGGAATTACCCAACTCATGACCTTGAGCTGGCAGCTATGGTGTTTGCGCTTAAAATCTGGTGCCACTACCTGTATGGAGTGCATATTGATGTATTCACCGATCACAAGAGCTTGCAATACGTCTTTAGCCAGAAGGAACTCAACCTGAGGCAAAGGAGATGGCTTGAGCTACTCAAGGACTATGATATGAGCATCCTCTACCATCCAGGTAAAGCTAATGTTGTTGCTGATGCTCTTAGTAGGTTATCTATGGGTAGCACTGCCCACGTGGAGGAAGGAAGGAGAGAATTGGCGAAGGAGGTACACAGATTAGCCCGATTGGGAGTTTATCTGGAAGAAAACAATGAAGGCGGAGTTACTGTTCAGGATGGGTCTACGTCCTCACTTGTGGCAGAGGTAAAAGAGAAGCAAGACCAAGATCCCATCCTTCTCCAATTGAAGGGAGTTGTTCACAAACAAGAGGTAATGATTTTTACCCAAGGGGGAGATGGTGTGTTGAGGTACCAAAATAGATTGTGTATGCCGGATGTCGATGATGTTCGAGAGAGGATTATGGCCGAAGCGCATAGTTCCAGGTACTCCATTCATCCAGGCTCCACGAAAATGTATCATGACTTGAGGGAAATCTATTGGTGGAGTGGGATGAAGAGGGATATTGCGGAATTTGTTTCCAAGTGCCCGAATTGCTAACAGGTGAAGGTTGAGCATCAAAGGCCATGTGGTTTAGCCTAAAACATAGAAATTCCAGAATGAAAGTGGGAAATGATCAACATGGACTTTATTACAGGCTTGCCGAAGTCCTGAAAGCAACATGATTCCATTTGGGTGATTGTGGATAGAATGACGAAATCAGCTCACTTCTTGGCGGTTAAGACTACTGATACCGTAGAAGATTATGCAAAGTTGTATATACAGGAGGTCGTCAGATTACATGGGGTCCCTTTGTCTATCATCTCAGACAGAGGAGCTCAATTCACTTCCCAATTTTGGAAATCCTTTCAGAAGGGATTAGGTTCGAGGGTGAACTTGAGTACAGCCTTCCATCCCCAGACAGATGGCCAAGCAGAGCGCACCATTCAGACATTGGAAGATATGTTGAGGGCATGTGTGCTTGACTTTAAGGGAAATTGGGATGATCACTTGCCTCTCATAGAGTTTGCATATAACAATAGCTATCATACAAGCATTCAAATGGCTCCTTATAAAGCCTTGTATGGGAGGAGGTGTAGATCGCCCATTGGGTGGTTTGAAGTTGGTGAAGCCGAATTGATTGGGCCCGATTTTGTTTATCAAGTCATGGAGAAGGTACGAGTTATTCGAGAGAGGCTAAAGACAGCCCAAAGCCGCCAAAAATCTTACACCGATATGAGGAGGAGAGACTTAGAGTTTGAGGTAGATGATTGGGTGTATTTGAAAGTGTCACCCATGAAGGGTGTCATGAGGTTTGGAAAGAAGGGGAAACTTAGTCCTCGATATATTGGTCTGTACCAAATTTTGAGGTGGATCGGGAGTGTTGCTTATGAGTTAGACTTAACCTCAGAGCTAGCTTCTATTCATCCGGTGTTCCACGTTTTGATGTTGAAAAAGTGCTTAGGTGATCCCTCGTTGGTAGTCCCCATTGATAGCATTGGAATTAAGGAGAGCTTGTATTATGAAGAGGTTCCGGTCCAAATTCTTGATCGCCAAGTTCGCAAATTGAGGAACAAAGAGGTCGCCTCAATCAAAGTCCTGTGGAGGAATCAATTTGTTGAGGAAGCCACATGGGAAGCGGAGGAAGCCATGAAATCTAAATATCCCCATCTATTCGTGCCTACCGATGAGAATGTTGAAGGTAATGTCCATTTCCTTGATTTGAATTCATTTGTGCATCTTGAGTCTTGATTGATAATTAATTGAGAATTTGACTGATTAAATGACTGAGTGTTGATTGTGATTTGCACCCCGAGTCTATTCTTGATTTCTCGTCATTCGAGGACGAATGATTCCAAGAGGGAGATAATGTAACACCCCTCAAAATTTTTCCAAAGATTCGGACCTTTCTTGTGTTCGGGAGGGGTCGAACCCGAGTATCTTGAAGTATATTCGTGAGTTAAGATGAGTCTCTAAAGGACTGAGCAGTGTTAGAGGTGATGTGACCAGGACCGAGCTAAGTCCAAAAGATCTGTCGTGGCTAAGTTTAGGATGAGTTCGTATAAGGGTCGACTTTTAACGACCCTATCTTTCGAAGGACGTCAATCTGGGTGGCCCACGACCTATCAAATTAAAGGTCATCGAGTCTTCTTTCCAACGCCACCAAGAACGTAAATTTTGGAGTTCGGAGTCAAAAGATATGACGATCCTACGATGAACTAGCACGGCAGGAATTTCATTTTTGGCCTAGGTTGCAACTGCTGGGGAAATGGCCTTGGCGCTGTAAGGGCGCGATGCGCCACTATCGCGCCAGAAACATGCCTCAGTAGTTTGGTCCTTGGCGTGACGCGCCACTAAAAGTTGTGCAGGGTTTTTCAGGCCAAATTTCCAAAACCCAGAAAATATGGCCTTGGCGCTGTAAGGGCGCGATGCGCCACTATCGCGCCAGAAACATGCCTCAGTAGTTTGGTCTCTGGCGCGGCGCACCACTACGAGGTGTGCAGGTTTTAGGCGTATTCAGCCTGGCGCTGCAATGGCGCGACGCGCCACTATCGCGCTAGGTACATTTTTAGCCTATTTTCAGAACTTTGAGGAGGGGTAATTTGGGAACTTACCCAAGTTATATATGTATTGCCCTTGGTCATTTTGGGATCAAAATTTCCAGCTCTCTCTCTCTCTCTAAAAGCCCTAGAAGTTCCTCTGTCCCTCTCTCTTCTTCATCTTCTTCTTCTTCTCCATTCTCAACAAAGATTTGTCCCAAGAGCTTCAAGATTTGAGTCCTCCATTGAAGACCCAACATCAAGGTTTTCTCCAAGTCTTCACTAAGGTATGTAAGGCTATCCAAAACATAGGTTGAGTCCACCCATGTGCCCTAATCTTGCCTTGAAGTTAGATGTTCATGAAAATAGAGTTTCTTGGTATGGTTTATATTAGTATGAACTTTGTCTCCTATTTATTTGATACTATATGTGTTGATGTTGTTGAGCTAAGAAGTCCCTAAAATCCTTCATGTTATTATGAGTTGATGGAGATGACTTGTTGTTACGTCTTGTTGATCTCTTTAGCCATGTGATTATGTTGCTTAAGCCAATTTCCTTAAATGTGCTATTCTACTTGAATTGTTGAGTTGAAGTCATAGAGTTGTGCCGAATCTTGAGGAGATGTCATAAATGTTTAGGTAAATGAGGCTTGATTGAGTTGATTTGAGGATGGAATTGATGAGTGGACAAAGTCCTAAATGAGACTTGCCATTATGACTTAATTGAGTTGAAATGAGAACCAAGTTGATGAGGTGGTAATGTACCACGTGAAACTAGCCGTGAGGGCTTGTTTGAGATGATTAGAGGAGTTTTATGAGCATGGAGTCATGGAAGGAGTATCGAGCACCGAGGCGGGTGAGAGTACAGTCCATACTCGAACCCCAGAAACTACGCCGCCAACGTAGGTAGGGATGGAACTGTTAAAGTCGGATGCTTCCCTTGGGATCGAACTGTTAAAGTCGGATGTTTCCTATTTTTATTGTCCTGAAATGATAGGACTTGACTAATCGATGGTATCCATGATTAGGGAGGCGTTCATGCCCTGGCAAGGTATGGACGGACGTGGCAACAACGTCTGATTGTTGTACTATCGCCGGCTCATAGGTGATGGTTGCCGGTTAAGAGAAACTCCCATTTAGGCCTTGATAGTGCTCTAAGTCAGTGGAGTTGAGTGGTTTATGAGTTAGTCCCGTCTAAACTATTCTTGTTAGACTTAGGACATTTGAGTGAGTTGTCCTATATTTATATATATATATATGTATGAGCTGAGGTGCTGAGTTGATGTTGATGTCTTCTTGATGTTGTTTCCTCCAGCCATTTTACATACTTGTACATTCCATGTACTGATGTCATTTGGCATGCATCGTTTTATGATGCAGCGACAGGTACCAGAGATCATCAACCGACGCCCCGTTGAAGATCCACTTACACTCTGAGCTAGTCGGTGAGCCCTCCTAGTTTCCGGAGGAGGTTTAGTTCCTTGTATAGTTTTGTTGTTGTTGTTTCCTTTATCTTGATTGTTGGTAGCCATGGGCTTGTCATTGGCACCTTCTAGACTTTGATAGAGGCTTCATAGACTAGAGTGTGGGAAAGTTGTACTGTTATTTTGAGGGGTCCTATTTTACTTGTTTTGTTGAGTTGAATATGTTTGGCCTTCGGCCCTGCAATGTGGATAGTATGCTATGGTTGACCCCTCCTTTGGGTGAGTGTGATTGAAGGATGAAGTGACTGAATCAGGTAGTTCGCTTGAAGGTCAGAAATGGCTTTCAAGTGCCGGTTACGTCTAGGGTACCCTCCCGGGGCGTGACAACATGGTACATTTGGATCAGATGTCACGTTCTGACCTGGTATATTTGGATCAAATGTCATATTCCGACACGATATTATTGGATTGAGTGTCCATTACGGTACAGTAATATTAAAGGAAAACATATTAAAATGACTTAATGTAACATCTCGGAAATTCTATGCCAAGATTTGAACCATTCTTTTTAGGCGTATAGGGTCGAACTCATCAACTTTTAATTATATATATCAGTTAGGATCAATTCCTAAGTATTTTAAGAGTATTAGATGTGGTTTAGGGTCATAAGAAATCTCTAACACCAAGCCGATTCCAAAGAATTTCTATCGGCTAAGTTTTCGAATGAGTTTGTATAAGGGTCAACTTCAAATTACCATATATCCTAAAATATAATGAATTAGGTATTCCATAAACTATCAAATTAAAGGTCTTTGATTCTTCTTTCCAACGCCATCAAGACTGCATTTTTCTGAGTACAGAGTCAAACGTTATGCTTGGTTGACCAGAGAGGTCCACAACAAATCCACGTCGCGGACCTGCAGCGAACTTTGACAATTTTTCCAGATTTCATTTTTTTGTCGACCAGAAAGGTACGCAATACGTCCGCGTCGTGGACTTGTCCAATTTACCAGATTTTGTACGGACATTTTGGAAAATTTACCTAATATCTATATATATGAACTTGGAACGTTTTGGGGGCAAATTTTACAGTGTTTCACCTCCAAAGAACCCTAATCTTCATCCTCCTTTCTCTCAAATGATCCCCTTCAATATTTCTATTAAACTCAAGGATTCAAGCTTTCCATTGAAGACCTAACGCCAAGACTTCTCTAATTCTTCTTCAAGTTCCTCTCTAAGGTATGTGGGTTTTCATTCATGGGTTCTTCCACCCATAGAGCCCAAATATTTTCTCAACTTAGTATATCAATTTTAAATGATGAAATCTTATGGGATTTTACATGATGGTTCCAAATGCATAGATTATGGTATATTTTAAGTTTATTTACATCTATTGATATATATATGTATATTGACTCTTAATTTTAAGTGATGAGTTTTTATGAATTTTCATACTACGATTCCAAATGCATAGATTCTTGAATATTTAAAGTTTATTTACCTATATTGACTTATGTTGATTCTTATTTATATGAAATGGATGGATTATCAATGTTCTTATATGAAGGTTTGAAAGGTAGTTTTAAAGTGCATATGGTGGATTTTTTAAAGATGTTTGATTGGACGCATTCATATCACTCTTAGGCATACAAGTATCCTTTAAATATATTTGAAAGTCTTTTTGAAATGAACCCACCTAGTTTCCTATGATAAAGTAAAGTTGAAATGAAGTTTGACTCCAATGAATGTTATGAAGTAAATGCTTATAAAGGGGAGTCTTTATGAAATGATTGATTTATGAAAGGGCTTCTTAGCCAAAATAAGGTTTCAATGTGAAAGGAAAATTCTCACATTGAATCAAATGAAATGTTTAAGGTTATGATATGACATCCCTATAGGCCGTCAATGCTTTTAAACATTTTTCTAAAAAGGAAGGTCCAATTAGCATGGTACATAGAATACTATCACTAATTGTAGACCTGATTTTCTTATAAATCAAGGTTCATTAGTAGAACGGTAAATAGGACATGACAACCATGATGATATTATAAACCAAAGGTTTTAATGAGCTATTCCATGGAATGATGATTTTATGTTAAAGGTATATAAATGCTTATGTTATTATGATAATTAAATGTTATTCTGATGAGAGCTTACCTAGCACCGAGTTGGACTAGAGGCGAATTCCCACATCCCAGAACTACATTCCACCATAGGTATAAAGGAGCTAGAGGCGAATATGCAATCTCTAAAAGGCGAGTACCCAAAATATCAAGGCTTAGTGGTGAGTACCCGAGTTTAAGAACTAGAGGTGAGTACCCAGTTCAAACAATAGCTTAGTGAATCCACTTAGGCGTGACGGAGTCTACCTTGGCAGGTAGTCTTCCCCTTTCTTCCAGTGTAGGATTAACATCGGGACTCCATGTTATAGCTCACATGGTTTATGTCGGTTAACAGTCGCTCTCACAAAAGTACAAGGTCCCTCTTCTAATGTTTAAGATATATCATATGATGTCTACTATGTCTATCACAAAGTAAAGTATATGCTCTCACAAAGCTAAAGATTTCTTTCAAAAGGTTTATGGTATACTTATTTACGATTCTTGATGGTTTCTATATTTAATTGACTAAAATACAAGGTTCTAGCATGGTCCATTATTTCCCCTTATTGTATAACTATATGTGGCATTGCATGCTCAAATACTTAGTACATTCAAAGTACTAACGCATATTTAGTACATTCAAAGTACTAACGCATACTTTTGCCTACATGATATCACCATGTAGGAATCGACGTTGCTCATTGACCTTATCCACGTGGCTAGCTCGGATTAGTTTGAAGATTGCTTGTGGAGAGTTCCCATGGTTCAGGAACAACATCCCTTTTATTCTAAGCTTATGTTATATAGAACAATAAGACTTTTATTAAGGCATTTCTTGACACAGATTTTTGAGGGTGAGTTAGGGACATGTCTTAGCCCCCGCCGTCTATTAGTAGAGGTATGAGGTATGTTAGGACATAAATGGAAAATGTTTTGAAGTTGCTAAGGACTATCATTCCATGATATTTTCCTTAGTCCCGGTTCCTTTTTTATTTCTTTACTTTCCGCTTGTTATTGTATGCCATTACCAATACAATTCTTAATGAATTCTAAGAGGCTTGGGTGAGGTACCTCCGAGTGTCTTATTCACCGTGCCACATCTAGATTCTAGGCTCAGGTCATGACACTTAATCTACTCAATCCCAAATAACTCATTTCCCAAAAGAGCGTGGTGTGGAAGCCTGAGTCCTCTGTATACTTTGGATATTATTGACTGGTTACGTAACTGTTTCATTATGTTGTCACTTGATCTTGATCTTGTTGTTCTCCACATGTTAAGTGTTGTAGTTGATTTCCTGCTATTTCTTTATGTCTATTTTGAGTTGGCCGATGATACTTACTCAGTACATGTTGCCCCATACTAACCCCTACTTGTATTTTTCTTTGCTTTATTTTGTAGAGTGCAGCGAGTGTACCATCGACTTTGACTCACTCTCAGCTCTTGCCAGTTTCCGGTATATCAACTTCCAGGGTGAGCTATCCTTTTAGTTTGTGTTGGATTCTCTTAGTCATGACATGATGTCCTTAGTTTTCGGACACAAACTAGTTTATTTATCTATTCTGGTTTTTGATACTCTTAGACTTAATATTCTGAGATTAGATGTCATTGATGTGATGACTTTCAGATTTTTGAGAATGTTATGTAGTAGACTTTAGTGGATTGTTATTTCTTACTTTAATAAGGTTTGAGCTTCCACGATAATGTCGTGTTTTATAAGTTGAATCGCTATTAGAAGTTGAGGTTTGTATCGTTGGTTCTCCCACTAGGAGGTTAAATATGAGTGCCACTCATGGCCCAATTTGGATCGTGACACGTGCCCAAGCTAGTAGCATATTTGATTTGTGTCCGAGAGATTTCAGATGGATTATCAATCTTTTGGATGCTTTGACCTTGTTTAAACATAAAATGTACAAACCAAAAGGTTCTTTTTAGGTTTTAGAGATTGAAAAATTATTCCGAGACTTCGATTCTTTGGAGCATGAATTATGAGGATAATCTTGAAAGTTTGATATAATTTCGATAAGTTGAGATTGTGTTTTTATTGCAAAAATTGAAATAATTCTTTAACGAGTAAAAAATTATATTTGACTGGGCAAGAAAATTAATTTGAATTTTAATTGGATGAATAGATCTGTATCATTATTTAAGATTTATAGGAAAAAGAATCGGTGCATTCAGAGGTCGTATGAGGATGTTATTTTGAATTGCAATATGTTAAACTGAAAAATTATGTTGACATCTCGAATTGAAAAGCTTTAGCTATTTTAATAGATTCTCTACGAGAACCTTGGGATAAAAGGTAAATAAACATTTATCACAAGGTTTGGCCTAGTCAACCTTTTCGGATGTACATTCGTCGTCTTGAAGCTAGGTAGGGGGTTCTTTGATTTGATTGACTTGTAATATATAATTATTAATTTATTTTTTAATATATGAATTATTTATATATTTCTTTATTTATTTTTAAATATCAACACCACTTACAGAAAATTCTTGATGCCACTGACAACAGTCATATAGATAAAAAAATTCATATTGCTTATGAGTTTTATGTTTTTTTTCTCAACTCAAGTCACTTCGCTTTAGTATGAGGTCATGACAATCCCAAATTTTGGAAAAAGAGAGGCAATTTTTAATGGTGCAGTTAATAACACAAAAAAGTAAATTAAACATCACTTTCTCATTCATCTTTTATTTTTTTAAGAATGGACTAAAAAATTATATAAATTCTAATAACTAAATAAGAGGATGACAAGGTATATTGATGGTGCAAATACAAGTAAATTGTCCTAGGCCTTCATCCTCACACCTTGATCCCACTAAAAGTTGTTGTCCATAACGTTGTTTACAAAAAGTTCCGCAAGGTGGTGATTGTTGCGAACAAGGAATAGGAGTAGGAAAACGTTCATCACATGTACCATCGGCATTCACTTGTTTCATCATCAACATGCCTGCAAAATCAAAAGAATGAATTAAAGGTTCAGTCGAATGCAATGATATTTTGTCTAAATTTTGTGTTTATATTAAGAATATGAACACAACTATTAATAGAACAGGTGGAGGGGTGGAGGAGAAGGAGATTCATGATTGTGAGGTTAGAATCAGTATGTGCGCATACCAATACTTTTCACCAATACAAAAATTTAAATAAATATAAAACAAAAGAATTTGAACTCTTATCTTCTATATATAATTATCATTTACCATTAGATCACCCTTTTATCACTTCTCAATTTAATAAAAAATCAAAAATAAAAAGAAGGAATATTAATTTTGAAAAGCAAAAGCAATTGTAGAGGAATACATACCACAAATGCAAACAATGAGAAAAACATAAGAGCGAAAAGATACACCAAAGTTTTCCATTGAATAGTTTAGTGATGAATAAAGTAGCTACTTTACCTTTCTTTTATAATGGTAGAACTTGAGAGATTACAGTAACAAAGAAAATTCATAATAGGTATCTTCTTAATGGAATTCAAACATATCATGTCATGTTTAACTAACTTACCAATTGAGGAGGATTTACCTTTGAAATCAATATGTATGAAGAATATGGAAAACTATTAATTGTAATTACAAATCTTTATGTGTACAGAGTAAACGTTTTAATTGTAAATTACATACACGACCCGAATCCAGGTGTGATGGCACTCATCTCAACCCACCGAGATAAGTCAGCCTAATACCCAATGAAAAATAGATGTGGAAGAAAAAGAAATAAATCCAAATTTAACTTAACCGAAAATAAGTAAAACAAACTCAAACTCCCCCAAGATTGGTTGTCATGTGTACAAGCCACTAATACATTTCTGAAATATGAAAGAAAATACAGTCATCATGTCTTTGTCTCTAGAATAGTACTAAAACATATTAAAAGAGTAAGAGGTGTCCGCTAGATGGATGTAACAGCTACCTCAACACTCGGAACGATAGCCTCGGAAGTGGTAGAAAATGCTAGAAGATCAGGCAGGTCCGGGCTCACAACCTACACAAGTGTGGAAACAAGGGGTGAGTACCAAACAACACGGTACTCAACAAGTGGATAACTAAAACTAAGCAAAGCTTAATAGATACAAGTACTTATGTCCTCCCAACCGAACCTCCTTAACTACAACTTGCATAAAATCAGCTCAACTCTACACTTGTACAATAACAACAGTAATACAGTCCACAAATACCCATCAATAGTCTCGTCAATGAATCATACCAAATCAAGTTCAGCGCACAAAGAGCAATATAGGGGTAAACACAAATTCACAATTATCAGAAAGGTGCAATGCAATGCAATGAAATGATGCATGCCTGTCCTATTGGTACACATCCGCTGAATCATAGTCCGGAACCCATGGAGGACATTCCTGTTCATGTAACCTGCCACGAAACGTGTGGCCCGTCCCCTCAACATATATATCTTGCCACATAGCGTGTGGCCCGACCCCTTTGTTTCATAATACCTACCATGGAGCGTGTGGCCCGACCCCTTTGTTTCATATTACCTACCACGGAGCGTGTGGCCCGACCCCTTTTATTTCATATTATTTTCAGCCTCAACACAATATGTCAAAACTAATGCAATCAATTCATGTTCATATAATTCACGATAATAACATGACAATAACAATAATTTTTACTATCTCACATCAACATAGTCATTTCACATGTCCAAAATAAACCCATAATCATAACATATCAATCCCACCAATACATGTCATTAGATCACCATTTTATACCCCTTATCTCCATTTTTAAGACCAATCATACAGTCAATAACCCAGTCTAATTCTCATTACTCCCCAGTACATATAACACAGAAATACAAGCATCTACAAGCTTAAACTGGGGTTTAGAAATTCACTAGCCTTAATTAATCAAGTAATTACTCCAGTACTTGAGCCTTCCCTTTTCGAATAGTATCCGAAATACCACAATCTAATCAAATAAATAATCACAATAAGATTTCAAAGATATCAACACCCATATTATTATATGTTTAGCCTAGACTCAAAAATTCACACAATTCTATAATCGAATTTCTAATCGTGATACCTCTTAACATGTCAATTCCCATATTATTTGAATTTTCAAGACTAGAGTTAGGTTTCAATTCCTCCAAACATCATAAAGTCAATGGTCCTCATATAATATAATACAACTAATAATTAACTACCTATCTCAATATATGAAATTTTGGATTATAATTGGGATAAGCAAATAAAATATAAAAAGTCTAATCCACTAAGTCGTGGAACCAGTAAGTTGTCCTCATATCTGAAACTAAAAGTCTAGTACATTTAGCTACGGAAGCAACATTTAGGGCCTTAACTTTCCTACAATTCTATTCTATATATACTGTTCTATAGTTTTTTTTTCGGAGAGAGTATTTTATGGAAAAGAGATGACTCATTCTCAAAATGACCAAATGGGTCATTATAATTACATAAGAAATTTTGTTGATGGTACTCAAATTTAGATGTATGCTATTATTTTGAATGACATCAACAAAATTTCTTATGTAATTTACAATTAAAACGTTTACTCTGTACACATAAAGATTTGTAATTACAATTAATAGTTTTCCATATTCTTCATATATATTGACTTCAAAAGTAAATCCTCCTCAATTGGTAAGTTAGTTAAACATGACATGATATGTTTGACTTCCATTAAGAAGATACCTATTATAAATTTTCTTTGTTACTGTAATCTCTCAAGTTCTACCATTATAAAAAAAGGTAAAGTAGCTACTTTATTCATCACTAAACTATTCAATGGAAAACTTTGGTGTATCTTTTCGCTCTTATGTTTTTCTCATTGTTTGCATTTGTGGTATGTATTCCTCTACAATTGCTTTTGCTTTTCAAAATTAATATTCCTTCTTTTTGTTTTTGATTTTTTATTAAATTGAGAAGTGATAAAAGGGTGATCTAATGGTAAATTATAATTATATATAGAAGATAAGAGTTCAAATTCTTTTTCTTTATATTTATTTAAATTTTTGTGTTGGTGAAAAGTATTGGTGTGTGCATATACTGATTCTAACCTCACAATCATGAATCTCCTTCTCCTCCACCCCTCCACCTGTTCTATTAATAGTTGTGTTCATATTCTTAATATAAACACAAAATTTAGACAAAAAATCATTGCATTCGACTGAACCTTTAATTCATTCTTTTGATTTTGCAGGCATGTTGATAATGAAACAAGTGAATGCCGATGGTACATGTGACGAACGTTTTCCTACTCCTATTCCTTGTTCGCAACAATCACCACCTTGCGGAACTTTTTGTAAACAACGTTATGGACAACAACTTTTAGTGGGATCAAGGTGTGAGGATGAAGGCCTAGGACAATTTACTTGTATTTGCACCATCAATATACCTTGTCATCCTCTTATTTAGTTATTAGAATTTATATAATTTTTTAGTCCATTCTTAAAAAAATAAAAGATGAATGAGAAAGTGATGTTTTAATTTACTTTTTTGTGTTATTAACTGCACCATTAAAAATTGCCTCTCTTTTTTCCAAAATTTGGGATTGTCATGACCTCATACTAAAGCGAAGTGACTTGAGTTGAGAAAAAAAACATAAAACTCATAAGCAATAGGAAAAAAAACATTTATTTATATGACTGTTGTAACAATCCTCACAGCCATTTAAAGATTTTTGTGTGTTCTATTTTACCTCTTTGACGTAGTTTCTTTATAGTATTTGTGATTTACGGGGACAACTAATTTGATTTTCAAGGTGTTTGATTGGGAAATATGCAAGCCTCTTGTTTTGGAAGGTTTGGAAGTTGATATTATTGACTTTGTTCAACATCCATAGAAATTAAGCTCATATTGAAATTACGTTTATGCCATCAATTCTATAACATGATTATTGGGTTAGTAGGACCTTAGGTTCGATTCTTGAGCCTTTTTGGTGCATTTTGAGTAGTTGGTTGGAAATTGGAAAACTTAGAAATTAAAAAATTGACTTTGGTCAACATATGGTCAAGATGACCCCGTTTGGGTGTTTCGATGATTTTATTAAGTTTCAAATATCATTTCCAAGCTAGTAGCATATTTGATTTGTGTCCGGGAGATTTCATATGAATTATCAACCTTTTGGTTGTTTTGACCTTGTTTAAACATAAAAATGTACAAACCAAAAGGAGCACCCCACTAATTCTCCAATTACATCCTTAAGTCTTCTAGCCAATACCTGTGAAATTATTTTATAAAGGGTGGTACAACAAGCTATAGGTTTAAAATCCTTGACCTTAGTAGGAGACGGCATTTTAGGAATCAAGGTTATAGCAGCTTCTACCTGAGACTGATGGATGGAGGAATTCAGCTTCTACCTGGCCATATTGTTGTAACCACAGAAAATGCCCTAGCACCCAATCTATCTTGATGTATACCCGGCTTACTGTGTCGTTCTTGTTTCACCAAGTATATATATATATATATATATATATATATATATATATCTTGTTTGAATTTTTTGTCACGCCCCGAGACGGTACCCTAGGCGTGGAAGGCACTCAGAAACCATCTCTGGCCTCTAAGAAAACCACTTGGTCTCATCACTTATTCATTCATCAGCGGAAGACTTAATAAGAATACTTATATGGGCTCTCCATTAACAACATCTAATGAAAGAAGAAATTTTTTAGAAGAAATAGTTTCAAATGAGAACTACTCCAATTACATCATTAAACTCTGTCTATGAAGCCTCTAATACTCTTAGATAGTGTCAATGACATGTCCATGGCTACCTTAAAAGAAACATAATACTCAACAATAATTAAAGGATAAAGAGTTCCTTCGAATACAAGAAGGACTCACCAAATAGCTGAAAAATAATGATCTTCAACGAAGCGCCTGTTGAGGATCTCTAACACCTGTATCTGCATCATAAAACGATGCAGGTCGAATGACGTCAGTACGTGGAATGTACGAGTATGTAAAATGGCAGGAAGGTAAGGACAAATATCAAGAAACTCCTCTCAAGAAAACTCAGCTCAGAACTCAACATCATCTCAACATCAATATGTAATGCAAGTTTAAAATATAATAATAAAAATAATAGTAACAAGCAATGCTTACTCAGTTGGGAGTTTCTCTAACCGACAACCATCACTTATGAGCTAGCGATGATACAACGAATCGATGTCGTTGCCACATCCATCCAATACCTTGCCAGGGTAAAGGACATCACCATCTTGGATCCACACATTAAAGTCCTCTTTTGGGGACTTAAGAGGCATAGCCTCCATCCTACGCTGGCTACGTAGTTATGGGGTTTGAGTTAATTAAACTCTTACCCAACTCGGTGCTCAATACTATTCCCAAAATATGTGCTCATATTAATCTCATCATCTACTCTCATTGGACTTTAATTTAAATCATCAAACTCATCTCATTACCTCTTCATCAATCATTATACTTCAAAAAAAACATCATTTACATCTCATCAAAACATCTTGCTCAAAACATCATTTACTCAAATTCATTTAAACTCAACTCTTTATCTCTTTCAAAACTCAATAAAATACATATATAGTATTAATTCATATTACTATTTTTATCAATGAAAATATTAAAAAGCCAACATCTTTACTCAAAACATGTGTAAAAATATTCATGAACATCAAATCAATTAGGATTCATGGGAAAGTAGCCATGAACAATAATTCCAATAATATGAGAGATAATAATAATATTAATGCATAAATATATCTAACTCAATAGAAGAAGAATTAATTCATATAGAATTCAAGATTTGGATAAAACTCAACTATAACTCAATTATAATGAATTTAAATATTGGGAACATGGACGAACTCAATCCAATGCTATGAAAGCCTTACATACCTTAAATCAGAAGCTTTACTTCGAATTGGAACACTCTTGGACCCCTAGCCTTTTCTTCTCGCTGGTTTGTTTTGTGTACTACCCGAAGTATAAGAATCACCAGAGTAGTATTTTTATACTACTAAAACTAAAACTATATTTGAGAAGGAGTAAAGAAGTATATAGAGAGAAGAGTTGCTTAAGAAAGCTTAGTGAATAAAATGAGGAAATAAGATGGGTATTTATAGGTGTGGTGGAGGGACCTAACAATAAATAAACATAATCATAAAGGATGATCTTGAAAATTCAATGGAGAATTTTGATGTCATGGATGATGTCAAATGGTTCTAGATCTTTCTATGGTAGGTGAGATGAAATCTCTTTTAACGGAATATCCATTTTTGAAGCTGCGTTTGAATAAGATAAATTCCTTATTAGGATTTGGTGTCTCATAAGAATTGTAGATATAGAAGTCTAGTTTCAGTTAGTTCAAGAATCATCTAATTTGGAGCATTCTACATCAAGATATAATTTTATTCTACAAATACTCCATTCCGTCACAACACTATGTATTACAAAGATTAATTTATTTGATCTATTTAAACTCTGAATCTTAAGCTATGTTCTTCATGAAAGTTGTAGGTAATGATGTTGTGGTTACTCAAAAATTTGAATCACCTAATTTGGACTATCCTATGAAAAGTTATGCCCAAATTACTTTAGGCATGAGAGAACATAATCAAAATACTTTTAGAACATGATCAAAATACTTTAGAACATGATCAAAATACTTTAGAACATGATTAAAATACTTTAGGCATGAGAGAACATGATCAAAATACTTTTAGAAAATGATCAAAATACTTTAGAATATGATCAAAATACTTTAGAATATGATCAAAATACTTTTAGAACATGATCAAAATACTTTAGAACATGATCAAAATCTTTTCATGCCTTCATATAAGGACTTTTGATAAATCAACAATTTAATGCATTTAAAAGCCAATATAAGTTAATATAAGATAGGTAATTAAATTTTAAATATTTAATAATCTATGCATTTGGAATCATGATATGAAAAATCCATAAAGTTTCATGCTTGAATTAAATAGAAAACTTTGATAATTCATTTGGACTTCATGAAAGAAAGGATCCATGAATCAATAATATTTAGGGGGTGTTACAATATCTCCCCCTTGGAATCATTCGTCCTCGAATGAAGATGAAACTAGGAGACATCAAGAATGAGTATCATCAAGACATCAATTTCTCAAAAAACTCCATGACTAAAATTCAAGAATATACATCGACTCAAAGGTAGGAGTAAGGAATATTACCTTGAACATCATCATCGGAAGGCACAAATAGATAAGGATATTTAGCCTTCATATCTTCTTCAGCTTCCCATGTAGCCTCTTCAACAAATTAATTTCGCCATAGGACTTTGACAGATGCTACTTCCTTAGTTCTTAATTTACGAACCTGACGATCAAGAATCTGAACTGGAATCTCTTCATAACTCAAACTCTCTTTCACCCTAATGCTCTCAGCTGGGACAACAAGTGAAGGATCTCCCAAACACTTCTTAAGCATAGAGATGTGAAACACAGGATGAATAGCAACTAATTCTGGGGGCAACTCCAATTCATAGGCTACGTTACCTACCCTCCTCATAATCTGATAAGGACCAATGTATCGAGGACTAAGCTTTCCTTTATTTCCAAATATCATCACACCCTTCATGGGTGAAACTTTCAAGTATACCCAATCGTACACTTCGAACTCCAAATCTCTCCTCCTAACATCAGTGTAGGATTTTTGGCGACTCTGAGCAGTCCTCAACCTTTCTTGGATGGTTTTCACCTTCTCCATAGCTTGGTGAACCAAGTCTGGTCCAATCAACTCAGCTTCACCAACTTTCAACCAACCAATTGGTGATCTACATCTCCTCCCATACAGAGCTTCTTAAGGAGCCATTTGAATACTCAAATGGAAACTATTATTATATGCAAACTCGATAAGGGGTAAATGATCATCCCAATTACCTTTGAAGTCAATGACACAAGCTCTTAACATATCCTCCAAAGTCTGTATCGTACGCTCTGCCTGGCCATCTATTTGTGGATGAAAAGCAGTACTAAGGTTCACTCTTGAACCCAAACCCTTCTAAAATGACTTCCAAAATTGAGCAGTAAATTGAGCTCCCCTATCAGAGATGATAGACAAAGGAAATCCATGTAGTCTAACAATCTCTCTAAGATACAGTTTGGCATAATCCTCTGCAGTGTTTATAGTCTTAACTGGCAAAAAATGAGCCGATTTGGTCATCCTATCCACAATCACCCAAATAGAGTCTTGTTGTTTAAGGGTTTGTGGTAAACCGGTAATGAAGTCCATATTGATCATTTCCCACTTCCATTCTGGGATCTCTATATTCTGAGCCACTCCACACGGTCTTTGGTGCTCAACTTTAACTTGTTGGCAGTTTGGGCACTTGGACACAAGCTCTGCTATATCTCTCTTCATTCCACTCCACTAGTATACTTCTCTCAAGTCGTGGTACATCTTTGTTGAACCTGGATGGATAGAATACCTGGAATTATGGGATTCTGCCATGATTCTCTCTCGAATACCATCAACACTTGGAACACACAATCTCCCTTAATATCTCAACACTCCATCTCCCCCTTTGGTAAAAGACATTACCTTATGCTTGTGAACCTCATCCTTCAGTTGAAGAAGAATGGGATCCTGATCTTGCTTTTCTTTCACCTCTGCAACTAAAGATGATTCAGCTCCATTTCGTACTATCGTACCAGCCTCACTAGAGTCAATAAGTTGAACTCCCAAACGCGCAAGTCTATGCACTTCCTTTGCCAACTCCTTCTTTTACTCTTCCACATGGGTTGTACTCCCCATACATAACCTGCTAAGAGCATCAGCAACTACGTTTGCTTTACCTAGGTGGTAGAGAATGCTCATGTCATAATCCTTGAGAAACTCTAGCCATCTCCTCTGCCTCAAATTCAGCTCCTTCTAGCTGAATATATACTGTAAGCTCTTATGGTTTGTGAACACATCCACATGTACACCATAAAGATAGTGACGCAAGATCTTAAGAGCAAATACCACAACTGCCAACTCAAGGTCATGAGTGGGGTAGTTTCTCTCATGAGCCTTAAGCTGTCTGGAGGCATAGGCAATGACCTTACCTTTCTACATCAATACACATCCCAACCCAACTCTGGAAGCATCACAATAGATTACAAAACCATCTGTTCCTTTGGGTAGGGATAGTACTAGAGCGGTAGTCAATCTAGCTTTTAACTCTTGAAAACTTTTCTCACAAGCATCAGACCATTGAAACTTAGCCTTCTTCTGAGTTAGCTTAGTCAATGGTGAGGATATGGATGAAAATCCCTCAACAAACCTCCTGTAGTAACTAGCCAAACCTAAGAAACTCCTTATGTCGGTTGGAGAGGTGGGTCGGGGCCAGTTCTTAACTGCCTCAATCTTTTGAGTATCTACTTGAATTCCATCACCAGATATAATATGGCCTAGGAATGCTACAGACTCAAGCCAAAACTCACACTTTGAAAACTTAGCATACAACTCCCTCTCCTTAAGAGTTTGAAGGACAATCCTAAGGTGATTAGCATGCTCACTCTTACTTCTAGAGTAGACCAAAATATCATCGATAAAGACAATTACAAACGTATCCAGGTATGGCTTGAATACCCGATTCATGAGGTCCATAAAAGCTGCTGAAGCATTTGTCAATCCAAAAGACATAACAAGAAACTCAAAATGACCATAGCGGGTTCGGAAAGCCGTCTTCGAGATGTCACATTCTCTCACTTTCAACTGGTGATAGCCTAATCTGAGGTCTATCTTAGAGAAGCATGTGGCACCCTAAAGTTGGTCAAATAAATCATCTATTCTGGGGAGAGGATACTTGTTCTTTATGGTAACCTTGTTTAGTTATCGATAATCAATGCACATTCTAAGGGACCCATCTTTCTTTCGCACGAATAGGACAGGAGCGCCCCAAGGTGAGACACTTGGCCTAATAAACCCCTTATCTAGGAGGTCTTTCAGTTGTTCTTTCAACTCTTTCAACTCACCAGGATCCATCCTATAAGGAGGAATGAAGATAGGTTGTGTATCAGGAAGGACATCAATACCAAAGTCTATCTCTCTATCAGGAGGGATTCCAAGGAGATCCTCAGGAAAGACTTCAGGAAACTCATTCACAATGGGAACTGACTTAAGAGATGGAGCCTCATCCTTAATATTTTTTACTCGGACTATATGATATATACATCCCTTGGAGATTAATTTTTTGGCCTTAAGGTAAGAAATAAATTTACCCCTAGGCACTACGGAACTCCCCTTCCACTCTAAGATAGGCTCATTTGGAAATTGAAACTTGACAATTCGGGTCGTACAATCAACTGAAGCATAACAAGAATAAAGCCAGTCCATGCCAAGAATCACATCAAAATCAACCATGTCCAACTCAACTAAGTCAGCCATGGTATCCCTGTGATAGATTGACACAGTATAATTTCTATAGATCCTCTCAGCTAAGATAGACTCACCAACAAGAGTAGACACGCTAAAAGGCTCAAGAAAACACTCAAGAAGGATCTCAAATTTACTAGCCAAGTAAGGAGTCACAAAAGATAATGTAGCACCTGGATCAAGTAATGCATACACATCAAAAAAAAGGACTCAAAGTATACCAGTAACAACATCGGATGCATTCTCTTGGTCTTGGCGACTACCCATAGCATACAGACGGTTGGTTCCCCCGCCTGCACTTGAAGCTGTACCTTTATGATTACCTCTATTCTGTGGAGCTGCAGAAGAAAATTGAGCTCTACTACTTCCATCTCCCTGTCTCTTTGAAGGACACTCATTTTGAAAGTGACATGTATTTCCACATCCGTAGCAAGCATTGGTTCCCACATGACACTCTCCCAACTGGAGCCTCCTATATCTAGCATATAGTGGTTTCCCTCTAGAACCTTGAGCCACACTTAATTGGGACTGAGAACCCTGAGCTCAGAAGTTTTGGTGACTCAGCGACCTCTGATCATACCTGGTATTAGGTGTAAAAGTATTTGTTGGGGAAGGTACATAATTAGAAGACCTCTTCTAAAAGAAGGACTTGTTACCCTTTCCTTGCTTTTGCTCGTTCTCATGCCCAACAGACTTAGCCTTCTTGCTTAGGTGTTCCTCTCGGTCCTTTTTCTTGTCATCCTCAACCTGTTGAGCATACACCATCAATCTAGAAAAATCCATGTCATAAATCATTAACATTGCCTTACATTCTTTCTTTACATGTTTGCCTAGGCCAGAGACAAACTTCCTCATTTTAGACCTCATATGAGGAATCATTTCTGGGGCATATTTGGACAACTGAATAAACTTCAAACTATACTCTTTCACAGTCATACTCTCCTGCTTGAGGTTCACAAACTCCTCAATCTTTGCTTTACGTAGCTCTTGGGGAAAGAAGTTATCAAGGAATGCTCTTTCAAACTCATCCCAAAGAGCAGGCTCCGCATCCTCACCTCTACTTTCTTCCCACTGGTTATACCAGACATTTGCCACATCCTTCAGCTGATAAGATACCAACTCAACCCCCTCGATCTCTGTAGCATGCATCGCTTTTAGTATCTTCCACATCTCATTTATGAAATTTTGAGGGTCTTCATCAACCTTGGAACCCGTGAAGACTGGCGGATTCATTCTCAGAAAATCTCTAATCCTCGTGGCAGCAGACGACTCTTGATAACTAGAGCTAGGAGTTGGTGAACTCTGGCTACTATTTCGAGCAGCCACCAACTGGTGAGCATAGCAATCGCTCCTCAAAAATCTTCCTCAGAAGTAGGAGTGGTCTGAACAGTAAGTACTTGGGGTACCTTAGTAGACCTTGCAGGTTGGCCCCTAGTTCTCTGTGGAGGCATCACTGACTGTGGAACCTCAGTGCTGGCAGTGTTTCTCTGACTAGCTGAATGTTTTGGAGGCATGTCTGAAACGTGTAAACGCACGAATTAGAAAGGAAGCTTTTATAGAGTTAAACTCTATCGCACGAACTCAGATTATGAAAGAAGTGAAATAATTCCTAATGTCCTATAGCCTCCTGATTATAAGTGTGGTGCACGACACACCTATAAGCAAGACTCTACTAGATACGGCTTCATAGACACCCTAGGACTCTTGAACTTTATGCTCTGATACCAAGTTTGTCACGCCCCGAGAGGGTACCCTAGGCGTGGCCGGCACTCAGAAACCATCTCTGGCCTCTGAGAGAACCACTTGGTCTCATCACTTATTCATTCATCAGCGGAAGACTTAATAAGAATACTTATATGGGCTCTCCATTAACAACATCTAATGAAAGAAGAAATTTTTTTAGAAGAAGTAGTTTCAAAGGAGAACTACTCCAATTACATCATTAAACTCTGTCTATAAAGCCTCCAATACTCTTAGATAGTGCCAATGATGTCACGCCCTGGAAGGGTACCCTAGACGTAACCGGCACTAAGAAACCATTTCTGGCTCCCAAGCGAACCACATAGCCTGATCACACATTCGTTCATTCATTCATTCAGCGGAAAGTTTAAAAATAAAGAATAAATTAGCGGGAAACTCAAATCACCCATCCAACTCAAAGAATAAAGGCCATGGGCTGACATATCAACTAAAATATTTGTCATTTAAAAATAGTTTGACAAGAATAACTCAAGGATAAAAATACTCAATCGACTCATCACTATCTAGTCTATGAAGCCTCTATCACTACTATCTAATTGGTGCCGATGACATGTTCATGGCTACCTCAAATAAAAATAAAAAGGGTTAACTCGATGTAAGAATACACAAACGGTGTCCTCCGAATGTAGGGGAGGACTCACCAATACGCTGAGTGCAAATAGATCCCCAATGATGCTCCTATTGACGATCTCATAAACCTGTCTCTGCATCATGAAACGATGTAGGCCAAATGGCGTCAGTACGTGGAATGTACTGGTATGTAAAATGGCAAAATGAAACATACCTCAAGAAAGAGTAACGTTGGTTCAAATATCTCAACTCAGGAAGATAAGAGGGATTCAAATAAAGCGTCGTAAATCTAAAGTAAGGATACAGTTTAGACAGAGACCAATCATCTACCATACAATCCAATCCAATTATGTATAATACAGTTCAACCAAATCATTTACAATTCGATCCCTTTCAATCATGTACAACCCTATTATATACACTCAACTCAACAATCAACTCAATAATCAAATCCAATCTAGTCACATACCATTCTATTCAATCCAATCACAATTCATCTATTCCAATCCGACCATATACAATTTACTCAACATTTAACTCAACAATTAACTCAAAGGACTCAACTCAGTAAATATGCAAATTAAATTATGCAACGTTTTACAATTCAACTCAAAGGACTCAACTCAATACATATGTAACAACTCACTCAAGTGTCCTAAGTCTAACAAGAAATAGTTTAGACAGGACTAACTCATAATCATATAGCAACTCACTCAACTCAACTGCCTCAGAGTACTATCAAGACCTAAATGGGAGTTTCTCTTATCCGACAACCATCACTTATGAGCCAGTGATAGTACAACAATCAGACATTCTTGCCACGTCTGTCCATACCTTGCCAGGGCATGAACGCCTCCCTAATCATGGATACCATCGATTAGTCAAGTCCTATCATTTCAGGACAATAAAATGGGAAACATCCGACTTTAACGGTTTGATCCCACTGGAAGCATCCGACTTTAACGGTTCCATCCCTACCTACGTTGGCGGCGTAATTTCTGGGGTTCGAGTATGGACTGTACTCTCACCCGCCTCGGTGCTCGATACTCCTTCCATGACTCCATGCTCATAAAACTCCTCCAATCATCTCAAACAAGCCCTCACGGCTAGTTCCATGTGGTACATTGCCACCTCATCAACTCGGTTCTCATTTCAACTCAATTAAGTCATAATGACAAGTCTCATTGGACCTTCTTTCAAATCGACTCATCTCAAATCATCAAACTCTTCTCTTTAAAAAATTATACAATCTCAACTCAATGAATGCAGAAAATATTATGTACATTAAAATATAATTTCAACTCCTCAACTCAAACTCAAAATGGATACTTTAATGTAAAAATACTCAACTCATTTAAAGTCTCCTCATACTCAACTCATACTTAGACTCCTTTCTAAATCAAAGATGAAACTAATAATTCTTTAAACTCAAAATAGTGTATAAATAGTTTATGCAAAAAGGTTCATGAATAATTTATTTAAAGCTCCTCCTCAAAAGATTATTTATTTTCAAAATATTCCTAAGACTCCAATCAACTCAAATTATGCACATCATATACCACAAATTCACATTAGACTCCAATCCACTTCATCACACAACACCCTCATCAACATAACCTCTTCATTTACATCATCGTCAAATATCATCATTCACATCATCATCAAACATCATCATCATATATCATCATTCACATCATCATCAAACATTATCATCACATCATCATCAAATATCATCATCACATCAATCGTCAAACATCCACTCCGAAATCTTTATTTTAGTCATATATTCATTTTATAAAAGACAAAGGACATTCTTAACTATCCAATTCATTCTTTTCATTCCAATCAATACATACATACACACAACTATCCATCTCAACCACAAGACATTCATGACAAGAAATCTCATTTTGGGTTCATGTGAATGAAACATAAACCCATACTTTCAACAAAACTCAACTCAAGAATATCGTCAATACCTATAAATCTATATACAAAGATACATTTGTAGTTAATAATATGAAAAATAACTATTTAGTAACTCAAGTCATTAAAATCATCAATCAACCATTTGTATCTAAAAACATTCCTTAGTTTAGGGAAACCTTTCTAGAAGGTGCAACTCTTTCACAACTCCTAACCAACACATCTATGGGCATATGGAAGAACTCAATCCATATTTTAGGTTAACCTTACATACCTTGTTTGAAAATTTTGAAGAAACCTTGATGTTGGGTCTTCAATAGAGGACTCAAATCTTGAAGCTCTTGGAACTCTTCTTGTTGGAAAAGGATTTGAAGAAGAAGAAGAAGAAGAGAGAGAGAGAGATAGGTTTCTAGGGCTTTTAGAGAGAGAGTGAGGGATTGAAAATGATCCCAAAATGTATTAGGGCTGATACATATATAATTTGGGTAAGTTCCCAAATTACCCCTCCTCAAAAGTTCTAAAAATAGGCTAAAAATGCACCTGGCGCGATGGTGGCGCGTCGCGCCCTTGCAGCGCCAGGCTGATTACGCCAAAAACCTGCACACCTCGTAGTGGCGCGCTGCGCTAAGGACCAAACTACTGAGGCACATTCTTGGCGCGATAGTGGCGCGTCGCGCCCTTACAGCGCCAAGACCAATATTTTCTGGGTTCCGGAAATTGGCTTGAAAAACCCTGCACACCTTTTAGTGGTGCGCCGCACCAGAGCCCAAACTACTGAGGCATGTTTCTGGCGCGATAGTGGCACGTCGCGCCCTTACAGCGCCAAGGCCAAAATTTCTGGGTTCTGGAAAATTGGCCTGAAAAATCCTGCACAACTTTTAGCGGTGCGTCGCGCCAGGGTCCAAACTACTGAGGCATGTTCCTGGCGCGATAGTGGCGCATCGCGCCACTACGACGCCAAGCCCAGATTTCCAGTAGTTGAACCCCAGGCCTAAAAATCTCTATTGTGCTCGCTCATCTTAGGATCGCCATATCCTTCGACTCCGAACTCCAAAATTTACATTCTTGGTGGCATTGGAAAGAAGACTCGACGACCATTAATTTAATAGGTCGTGGGCTACCCAGATCGTCATATATCAAAAGATAGGGTCGTTAGAAGTCAACCCCTCATGCAAACTCCTCCTCAAACTTAGCCACGACGAACCTTTTGGCTTCATTTGGTACTAGGGGTCCTTCATGACCCCACATCACCTCTAACGCTCTTTAATTACTTATGAACTCATCCTAACTCATATGAAAAATTTCAAGTCCTCCGGTACGAGTCTACACTCACGTGAAGAAATGTTCGAATATTAGCAAAAAAAAATTCTGGGGTGTCACAAATGACATGTCCATGGCTACCTTAAAAGAAACATAATACTCAACAATAATTAAAGGATAAAGAGTTCCTCCGAATACAAGAAGGACTCACCAAATAGCTGAAAAATAATGATCTTCAACGAAGCGCCTGTTGAGGATCTCTAACACCTGTATCTGCATCATAAAACGATGCAGGTCGAATGACGTCAGTACGTGGAATGTACGAGTATGTAAAATGGCAGGAAGGTAAGGACAGATATCAAGAAACTCCTCTCAAGAAAACTCAGCTCAGAACTCAACATTATCTCAACATCAATATGTAATGCAAGTTTAAAATATAATAATAAAAATAATAGTAACAAGCAATGCTTACTAAATTGGGAGTTTCTCTAACCGACAACCATCACTTATGAGCTAGCGATGATACAACGAAGTGATGTCGATGCCACATCCATCCAATACCTTGCCAGGGTAACGGACATCACCATCTTGGATCCACTCATCAAAGTCCTCTTTTGGGGACTTAAGAGGCATAGCCTCCATCCTACGCTGGCTACGTAGTTCTGGGGTTTGAGTTAATTAAACTCTTACCCAACTCGGTGCTCAATACTACTCCCAAAATATGTGCTCATATTAATCTCATCATCTACTTTCATTGGACTTTAATTTAAATCATCAAACTCATCTCATTACCTCTTCATCAATCATTATACTTCAAAAAAAACATCATTTACATCTCATCAAAACATCTTGCTCAAAACATCATTTACTCAAATTCATTCAAACTCAACTCTTTTTCTCTTTCAAAACTCAATAAAATACATATATAGTATTAATTCATATTACTATTTTTATCAATGAAAATATTAAAAAGCCAACATCTTTACTCAAAACATGTGTAAAAATATTCATGAACATCAAATCAATTAGGATTCATGGGAAAGTAGCCATGAACAATAATTCCAATAATATGAGAGATAATAATAATATTAATGCATAAATATATCTAACTCAATAGAAGAAGAATTAATTCATATAGAATTCAAGATTTGGATAAAACTCAACTATAACTCAATTATAATGAATTTAAATATTGGGAACATGG
Source organism: Solanum dulcamara (assembly GCF_947179165.1). NCBI lineage: Eukaryota > Viridiplantae > Streptophyta > Magnoliopsida > Solanales > Solanaceae > Solanum > Solanum dulcamara. The sequence goes on along the minus strand of NC_077237.1, from coordinate 7,388,600 downwards.
ACGAACTCAATCCAATGCTATGAAAGCCTTTCATACCTTAAATCAGAAGCTTTACTTCGAATTGGAACACTCTTGGACCCCTAGCCTTTTCTTCTCGCCGGTTTGTTTTGTGTACTACCCGAAGTATAAGAATCACCAGAGTAGTATTTTTATACTACTAAAAATAAAACTATATTTGAGAAGGAGTAAAGAAGTATATAGAGAGAAGAGTTGCTTAAGAAAGCTTAGTGAATAAAATAAGGAAATAAGATGGGTATTTATAGATGTGGAGGAGGGACCTAACAATAAATAAACATAATCATAAAGGATGATCTTGAAAATTCAATGAAGATTTTTGATGTCATGGATGATGTCAAATGGTTCTAGATCTTTCTATGGTAGGTGAGATGAAATCTCTTTTAACGGAATATCCATTTTTGAAGCTGTGTTTGAATAAGATAAATTCCTTATTAGGATTTGGTGTCTCATAAGAATTGTAGATATAGAAGTCTAGTTTCAGTTAGTTCAAGAATCATCTAATTTGGAGCATTCTACATCGAGATATGAATTTTATTCTACAAATACTCCATTCCGTCACAACACTATGTATTACAAAGATTAATTTATTTGATCTATTTAAACTCCGAATCTTAAGATATGTTCTTCATGAAATTTGTAGGTAATGATGTTGTGGTTATTCAGAAATTTGAATCACCTAATTTGGACTATCCTATGAAACGTTATGCCCAAATTATTTTAGACATGAGAGAACATGATCAAAATACTTTTAGAACATGATCAAAATACTTTAGAACATGATCAAAATCTTTTCATGCCTTCATATAAGGACTTTTGATAAATCAACAATTTAATGCATTTAAAAGCCAATATAAGTTAATATAAGATAGGTAATTAAATTTCAAATATTTAATAATCTATGCATTTGGAATCATGATATGAAAAATCCATAAAGTTTCATGCTTGAATTAAATAGAAAACTTTGATAATTCATTTGGACTTCATGAAAGAAAGGATCCATGAATCAATAATATTTAGGGGGTGTTACAATATCTCCCCCTTGGAATCATTCGTCCTCGAATGAAGATGAAACTAGGAGACATCAAGAATGAGGAACCCGAAAGTACCTCAAACAAGCCTCTTAGCATTCTTTTAGCCCTTCATAGGTAATGATGATAAATAAACAAGCGGAAATCATAATAAATCTTCAACTTACATATCTCCAACAATACCTCTAACTATTAGATTTAACGAGGCTAAGACAAGTCCCTAGCTCACCCTCAATCATAATAGAAGAAATTCCATAGTAAAATATCTTAACATATCATAAACTAGAAAGATAAAGGAGTATTGTTCCCAGAACATGGGAACTCACCAAAAGTAGTCTTCAATGGAATATCAACTAGCCACGTGGAGGAGAATGAGGAGGAGCACTGATCCCTATATGGTGATATCATGTAGGCAAAAGAGTATGCGTTAGTACTTTGAATGTACTAAGTATGTAAGGATACATGAACATTGAGAAAACATTAAAACATTTATGTAATATGGAACATAATTTAATGTATGCATAATAAATCATATATATATCCTTTAAAACATTCATTTTGTGGGAAATTAACCATAACCGACATTTAAGACCATGCAAGCTATTACATGGAATCCAACATAACCCCCTACGTTGGCCGGGGAGACTACTTGCCAGGTAGAACTCCGTCAACTTCATTCATTTCTTTAACTTTAACTTTAAGGGCTTTCGTGGATCCATTAGCCTAAGCCTACAAGGGCTCCTATGTTGGCACATTGTTAATGAGACAAGGGGTTGCTACTAGGATTCCCTTACCGAATCCCACCTCAATACCTCATTCGGTGCTAAGTCAATCCCACGGAATAGTTTAATACTTCAAAATATTCATAGCATATAACTTGAGAATTCAAACATCATATTCGGTAGAATAGCTCATTAAAACATTTGATAATTCAAATATGCAAGAATTGTCCTTATTGCATAAAGAATCCATCATTCATATCATTTCATCATTCTTTCATTTCATAAGACTCCCTTTTTTATCATAGATATTGCTTTCATAAACATTTATTTGGAGTCAAAGCTTTCAAGTCAAACTTTATTAAAAACATAGTAAAACTAGGTGGGTTCAAATCACTTCAACTTGCAAATATGTATGTAAATAAATATACATAAATACTTTAAAATTCATTAATTAAAAATCATGCTTTAGACAACCCACCATGAATTTCAAGAACCTTTAAAGAGATAAATAAATAAATTACTTGCAATTTATCAATTCATACATATAAAATTATGTTGTATCAAAATAGACCAATAATCATTAGTTTAACCATGATTCATACTATTAAGTAAAAATAAAAATTACCATAAGAAAATATTACTTAAAATCAAGAGACTTAATTGAAAGATTTTTGTACTACATGGGTGGAAGAACCCATGGATTAACACCCACATGACTTAGAGTAAAACATAAAGAAAATAAACATAATTTATTATATAATCAAAATAATTTAGGCATGAGAGTGGAAGGAATACTCTCATTGAAACCTTACATACCTGGAAACCGAAGCTTTAGTTTGTACCAGAAGACTTAATGACCACTCTTGAGTCCTAGCTTCTCTCCTTGCCGGAACGTTTTGTGTACTACCCGGAATATATGAATTACCGGAATAGTATTTCTTCACTACTAAGAACTAAAACTATATTTGAGAATGTGTAAAGAAGTGTATAGAGAGAAGATTTGCTTGAGAAAGCTTGATGAATAAAATGAGGAAATAAGGTGGGTATTTATAGGTGGAAAAGAGGACCTAACAATAAATAAAATAATTATAAATAAAAATATGAAAATTTAGTGGAATATATTGATGTCATGGATGATGTTAAATAGAGGACAATTTATGTCATGAGTGATGTCAAATGTATCTAGATCTTTCTATGGTAGGTGAAATGAGTTATCTTTGACAGAATACTCTTTTTGGGAGCTACGTTTGAATAAGATAAATTCCTTATTAGGATTTGGTGTCTTCATAAGAATTGTAGATATGGAAGTCTAGTTTCATATCGTTCAAGAATCAACCAATTTGGATAAACCTACAGTGAGATATGATTTTTCTTCTATAAACACTCATTTCCGTCACAGCATCCTACCTTACAAAGATTAATTTATTTGACCTACTTAACCTCCGAATCTTAAAATATGGTCTCATAAAAGTTGTAGGTAATGATCTTGTGGTTACTCGGAAATTTGAATCACTCAATTTGGATATTCCTATGAAAAGTTATGACCAAAATACAGAGGATGTATCATGTTTAAGCAAGAATTGAAACATCGTATACAACGTTTTTAGGGGATGTTACATACACTTTTCATTCGTGTCTAATTCTATTCTAATTCAGGTTTAATGTTTATATAATAATTTTAGTTCAAGTCTAATTCATTTTTGTGCTTTATAGATTACTGAAGGCGTTTTCCCTAACTACACTTTTTATTCGTGGCTAATTCTTTTCTAATTCAAGTTTAATGTGTATATAATACATTTTAGTTCAATTCTAATTCATTTTTGTGCTTTGTAGATTACTGAAGGCATTTTCCTTAGCTACACTTTTTATTCGTGTCTAATTCTTTTCTAATTCAATTTTAATGTCTATATAATACATTTTAGTTCAAAATTAATTCACGTTTGTGGTCTATAGATCACTGAAGATCTTTTTCTTAGCTACACTTTTCATTCGTATCTAATTCTTTTCTAATTCAACTTTAAAGTCTATATAATATATTTTATTTCAAATTTAATTCATTATTGTGGTCTATAAATCACTGAAGGCTTTTTCATTAGCTACACTTTTCATTCGTGTCTAATTCTCTTCTAATTCAACTTTAATATGTATGTAATTCATTTTTCATTCAATTTTAATTCATTTTTACTTCAAGTTTCATTTTTGTGGTCTATAGAACACCGAAGGCATTTTCAACACAACATTAATTCATAATGCAGGTTTCCATTTGATAACACTATTGCAACATTTTAACATTAACGTAGCTATGTATTATATTATTAAAAAAAGAAGATATATTTTACATGAAAAAAAACTATATTAAAAGTGTATTTTACATGAACAAAAATCACCTTAAAAAGATAGCACAAAGCAATCTTCAAAACCTAACTTATACACTAGCTATAAACTGTTTTTAGACAACCTTAGATAAAACTTGTTCAATAGCAATTCTTGTAACATCTTCATCTGTACATAACATGAACACTTTAAAAAAAAGTTGAATAAAAGTATATGAAATGTATATTACATTTGTATTAAACCCTCTATTACCAATTTTGCTTTCAGAATTCCCAACAGCAGCAAATTTAACTGAAGCTTTAAGCACTTGAGATTTTTCATATTGATTTGATTTCACAACTTGAGCGTCATGCCCTCTTGATACATGTATTGATGCATCAACACAAGAAGAAATTGATGTGTGTGTAATTAAAATATATTACAAGAAAAATATGTAAATAAAAAATCAAGCTTAAACTACAACTTAGATAAGTAAAAAATCTAAACAGTAAATAAAGTACTAGTTAACTCCCTGCCAGCAAGCGAAACAAGAAATTATAGATATATTAAAAACATAAAAGAACCTCCATTGAAGTAATCCACCCGAAAATGTCTCGCCAACCTCTTTGTTAGATGATTTCCTAACTTTTTGAGTAAAAGAACTATTGACGTCTCTCTTAGCAAACAACAAAGAAATATCCTTCAATAATTATTTGTTGGAATTCATCACAAATTCTTTCATTTGAATAGATTGTAAGTCTATTTTCTCTTCAAGATCTTTGTGATTTTCATTTGCCTAGTATATAATCAAATATAACACAAATATTAGAATAACAGTTTTGAAAAAGATAAAGTCTAAAGCCAAGTTATCTTATATCTTTACAAGTTCTTTTCTCAATTGTATAACCTCCCTGGTCAATATATCTAGACTATATTTTGATCCTTTCGGCTCCAATTTCAAGATTTCAGAATGGTAATCATGAGGTTTAGGAAGCCGGAATTTAGATACCTCATCTTCACTTGCCACTATATTTTCAAACTGAAATTAAAATACAGAAACAAATAGATGTATTTACTTGAGTTAAATTAATATATATATATGTGTCATAAATTGTATTAACCTTGTATAGATACCTTGTGTTTCGTACGCATGAAGAAAGCATTTTCAATATGCTTTTGCCAAGGACTTTCAGCAACAGTTTTCCACCTCAAAATTCTTGGAATAGAATCAAAAATTCGAATAGCTAAATCTTCATTGACTCTAGAACAACACTCAAATATCCAAATTTGAAGGGCGAGAGGCAATCAACCTAATCTATAGTATTGATTGGTTGAATGAAGCTTGTGCCTCACATTATCAAGCAACTTCTTGTAGACATCTAAACCCCATGGGTAAGAATTGAATTGTCCACTTTGCACAAGGTAGAAATATCTATTACTAATTTGGTATTCATTGTTCTCCTATGAGAACAAAAAATCATTAATAAAGAACAAAATAACTAGTGAAACAACGGAATCATCATCTATGAAATGTTTTTGCTAAAAATAACTCGCGTAGATGATTTTTTTTAACAGTGATTTGTTCAGAAAAATAATTGCTCAACAGCCAACAAGGAGAATCTGAAACATTAGCAGAGCAACCATCACTAACATAATTTAAGCCTGTAATTAATCCAAATTTCCTAATCCCGAAAAACAGCCTCTTCTCATTTAATTCAACAGCAAACACCTCATCTAGTATGTGTTTTAACTCCTTGTTCATAAGGCAATGAATAAGTTGGAGTTGTGTGGTCACTTTCGTAAGATCAAGAAAGTAACCAAAACAAGTATTCCTAAATAACTCAAGCTGTTTTTAAGATAAAGAAAGTTTTATTTTCTCAATCACGTCATGATTAGTATATGACGACCACCTATTTGAAGAATACAAAACATCTTAATATCTCCGGAATTTACGATCCTGCATATAAATAATATCAATCTATCACTATAGATAATTATATTTTAACATGAACCCTCAAATAGGACTCAAAACCAGCAGCAATATAGTAAGCTCAATTAAAATCAGCAGCAACATACTAAATTCAATTAGAAGAACAAAAAAGTTTAAAGGCATATGAGATGTTCTATCAAAGCATTATAACATGAAGCTACAATTTTTAAAAGAGAAATCAAGCAGTTGATCATTAATAGAAACTAAGAAACTACTGAAGATAAAATCTTAACATAACTGCCAGGCAAGGAGAAAATGAATAGGCAATGACTAACAGATGAATAAGAAATATGCAGGGAAAGGACACAAAGTATAGGAGACCAAAGTAGACATGAATAGAGCTCAAACTAAGAAAGTGATCACATATTTCAAGGTGGAATTATCAAACAATAGATAAATCAAGCTTAGACGAGTATAATATTTAAAACAACCATGAACTCAAGACAAACTATAATCCAATACTCAATGCTTAAATTATAACCAAATCAGAACAACATGTTTAAAGATTTCTGATTCACAAATTTTCCAATGTAAGATTCAGAACAACATGTTTAACATCTAAATCAGTCACATAACGAAGTAGCTTTATTCATAGCAAAAAAAGGGTAAATACAAAGTTCATAATACACCAAAACAATGAAAAAAACACATCAACCAACAGTATCTGAAACAATTTAAAATGACTTAACAAAAGAGGCTAAAGATCACTAATTTCACACCATAAGAAAAGTAAAGAACATATTAAATTAAAATAGACTATAATGAAAGTATCAAATACACACAAAAAATTCACTTTTGTTCTTTACAGATCACTGTCTCTAATTCTCTTCAAATTTAACTTTAATGTGTGTGTAATACACATTTTAGTTCAAAGTTTAAATCATTTTGTGGTGTACAAATCACCGAAGACTTTTTTCATTAGCTACAGGTTTATTCGTCTCTAATTCTCTTCTAATTTAACTTTAATGTGTGTGTAATACATTTTAGTTCAAAGTTTAATTCATTTTTGTGATGTACAGATCACTGAAGACTTTTTTCAATTAACTACATGTTTCATTTGTCTCTAATTCTCTTCTAATTCAACTTTAATGTTTGCGTAATATATTTTAGTTCAAAATTTAATTCATTTTTGTGGTGTACATATCATTGAAGACTTTTTTTCATTAGCTACAAGTTTCATTCGTCTGTAATTCTCTTCTAATTCAACTTTAATGTGTGTATCTATAGATCATTGAAGTATAATAAACTTGAGCAAATAAATTTAGACTATAATAAAAGTATCAAATACATAAATTTTTTCTTCAACATCTAGCACACAAGTTCAAAACAACAACATACTAAGAATATACACATAAACAGATTGAAAAAGTTATCAGTTAAATAATGTGTTGGTAGAATGACATACCGGATATAGACTCTCCGGCAGAACCCTATTTTTGCATAATCGATTTCGACTTTTTGGATTTCTTCTCTTGAGCAACCGTAGGTCTCACTTTCTTTGACTGAAATTGAGGTAAATCCTCAAAATCATCATCATTGTCAAAAATTTTCTTAGATGTCGATGCAACATCAACTTATTTTCTTTTCGATTTAGATTCAGAACTCAACTCAGTGGTTTTTTCTTACTTCTACCGCCCTTTTTTCTTCACATGCATTGCTTAAACATTTTGATTAACCTCACCACCAGCTTCTTTTAGATATTGATTTGCAAAAATTCCCAAATTAAAAGTGTTACGATCCAACCCACCGAGCCGTGCGGGCACCCACTATACACCCTACTGTCACGCCCCGAGAGGGTACCCTAGGCGTGGCCGGCACTCAGAAACCATCTCTGGCTTCCAAGAGAACCACTTGGTCTCATTACTCATTTGTTCATCAGCGGAAGACTTAAGAATACTAATGTGGGCTTGTCATCATCAACATCAAAAGAAAAAATAGATAATTCTTAAAAAAAGTAGTTTCTAAGGAGAATTACTCCGATTACATCATCAAACTCTGTCTATGAAGCCTCTAATACACTTAGATGGTGCCAATGACATGTACATGGCTACCTTAAAAGAAACATAATACTCAATAATAATTAAAGGATAAAGAGTTCCTCCGAATATAAGAAGGACTCGCCAAATAGCTGAAAAATAATGATCTTCAACGATGCGCTTGTTGAGGATCTCTAACACCTGTATCTGCATCATAAAATGATGCAGGTCGAATGATGTCAGTACGTGGAATGTACGAGTATGTAAAATGGCAGGAAGGTAAGGACAGATATCAAGAAACTCCTCTCAAGAAAACTCAGCTCAGAACTCAACATTATCTCAACATCAATATGTAATGCAAGTTTAAAATATAATAATAAAAATAATAGTAACAAGCAATGCTTACTAAATTGGGAGTTTCTCTAACCGACAACCATCACTTATGAGCTAGCGATGATACAACGAAGTGATGTCGATGCCACATCCATCCAATACCTTGCCAGGGTAACGGACATCACCATCTTGGATCCACTCATCAAAGTCCTCTTTTGGGGACTTAAGAGGCATAGCCTCCATCCTACGCTGGCTACGTAGTTCTGGGGTTTGAGTCAATCAAACTCTTACCCAACTCGGTGCTCAATACTACTCCCAAAATATGTGCTCATATTAAACTCATCATCTAGTCTCATTGGACTTTAATTTAAATCATCAAACTCATCTCATTTCATGTTCATCAATCATTATACTTCCAAAAAACATCATTTACATCTCATCAAAACATCTTGCTCAAAATATCATTTGCTCAAATTCATTCAAACTCACTCTTTTTCTCTTTCAAAACTCAATAAAATACATATATAGTATTAATTCATATTACTATTTTTATCAATGAAAATATTAAAAAGCCAACATCTTTACTCAAAACATGTGTAAAAATATTCATGAACATCAAATCAATTAGGATTCATGGGAAAGTAGCCATGAACAATAATTCCAATAATATGAGAGATAATAATAATATTAATGCATAAATATATCTAACTCAATAGAAGAAGAATTAATTCATATAGAATTCAAGATTTGGATAAAACTCAACTATAACTCAATTATAATGAATTTAAATATTGGGAACATGGACGAACTCAATCCAATGCTATGAAAGCCTTTCATACCTTAAATCAGAAGCTTTACTTCGAATTGGAACACTCTTGGACCCCTAGCCTTTTCTTCTCGCCGGTTTGTTTTGTGTACTACCCGAAGTATAAGAATCACCAGAGTAGTATTTTTATACTACTAAAACTAAAACTATATTTGAGAATGAGTAAATAGAGAGAAGAGTTGCTTAAAAAGCTTGATGAATAAAATGAGGAAATAAGGTGGGTATTTATAGGTGGGAAAGAGGGACCTAACAATAAGTAAAATAATTATAAAGAAAAATCTGAAAAATTAATGGAATATATTGATGTCATTGGTGATATCAAATGGAGGACTATTGATGTCATGAGTGATGTCAAATGTATCTAGATCTTTCCATGGTAGGTGAAATGAGTTATCTTTGACAGAATACTCTTTTTCGGAGCTGCATTTAAACAAGATAAATTCCTTATTAGGATTTGGTGTCTTCATAAGAATTGTAGATATAGAAGTCTAGTTTCATATCGTTTAAGAATCAAACAATTTGGAGCATCCTACAATGAGATATGAATTTTTTTCTACAAATACTCCATTTTGTCACAGCACACAGTCTTACAATAATTAATTTATTTGACCTACTTAACCTCCGAAACTTAATATATGGTCTCACAAAAGTTGTAGGTAATGATGTTGTGGTTACTCAGAAATTTGGTTGACCTAATTTGGATAATCCTATGAAAAGTTATGTCCAAAATATAGAGACATTATTATTTTCATCGAGAATTGAAGTACCAACATACAACGTTTTAGGGGTTGTTACACCTACGTAGAACCCTTATGTAAGAATACTTGCAAAACCTAAAACAATTGAATAGAAAACTATATTAAGTCCAGCTTACACAATTGTACAAAATCTCCCAAGGATACTAGTCTAAACAGGTACAAGAGCTACTAAGAGTAGAAATAAAATAAAGACTAATGACCCAGCTTCCACCAAAATAAGGGGAAAATAGAAGTTGATGGAGGTTCTCCTTCGTCTTCACCTATGAGACATAACTGACACTGCAACCAGACTATGCCAAGTGGCATAGCAAGAGTAGTATCAGTACAAACCACGCGTACCGATAGGCATTATCGTTCAATAGACCTGTAGGTTATGGACCCCATTTACTATTATTCCATCACCCCCGTAGTCCCCACTTAGCAACCTTAATCATTCAATGATTTCGATCAACCCTCACTAGTTGGTCTAATTGTCTTATAACATAAAGCATATCCGTCCCACAACCACACTCTCCAACTCAGCTGAGTTCTAGATAACCACTATCCCTACCTCAGTTATTCATGAAAGTCACAATGGTAACACTCTCTGGCAACTAGAAACCTCAACTTCTAAGTGTATAAATATAGATTACGATTATACCATATAGATCACATGCAGGACTAACAGGGCCCATCCTCTTACCCACCAATAAGTGTATTGATGATCATAATTCTCTATATCTAGCACACCTCAACTCAAGAGTTCATTTATAGTTCTCAGTCCATGGCTCATCTACCACTAACCTTATTATTACATGGAAATACATAAATCATCAGGTCCTCTCATGGGATCATCCACACACACATACTTGGCCTTCTCAGGGGACCCAATTTAGTCATATTTGTGTCGGTATGTGACACTCGATCCAAGAATGTGTCGAAACGTGACACCCGATCCAAATACGTATCGGAACATGACACCCGATTCATATATATGTCGGAACGTGACACATGATCCAATCATACAACATTCACAATTACATTCAGTATTCATATCATTTATATCACCAAGAACGGGTTTATCACAAAAATAGGCCAGTAAGAGCTCATTTATATAAGGACTAACCTGTCACCTTTATCTGTACATGTTTAGCCATATCATAAGTAACTCCCGGGAATAATCAGCGTCCACACTACCACACCTTATGGTCTAACCTCAAAATCTACTAGTTTTACTTTTTTGTATGAGATTCTTTGCCGGATATAAATTAACCAGCTGCACACAAACATCATAATCAATAACTTCTCAATTCACTACAGCACCTTTCTACCCAGGTCAAATTCGAATTTGACCCTATCATAATCGGATCTCTGCCCGTAACCCATGACCGACAACTTAGTATATGAATTCTCATTAATTTTTCGTCTATATTAATTACACAGTAGGTATAGATTTACTATTTAGAAAATAGAAGCCTAGCCTACCTGGGCCCCAAGCATTCGCGGAGAGATAACACTGCTGAAATCATTGGTTCCAAATATTCCACGGGGAAAAATCAGATTGAATTCCACGGATTGAAGTCTTCCAAAAGCTGAGATTCCCTCCCATCCTCTTCTTCCTTCAAGAGCAGCTTTTTTGGAGGGTTTTACAAAAACCCTCGCCTCTAACCTCCACTTGGGAGAAGTGGGAAAATAAGAAAACTTGCGACTTAAGTTCTATCCTACGACTTCCCGCTCTGGCGGCCTTATTCCTGCTCTGGCGGGGTGGTGGGACCCAGTCAAGCCAAATTCTTGTGATTTCTTTTTAATCGAAATTAACAACGGTTTGGGTCGTTACAAAAAGTAGGACTGACATTCACTTCACCACCACCAGTTAAATCAACAATTCAAATTTGTGGGCTTCTTCTAGGAGATTTCTGACCTTCCATTACAATTGTGCACCTAAAACCTACGAGTTCCGTCTGAAACAAACAAAAAGCTGAAGGAATAAGGAAAGAATGATGAGCCAGAAAAATGAAGAAAAAACCCTAAGAGAAAGAGAGATAATGACGCGCCCTTTTCCTTTTCCTCAAATAAAAAAGTGATATATAATGTCTTATTTAATTAAAGTACTGTTACTATTGTTAAAATGGTAATGAAATAAAAGCATGTTTAAAAATGACAAATATTTTTTAAAACACATTCAATTATCCTAGTTTATACTAATATGAAGTTGCATATTTGTTAGTATTTTAATAATATATATTCGATATTTTGGTATATTAATTCTAAATATCAAATACCTTACCAAATACCAAAAAAAATTAAAAAGTATACCATATGCCATACTAAATACCATAATATCAAAATCACGGTATCAAAAATTTTGATAATCGAGATCAATGTAATCAAATCTGATAACATAGCCAAATCACTAAAAAAAATAAAAATAAAAAATCGAAAAAATTAAAAATTCTCACTGTCCTTGTTATTAAAAATCAACTAAAACATAAAGGTATTATTTGCTCAAATACGGTGCTCCATCTTCATTCTGATTATGCATTCCGCCGAAAGACTAGATTCCGGCCACCTCCCGCCGCCGCCACCCAGCCGGACTCTTCCTTCCATCGGAAAATCCAAACCCTTTTATCTTCTATCAATCTTGGTTCTCTTATTAGCAATTTCATTCAGTATTAGCAAAACAGATCACTTCAAAAAACTCTTTTTTCTCAGATTAAATTTGCTGAATCCAACAGTCATAAACATCAAGAAAGAAATTTCAAGAAACCCCATTTACACAGCCCCTTATTGTGTTCTATGGATGGCTCCATTTCTTTCAGGAGGTGGGTACAGTTCAGAAGCTTGGTCATACATTTTAGCTTTACATGATTACTCAATGTATAAAAATCCAACTTTTAATTTGAAAATTGAGCAACATGGGGATCTTGAAAATCTTGAATTTTGGGAGGGTTTACCTTTAGATATGAGAAATTTGGCTATTGAGCTTCACCAAAGAGAATGTAAGATGAATGAGACTGTTGTTGTTTGTCATAGTGAACCTGGTGCTTGGTATCCTCCACTTTTTGATACACTTCCATGTCCACCTATTGGTTATGGTCATTTTAAGGCTGTAGTTGGAAGGACCATGTTTGAGACTGATAGAGTTAATGATGAACACGTGAAAAGGTGTAATCTTTTGGATTTTGTTTGGGTTCCTACTGATTTTCATGTGAAAACTTTTACTGAAAGTGGGGTTGATCCATTGAAAGTTGTCAAGATTGTTCAGCCTGTTGATCTTGATTTTTTTGATCCAGTTAAGTATGAGTCATTAGATTTTGGTTCAATAGGGAATTTAGTGATGGGGTCGTTTTCAAATGGGGAAAAGTTTGTATTCTTGAGTATTTTCAAGTGGGAATATAGGAAAGGATGGGATGTTTTGTTGAGGTCTTACTTGAAGGAGTTTTCTGGAGGTGATGATGTTGTTTTGTATCTGTTAACGAATCCATATCATTCTGATAGGGATTTTGGTAACAAGATTGTTGAATATGTGGAAAAATCGGATTTGGAAGAACCAAAAGATGGTTGGGCTCGAGTATATGTTATCGACGAACACATAGCTCAGGTCAATATGCCTAAGCTATATAAGGCTGCTAATGCATTTGTTCTGCCATCTAGAGGTGAAGGTTGGGGTAGGCCTATTGTGGAGGCAATGGCCATGACTTTGCCAGTGATTGCTACAAATTGGTCAGGACCAACTGAATTCATGACAGAAGATAATAGCTACCCATTGCCTGTCGATAGCATGAGTGAAGTCACAGAAGGTCCATTTAAGGGGCATTTATGGGCTGAACCTTCGGTTGATAAGCTGCAAATGCTAATGAGGCATGTAATGAGAAATCATGAGGAAGCTAAGGCCAGAGGTAAGCAGGCAAGGGATGATATGATGAGTAGGTTTTCTCCTGGGGTTGTTGCTGGCATAGTTAGTGATCATATTGAACGCATTACTGATCGTACACAATGATTGTTATGTTCTCTTTAGGATCGAGAGGAGTAGATTGTACATTTTACTGCAGCAGTAGTCACTGTTTCTTCAAGGATTATTAGCTCTGATGGACTGTGTTGGTAATCCAGTGTTGTCCTTGTGATGAATATCAACAACAAATGTCTATTTTAAAGCTTAAGAGTTATATCGCTTGTTATGCTGTGGATTGTTGGGTTGGACTTTGGAGTAGTATTAGAGGGAAAGATACGTGCCAACTATTTTCTGTAAGTTGTCAAAATAGAAGGAGAAAACCAAAGCTACAGCATTAAGGGAAAGCTTAATCACACATCCAACACCAATGGACCGCGAGTATCAACTATGGAAGGAGGTAAGCAATGAAACCTCAACACTGTCCAGTTTGCTTCATTCACTACACCAGCAATTTGTTGCCCGTTTAGTTTATATAAGTTGGTGCAATGAGTTTGAACAGATAATGAGCTGCCAATGTCAAAGCTAGTTGAGTTGATGATACAAAATTACTTGTTATTTTCAAGCCAGTTAAGAATGACTTGCTTTGATTCATAGAGATGCTCTTTCTTTTGTTTCAGAGTTCCTTCTTAGCTGTGATTATTTTATCTTAGATATCCTTGCATTCTTGCCGAGGGTCTATTGGAAACAACCTCTACCTCCCAAAGTAGGGGTAAGGTCTGTGTACACCCACTCGTTGGGTTACACTAGGTATGTTGTTGTATATGCTTACATTTCTATGCATTTTTTTCAAAGATGAGATATAGTTTATCTCATCACAATAATCCAACAAAAAATGCATTTTCAACAAAGAAACTTTTATTTATGAAACATTAGGAACAACATAAGGGAACACCATACCCTACCCAAGAAAAAGGAAAAAAAAACTGCACAAATAAAATCCCATAGCTAGTTCCTGAATCTTGTTTTTTTGTATCTACAAGCATCTTGTTTCGTAGCTGCTCTAATTGGAAGATTTCACCACTTCAACTTGGCTGGAAAATACTGCAATCAAAATGTTTTTTTGTAGTTCAGTAAAGCAGCATGAAAAGATTATATTGAACGGACATGATCAGTGAGGATTCATATTGTCGATGCCAAATTATTTGATCTTAAACAACTAGTGTGGCAAATGAAAAACTTACCTTCTCAATAAGGGACATGTAGTAAGGTTTCACTTTCTCCACATCAATCCTAACATTACTCTTGCTATACAGATCATATTTGCTGTCAATCACCATCATACAATATTCAGTCTAACCATATGCTCAACAGTTAATTCTGGAAAGGTCATCAAGAAAAATAAACCAAGAAGCAAGGGGCAGTTTGGTGCACTAAACATTCCTTATTCACGCAGGGTTCGGGGAAGAGCCGCAACCCTAAGGAGTGTGATGTAAACGACCTACCCCAGTGACCTATAGATCACACGGAAACTACTTTACCATTGCTTCGGGACTCCCATTCAGATCAAGAAGCAAGCAGAAATACAAATTATGTAATTGGGAAAAAAAAAAACCTTACCTGAAGATTTGAAGCCATTTCAGGTTTTCATGATCCTCCTTATTCATCAAGTGAGTATATGCCCCTGACTTGTGCAGAGCTACATAACAATAGTTCAAGATTAGCAATTAAGTTTAACATTATATCCATCAAGTCGTAGGGGTAAGGTTTGCATACATCATTACACTAGGTATGTTGTTGAAAACGAAAAAAGGAGTTAATTATGTATTGCTTACGATAGAAGGAATGATATCGAATGATGAACAATGCAGCAGATGGAAGAGTAGTTTTATTTGCCTTAGCTACCTGCATAATTACACACACAATGTTAAATCAGATATGATTCTCCATTTATTTGGACTAAGTTTTTGAAAGGTTTTTTTTTTTATCTGAATAATAAGAAAAAGTGCATACCAAGTACATGTAGTCATCATGGCCCCAAGACATCACCACATTATTAAGCCCACATCCTTCAGAATAAACTCCATATTTCGTGTTGTAAGCTGGATTGTTGTTATCAGGATTTCCCTTCAATTGCTGTAGAATAGACAATTGAGTGAAAAGAAGAATGAAACTTTATAACAACATCGACGAACCCACTGTAATCCCACACATAGGATCTGAGGAGAGTGGTGTGTATGCAGTCTTACCTCTACCTTATGCAGGTAAGGGGGTTGTTCTCGGCTCCAGTAAAGCCAGAATATCAAAGCTTTAGGAGGAAAAAAAACAAAACTCAACAAGAAAAAAAAGTAAAGAAAAACACCTCATGAAGCACAATTGATTCATCAAAAGCACAACCAAGGGGGAATGTGTCACCTGTAAAATATACCAAAATATTTTTTAATTTTGTTTGTCTTAAACAAATCATGTGAAAAATCAAAAAAAATTAAAGAGTTTTAGAAAAAAGAAAGAGACTTTCTTTTTAAAACTAAAGAAATTCTTACCAACAACAGCCCACTGAGGAAGCCCTCCAAAGCTAGGAAGCAAAAGAACTTTGCCAAGATCTACAAAATACATTTTGTGTAAGAAATTAATTATTTTAAATGCATACAAATAATTCATAAAAATAATTTCTTTTTCTTCTAACATACCATGAATAAGGCCAGTTAAGTGTAACCAATCTTCATTAGGATAATCTTGCCTAATAGCTTCAGCAGTTTGCAACAAATGTTCAATTTGTGGTTCATCCAAATCAGGATCACTATCATCCACAACTTCATTCAAAAGTTCACAACATTCCCATATGCTCATCTCCACTTTATTCACCTTCCCATATTCCTCTCTCATCTTTTTCACCTGTTTAAATTAAACGGGCATCAAAGCAATTACTAGTTTGAAAGATACGATCATGGATATAAAGTTTTTGCTCCTAACAGATTGATTTAAGCACACTTTCCAATGTACCAAAAAAATGATTTTAATTTTTTGTTTATTTGTTTAGAATCTTACAAAATCATATGTTTGGTTAATGTGACTCTGGCGATAGAGTTCACGCACGACCTTTTTGCGTTCAGTCTCTGCACTATAATCCCTGCATGGATAATTAATTAAACATTAGAATAAGTTGTGTATATTATGCATTATATCAAATTTTACATAATTTTTTTATTGAGAAAATAATGTTATAATTAATTACCTGAATGAGTTGCCAAATGCATTGTTGCCTGGGACAACAAATACACCATCAGAGTATGCCTTTTTGTTCTCCAATTCTGCTTCTAACAAGATCAACAACATAAATATCAAATTTTTATTTCATAAATAATCATCCAACTATCAGTTTATCCCAAATAAAAGTCATGAAACTAATTTTTGTAACGGAAAAACAATTCAATAGTACCTATATATCACGAAACATAAAAAATGTTGGAAATTACTAAATGCGGTTGTCAAAATGGGGTGGATGTACCATTTTATCGTATGTAATAGTTGTCTTTTGAAAATCTATTTGGTATGTACAAATTATAAACTTTAGAATTTAAAAGGGCTTGAATTATAAAATTCACATTTCGATAAGTTTAGTGATATATCAAAAAGATTAACACTTTTTCAAATAACAGATTCTTAATAAAAAATTTCAAATTCAAACATCAAATTTCAAAAATAATAATCGGATAAATAATTTAAGAAGTCAGTAAAAAATATACCATGGTCAGTTTGGGCAATGAGGAAAGTCATATTTGAGTTGACTTGAGAAAAAAAGCACAAATTAACCAAAGAGAAATTAGATATGAGAATTTGTTTGTTTTAAAAACTTTGAGAATAAAAGGGTTTTTATAGTGAAACAAGAAAGTCCTTTTTTGGTAATAAAATTAGTAAAAAGAAAGGTGACTCGTCTTTGAGTGGATAATTAAAAAAAAAAAGATATAGATAATGAATGAGTCATGCCAAATGTAAATTTCTTTTTTTAACTGTTGGAAGTAAATCTTTAAAAATCCTAAAATTAATGGAAATGAAATAAATGTGGGTGGTGGGGTGGGGTGGGGGTGGGATTTAATTTGGTGACTCACCCTTATATTGCCTATTAAAAAATATGGTTAACTGTATTATATTTATCTTGATTAACTTTTGAAATTAATGTTGATGATCCTATCTTATCCGTAAAACTTTTAATTTCTAAATTTTCTAATCGATATAGATAGACAACTAAATTTCTATGGTAAGTTGAAGCGTTTGAATATTAATGCAATTTATAAAATAATAATCTAGACATCTTAATTTGTTTTTATTGTGTCAGACTGTCAGTTGAATATTCAAATCTATAAAATGATTATTTAGACATCTCCACAATTTATATCCCACTTTAAACATCGAAGGTTCATGAGATGCAATGAGGTCGAATTAAAGTGTCTAAATATTAAAAACAAAGTCAAAGTTACAATGTTTAGCGACACAAATTAAAAATGGTTATTATTATGCATTTTTTAAAATCTAATCTCTATCAATGTTCATTGCTCAATGCTCACTAATTAATTAAACATTACTTATCCAGTATGAATTTGAATTAGTCTATCCTAAATTGGGTAACGGATACAAAATTTTAAAAAAATTAAAAAATATAATTAAATTTTTTTATAATTTAATTTCGATAGTTGTTCTTGTTCTCTCATTGATAGTAGAATAACAAGGCGATACAAATTTATATGCATGAAAAGATAATTTGAGGTGAAAATGTGCATTTATTGAATTAGTGTAAATATTTTTTTCATAACAAAATCAATTAGGATAACTATTCCTAATTATGTAATTCATGTATATCCTTTAGAGTGTATCTATTCTACATTTATTACATTAACTTATACAAAATCTTTAGTATAGAATGATACTTAATTTTTTCAACTATCCAAAAATATGTGACTAATAACTATATGAGATTCAACATATTTTTTTGGGATTCTTATTGTAAAAAATTAACCAAATGGAAACAACTGAAAATCATTTTTCTTTTTTAAGAATAAAACTTTTCCTCAAATTTTAAGAATGGACATTTCTTCCTTCTTATCCCAATATCAAGCCATTGACCACTGATTTTATATAGGATTTTTTATATTATACATTAAAATAATAGTCAATAAATATATATATTTTTTATATACTTATAATAGTATATATTTGACTAGTAACTATAATTATTCCAAATATGTAACTTTCTCTATTATATGTGCAATGTCAATATATTTACCCTTAGATCACATTCAGCTTCTTTGTAGCTTTTGTAATTTAAAGCTCCAGGTGTTCTGGGGTTAAATTTTTATGACATAAAATCTTCAGAATTATGTACTTGGTATTTTATTATTCAGATTTTAATTTCGAATTAACAATTAATTAATTTTACTCCCTTTAAAAAGAGATAATCATTCAGCCATTTGATCTCAAAAGATTAGAAATTTTAATAAACGAATGTCATTATTCTGCATAAAATAAGAACGATAGATACTTACTTTGATAGAATGAGAATAAGCCTAAGTTAAAGTTGATTATAAGCTAGATTATACTCACTCCGTTCATTTTTACTCGTCGAGTATTGATTTGACACACCCCTTAAAAAGAAAAAATAGAATGACAATTTTACTATATCATCTTTGAATAATAAATTCAATGTTTTGAGAAATAGCTATAGTTAATAATAATGGTGAAATTAGAAATTAAGTAATAAATTATCTTTTATTTTCTAAATTGAAAAAGTAAAAATGAATATTTATTTTTAATATAGTGAACAATTAAAAGTTGACGGACCATATATGACCAAAATGTTCAGACAAAGCTAAGTTTAAAATTCTCATCATTTCTTTTTCTCTGTGTAATAAGGTTTCTTTTTTTTTCTTCTATAAAAAGAAAAAAGGGAAAACGAGGTTACAGCATAATCAACAATTGTACACAGTAGAACAAGTTCACATTTATTTCACCAAAAAAAGCTATGCAGTTAGCCCCTTGCAAAAACCATATTGAACCTCCTGCCATTAATTTGGTAAATATAACCTGTTAAGCATCACCAACTTTTTGAAACATAAAAATATACAACGAGACAAATACAAAATCTACTCTTCTGAATCAAGTGAAGCAGTCTTTCATTGGGCTGTTAATTGAAGAAAAGGAAGAACGAGAGACTACAACTACAACGTCTCAATCCCAAACAAATTTGAGTCGGCTATATGAATCCTCCAAAAGTCGTGCAAACATGTAATCAAATTACTGCAAACACAAAGAAAGCTTAGCAAAAACTGTTCATATCAAAGGGATACAGCATTCATAGGTCTTGCGCTTGAGTGGTTCAAGCTTTGATGATGAAGACAGAATGATGATTTATATACAAATTTGCTAAGAGAATGGCAGAGGACTAGTGGATATCTAATAAAGAAAGGGTTTTAGATAAACGAACCTCTTGAACTTTGCACTTCAGAAATGACACAGTTTCACTACTGGAAATGTTGCGAGAAAACAGATAGAACTTCCTTGTAAACGGGCTTCTTGAAATCCACTGCCTGTAGACAAGATTTTTGGATAAAAGTCAAAACAAAAGGAGTTAAAGCTTTAATTCGGTTTAGGACAAACTTCAAAGGTCAAAATGGTTCACTCACAAGCTCAATAACTTGCTCAGGTGATATCCATGACCATTCTCCAAACTCGGCCTTCTCTGTCCCATCCCCCAGAAGGTTGATTTCTTCATCCTTTCCAGTGAACTTAAATAGGAACCTGGATTTTTCCACATTGTATTTCAGTACCATTCAGAACTAGGAAACAGTGGGAATAAAAGAGAAAACAATCGAACACTCAAAAGAGCAGTAACTAAGGAAGTAGAACTTTATAGCATGGTGTCCACGAATCCTCATGCGCGCCAAAACCATGTTGTATAGCAATCACTCTCGCACTGATTGTTTATCAAGAAATGCAAAATATACAGTTTCAGGTATATTTTGCTGATTTAGAAGCACCTACCACTTCTGTGCTTGACCTTTCCAGTCAGATCCCCACTGATGCCTTAGCTTTTCTCTAACGTCTGGAGGGAAATCATACGTTACCCAGTGGGGAACCTACATCAGGTTTAGAACATCAATAACCAGCCTCCCACTACTCAAAACAGGAGATCACATCTAATTCAGAAAAAGGATCTCATAGACTCGGGTTTCTTTAACTTTGGGAAACCAACTTTAAACTGTGGGAACTCTCATCACAACCCAACAAGCCAAGTATTACATAACCACAGCCATTTTGTTGAGCTGATTAAAGCTCTTTATTCCTGGCCTGCCTTGAATGGAAGGACCAAAGAAATAATACACGACAAATTCAAGATGATAGCAGGATCTTTTTTTTATACCTCAGCAACAATTTCTGCTGAAGTAACCCCAGTTTCCTCTCTTAATTCCCTGATGGCAGCATTTGTTGGATCTTCATTGTCATCAACTCCACCCTGATTCAGAAAAACCAGATATTTATTCTTTATTTTATTGCAGAGACCAAGATTTCGAAAAAGTTACACAGTTCTTTTAACTTTTTCTTTTATTCTAATTTTTACAGCAAAAGACACACCAAACTTTGAATCTGAGAGAAACTAATATCTTCAGAGAACATGCAAATATTGTCAAATGAAGGAAAGTGCATATGAAGGTTTCTAGGAATGTCAAACCAGAACTGAACCTTGAGATCTTAAGAACAACAACAGCATATCGAGAGCAAACCCACAAGTATGGTTTGGGGAGGGTAGAGTGTACGCAGACTTAACCCTACCTCGTAGAGATAGAGAGGCTATTTCCGAGAGACCCTCAGCTTAAAATAAAGCATTTACAAGCAGTTTGAAAAGGAGAATACATAAATGAGAGCAGTAATAACAGCGAAATAATGTGAAATAGGAGCAGGTCACAACATACAGCAGAAAGAACAATAATGCCAACAAAATAATACGATAACCAAAGCACAAAAAACGTAGGTGATAATCGAAATCGAAGAACAAGAAACTACGAGAATAGTGTTAATACCACCGGTAAAAAAGAAGGTCCAAGTACTACCATCAATCTTATGCCGCAAGAAAGCAAAAGAACGCACAACTACAAACAAACCTTCTTTCCTAATCCGCAACCGCCAAAACCTCCTATTTAAGGTCATGTCCTTGGTAAGCTCAAGATGCATCATTTCCTGTGTAATCACGCCCCCCCCCCCAATACTTCTTCAGCCTGCTTCTACGTCTCCTAATACCCGCCATTGCCAAATGTCAACCTCTCACACCTTCTCATTGGGGTATCTACACTTCCTCTTCAAATGTCCAAACCATCTCAGTCTCGCTTCTCTCATCTTATCTACCATAGAGTTCACTCCTACCTTGTCCCGAACATCCACATTGCTAATCTTATCTCTCCTGGTATGCCCACGAACCACCTCAACATTCTCATCTCCACAACTTTCATCTTTTGAACATGTCTTGATCGACCAACACTTCGTCTCATGCAACATAGTCGGTCCAATACCCTTAAGTTTTGGTGGTACCTTCTTATCACACAAGACTCCGAAAGCGAGCCTCCATTTCAATTCCGCACCAATACGATGTGTGACGTCATCGTCGATCTCCCATTACCTTGAATTAAAGACCCTAAATACTTGAAACATCCTCTCTTAAAGATGCCCTGAGCATCGAGCCTCTCTTCCACGCTACTTCATGCGTAGCATCACCAAACTTACACTCTAAGTATTCAATCTTGGTTTTACTCAACCTAAACCCTTTAGACTCTAGAATTTAGCTCCAAACCTCCAGCCTATCATTAGCTCCACCGTGAATCTCGTCAATTAGTATTATATCATCTGTGAATAGCAAACACCATAGAACCTCACCTTGGATATGCCGCGTCAGCTCATCCATAACCAATGCCAAAAGAAATGAGCTAAAAGATGATTCCAGGTGCAACCTCATCATGACCGGAAAGTGCTCCAAGTCTCTTCCCACTATCCTCACCATGGTCTTGGCTCTATAGTACATGTCCTCAATCTTCCTAGTGTAAGCCACAGGTATACCTTCAGCCTACAAGCATCTCCAACAAACCTTCCTTGGGACTTTATTCGTAAGCCTTCTCCAGATCGATAAACACCATATGTAAATCCCTCTTCCTCTTCCTATATTGGTCCACTAGTCTCCTCACAAGGTGGATGACTTCTGTGGTAGAATGTCCCGACATAAATCCAAACTGGTTCTCAAAAATAAGCACACCTCTTCACCCTCATCTCCACCACTCTCCCCCACACTTTCATAGTGTGGCTCAATAACTTGATACTCCTATAGTTGTTGCAATTTTAAATATCACCATTGTTCTTGTATAACGGAATCATCGTACTCCACCTTCATTCTTAGGGCATATTTGTTGTTCTTGTACGACCTTGAGATCTTACAAGCTTAATTATTTCTATACAAGACCTGCTCCCCATGAAGAAGCATAGACATGCATTTCACATTCATGCGACACAAATCATATTCTAAAAACGTATCAAGGGAATTTCACTACAAATAATTGGAGCTTGCAATATAGCTGTTGTTTTTTATTAGAAAGAGGTTGATCTTTTCTAGTCTATATTGCTGCATTTTAAAAAAATTTAGAACTTTAATTAGATCAATTTTTATAAGTCACTTTCCATTTTAGATAAAGACTTGATACATATGTGGAAAAGCGACCTGCTAAAGAACCTTCTGTGACAAAGACCTCAAGTTAGATTAGTATGATGTCCTCTCTTGTGCCTCAATGAATCTAATATGATTCAAGTGACCACACTATTTTGGATCATGACCCATTTGCGCGCACACATGTTAAACTTAGAATCACATTTAGAATGTTAAATAGGCAAAATTGTCAATGGGTAGTAGCCAAACATGAGTGCTTAGTTTTGGAACTAAACTAAATTTTCCTAGACGGCCATTTTTTAGCGTATAATTTAGTTGTTTTATGGGTATATATGGCATCATAAATGTTAGACCCCGTTTACACTTTTATTGCCAAGTTTCAAAGATTAATGTTTACTGGAACCTCTCATAATCTCTTATAAACATTCACATTTATTGAAATATACTACCCAAAAGCTTCACCATATAGGTCATCTAAGCTTTTGCTAAGTTTCCCACATTCAAACCACATAGGGAGCTGAATAGAGGTCCTTTCAGTTTGTTCAGTTGTTCAAGGGCGTTATGGACAAGTCACTAAAGGTTGGCGGAATGATTTGTTGCCTCCTAATATAGCTTTGGGAAATCCTAATCTTATCAACTAGCTATTAGGGTTGAGTTAAGCCCAAGATTCATTTTCTTGACGTATATCAAACAAGACCCAACTCAATTCTTGGTTACCTATATTGAACCCCATGTTATACTATCTACCCACCCGGTGTCTAGTATAGGACATGCACGGGATGTTAAATATCACACATCGGTTGAAAAAATAGGTTATTATCTCCTTATATAGGATATGCTCTTGCAACTAAGGAATAGGAAAAATAGACGTTTATGGTCTGGTCCTTCCCCCAACTCCGCACATAAAAGGAGTTTTAATGCACTGGGCTGCCCTTTTTTTATGGTCTTCGCAATTCTCGCGTCATGAGCTAACTTTTGAGGCTGAGTAGATTCAAGGTCCATTTCCTTGACAACTTTCAACTCAAAACAGGACTTATTTGTTTCATTATCCCAACAGATAATTGGCAATCCAAACTTCAAAGGAAAGAAATACTGGACTATAAGAGACCAGTAATACTATAGTCGGTCCTATTGCATTGTTCTTCTCAATCGAGATTACATTGTGTTTTAAGCAAAACTTCTTTTCCTCGTCGGTTTGTTGATAACTATAACCTAATCCACTAGGTAATTCAAGAATGATTCTTGACTCTTCTTGGACTTGGAGACGGCTATTAATACTTCCAACTTCCATGAGAAACGCATGGATTACATTCATCCACATGTCAGATAGTAGATTACAGTAGAAGATTGTGGTAGGAAGTCAGATACAACTAGTGGGACGTGATAGTAAACTTTAAATAGTTGCTAAGTTTTAGTGAGAATTTTGGGTTCATGCCCTCACCACACAATCATCTATATTTTAGCCAATGGTTACTTCATCAAGACATGTTCTTAGTGAATTAGAGTCAATACTATTTCACCTCTGTGAAAAAAAATCAATTTGATGCATTAGGCTAAAATTTAGATTTTATACAAAGGTTTTAAACTGGACAAGGTGTTCAATATGTTGGTTCAAATTATAACCAAAGTAAAAAACAATATTAAAATGATGGTTTAATAGTTAGCTTGATGAATATGAATGGACTGTCAAATATTTAGAATGCCCCAAAATGTAAAAAGTGTCATATAAATTGAACCAAATGGAGTACTACTCCTAATTTCCCCACCCATCATACAAAAGAAATTCAAATACAAACTATGTGGCATATCCATGGAAAAGAAATTGTGTGTGTCAAATGAATCAGAGAAGGTAAGGTTCCCCTACAAATGATTTGAGCTAAATTTGATTATTGCTCTTATACAAGTCGAACTATCTATGGAGTATTGGGCATCAAAATTTGGATATTTTTAGACAAGAAATAAGTTTACTACCTTGATTAGTTTGAGTGGAAAACCTCAATGAAATAATTAATCCTTCATAGGCACTCACTGGCTATTCGGACCCTGAGTAGAGTGTTCTGGGTCCTAGATGCTAACCAACGCCCATACATTCCAACCTACCTCCTTAGTACTTAGCTCTGAAGATAGATTCCGATTAGCCGATTACCTTGCCCCACCCACCCCTATCCAGGAGCGGATATAGGGGGTTGGGGGAAGGGTGTTCATCCAAACACCCTCGACAAAACATTACACTCTACATATAGGGTCAATTTTTTATTTTTTATGTATATATATATATATATATTTTGAATCCCCTAAAACAAGAATAGAGGTTGACTTAGTGGTTCATCCAGATACTACATTTTTATTTTTGGAACTCCCTAAATGAAAATTCCGGATCCGCCGTGTCCCTAACTACCATAAAGTGAATATGTCCTTTGAGTTTAAATATAACGCATTCAACAATTGAAACAAAAAGAATGAATGGGAACGCAATTGAAATCTATATGATTTACCTGCGGCATTTGCCAAGCACTAGGTATATCAAGCCTTGAAGCAGCAAAAATCTGCAGAATTTTGATTTTTAAGTAAAGATAGTTGAATCAAAGAAAAAAATAACTACAGAACATACTATAAGAAAAAAGAAAGACCTTTTTATTAGAAGGATTCATTAGACAAATGCCGACGTTTCTTCTATAACCTTCAGGTGGGTTTTCCATGGTTGATGCCGGCTGCGACGGCAGTGAAGCAAAGGAAGCTGTTTTGCAGCGTAGAACGAGTGGCAAAGCGGTAATTTGGTGGGATTTGGGAGGGCAGTGTAGGGAAGGAATTGAGGTGTTGGGAGGGATGAGCTGAAATGGAAGACGAGGAAGTGGAAAGTTAGAGACGATGGATCGACAAAATAAAGCCATTAACATAAGCCAAAACTTTTCTACCAACTTTTAAAGATTAAAGGGTATGTTCGGAAAATGTTTTCCTAATAAAATATTTAAGTATAATCTAAATAAATATTATGAACTCGAACATGAACCGTTGTTCCAACCCAATGAATGACCCGGCCTCTGTCGGATATCGACCATGAACCTGGCCCAATATTGAATCAGGACATGACACCAACCTTGGCCTAAGATCAAATCCTAATCATGATCCAAGACTTGACCTCGAGATCCAATCCACCCCCGATAAGAGATTCGAATCGAGATCCGACTACAACCTTGAGATCTAGCCTAAGATCTTGCCCCAAGTCGGGGTCAAGGGTTTGGTCTTGTGTTGATTTAGGGTCGGGTCGAGTTAGGTCATGAGTCAAAGAAAGATTTTTGGTTGGATTAGGGTTAAGTCTCAAGGACAGAGGGTCTCGAATCAAGCGATTTCTGGTCGAGTCCCAATTTAGTTGGGTGCGGGGTGGTTCACGTTACGAGGGTCTAGGGCTTGGGGTGTTTGGGTGAATTAGGTGAGGGGTGGTGAGGTTGAAAGAGAGTCCAGGAAAATATTTTTCTTGCACTATAGGGAAGTCATTTTCGTTAAATTGAAAGAACATAAGTCCATTTGAAAAACCTTTACCAAAATATTTAAGTCATTCGAACATAGGAAATTGAATTATTTTTTTTCAAAAAAATATTTTCCTTCATACCAAAAACACCCTAAAAGTCAATTATTTTGGACCATTGAGAGTATTTATTTATTAATTAATTTATTTATTTTGATGGAAGTTGTTGACTATATTTAATTTATTACTATTGGGTTGATAATGTTTGGAATATGGACATTGAAGCCTAATTGTTGTATGTGTTATGTTGTTGAGGTATAGGATGGTCTATCATTAGATAGGTAGTGGTCTAGTATTATTTTGATGTTGTTGTTGCTGTAAAGTTGTCTATAAAATGAAATGAAACTTCATGTTTTGGATAAAATGAAACTTCATGTTGTTGTTTTTGCTGGTGTAAATTTCTATGTATTTTGATATTATTGTTATATACAATTCACAACTTTGTTGTCACATAATATGTAAACAAAAATGTTTTCAAAAACATAGCCAAACTCATCACACATTAATACCAAAAGCAGTTAACAATATAACAATGTAACTCAAAAATATGCTTCATAATTAGCTCAAAATTAGCATTATGCTAAATATCAAAATCAGTAGATCAGTTTATATAGGATACACCCCTCAAAAGTGTTTACCAGTACCAGTATAAAGCAAAAATAATAATTATTTTATAATCCACATTACATAGCAAAAAGTATTCAAAGTTGGTGCTATTACTTCTTCTGTTTGTTTGCCATTTGTTGCAATTGGGAGATGGTGACAACATCTTTGTTTTCCCATATCAAGCCTGTAGGCTTTAAACCAAGATCTACGCATGTTGAACTTGCATCCTTAAAATTTGAACATGTTGATAGAATCCTTTGACTTGAAGTCCCTAGTTGTTTTTACAAAAAAAAAAAGAGAAATCAAAATTAGTATGTAAACTGCACTTGTGAAGATTAGTATGTAACCAAAAGAGAAATCAACATACATTTAGTATTTGTGTTCCACTTGCACTTGTGAAGATGCCAAATCCAAAATTACTTGATCCACTATGGATTGGCTTCTTTGGTTCCCCTCTTGCAGAATCTTCTCCAATTGCAACTCTCCATCTCTTTTGTCCAATAGTTTTTTTTCTCCTAAAAGGTAGTTGACTTGATATTCCTCTTATAATAGAAATATTTGTATCCACATATGATGGTGGTTAGCTTGAGCTTGCAATTTCATTCACCCTTCTAACCTTATTTGTAACACCACAAACTATTGTTGGAGAAGCATGCTTACTTGATGTTGTTGATGCGGATTGGCTGGGGCTTTTTGGTTTAACTTGGCTATTTTCTTGTGAGATTTGACCAGTAAATTGTGAATTATGGCTCGATGCTTGTGAACTTTGACCAGTAATCTGAATATTTAAACACAAAAATATGTTCATTAAAAATTCAATAAGAAATTAAAAAAGGCATAAGCAAGTATAAATTATGTTACCTTGCAATATCTTTTGTTATGAACTTGTTGTTTACACTTGGAACAAGTCTGTTTCACCCCTTGTTTAGACAATTTTTCATACTTATTTCTTGGTTCATCTTTGCCCTTTCTTTTATTTCTTGAAGGCCTGCCAGGCATTAGTTTAGGTTCAGGAGGCTTAATCCTTGAATTGTTAGTTTCAAGCTACATCTTCATATTTGAAATTAGCTGGATGAAATATAAGCCTTTAATAAGGTATCCTTCTTATACTGATGTTCCATAAGAGGTTTAGGTTCCTTTTCTTTGTGGCACAAAGTATAAATAGCATGTTGGCATGGAATGCCTTTCAGTTGCCAAGTTCTACAACTACAAACTCTATCAGTCAAGTTAATTATATGCCTATACTCCTCTTCTCCAATCTCAAACCCAACATCAGCATTCTAAAGCACCTTGTATGTCCTAGACTTGTCATTATTCTCCTCTAAGAAAAGTCTAGCCATAGGTGCAATATCAGATATTTAGGTACTGATAAACTTAATTAGGTCCACAGTCCTAGTCATTATTTTCTCCTAATTTTCTCTAACATGGTTATTAAGATTTGTGTCTACATGATAAAATCCATGGGCTAAAGGTCTCACACATGTTATTCTTAACTGTATCACACTTGGAATGCTCTCGAAAGAATGCCCTAACCCATGACACTTTTGGATAATGCAATAAATAAGCAAAAATATATTTACCAAGTTTGCTCATTTTATCAAGCTTCTCCTTGAACTTCACTTCAAAACTTGCCTTGGAACATCTCCAGAATTTTTTTCCTTTCCTCTTCCTTCCAGGGTTTGATTCCAATTAGGCCAAATGTGTCTAGCACACCTTTTAAATTCAACATTTGGTAGCAGTTCATCAATAGCTACAAGAAAATACTACAAAGAAAATAAAATGCAATCCAATATTTAACAAAAAATTTAATAACTTTAGCAAATGTAATAAGCAATTAATTGCCTTCTGCATATCTGCCATCACAGTAAGACCATGTCCAGTATCCAACTGCAGGTCCTCTTTCAAGTAATTGATAAAGAAACTCCAACTATGCTTAGTTTTTTTATCCACAACTGCTCATTCTATAGAAAACATCTGATTGTTTCCATTCTTGCTAACTGCTACTAGAAGTTCACCCTTGCACGCACCCTTTAAGAAACATCCATCAAATCCTATTATTCTTCCACATCCTTCCTTCCAACCTTTTTTCAATGCATTCAAGAAAATATAGAACTATACAAATAAATTCTTTTCTGGTGCAGTTTCTCTATCCATTCTTACCCAAACAGAACAATCAAGATTGGTCTATTTTACAACCTTATCATAATCACACAATGTTGCAAATTTCATATTTCAGTCACCCATGAACTTTCTAAGAATCATTAGCTTTGCTTTGTAACAGATGGTCCTACCCACATACAACCCTAACTTCTCCCTGTACAAATTTTGTATTTTCCAAATCTTTAAAAATGGTTGTTTAGTTATTTCATTCTTGAATTTGTTTGCCAGAAATTTACTTGTACACATGTTGTTAACACTTATATACAAGATGGTAGTTATTAATCAGGAAGTTACCAGAATCTCTATCAATTGCGTAATAGAACAACCATTTGCATTTTTCTTTTAATTTATATTTAGCCCTCACTTCATAAGCTTTATTAGGCATTAAGTTAATCTGATAATTGTATTCTACTGTATAATTTGTCAAAGCCTTTTTAAATTCTTTAGCATTCTCAAAAATCATTCCAAGTTCAAAAATAGCAACTTCACATTCATCATAATACTTGACCTTTTAACTCTTCATTCTTCCTGGTTGATCAACACCCTTAACAACTTCTACATCTATCATATCTGTGCTATTATCACTATCACAATTGAGCTATCAATAAACTTTCTATCTCCTCCTAATCTGCCAACATATCTAACCTTCTTATTTTTTTTAATATCTTCAAAACCATTATCAATACCAGCTCCACCTTTTGGTATTTTTTCAGATACTTTTTTTCTCCTAGGATTAGGGTTTCCTTTGTTCCTCCTTTCATCTCTAGAGAATCTCAATTCTTCATTAACATCTGAACCATCTTCATCAGGAATGTCATTTACATCTGAGTCACTACTAGACAAATTTTGACTTAGCCCGAGCCTCATTCACATCTGAAACAACCTCAGTCTCATTCACATTTGAAATAACCTCATTCTCCATGTTTTCATCAGTATTTATATTCCCATATTCATCAACAGGGTTTGACTGTACTAAAAGATCAACTAGAATTGACAATTCCTCCAACTCATCAATTTCATGGACCACATAAATATGAAGCTCATCACCATCTATTGAGTCTTTCATGAAGTCTAACAATTGAATATTAGTAGTAACTTGAAAAAAAATATTATTAATTTTATTTAGACAGTAAAATTCATTTACATTTGTGCACCCAAGATTTTTAGTATATGAAAGAAACTCAATAAGGCTAAAATGATCTTTATAAATGGCAAAGACAAATACATCTATATCTCCTTTGTAAGTAGGGTTATGATCTCCAATAACATGATCCCCATAATGAAAACATGTCAAAATATAGTTTTTCATATCTCGAAAAGAAGACACTTGACACAAGAAAATATCTAAAAAGCCTCTTACTTTATCAGTGAAATTTTTAAAAAAAACCTAGTTACAAAATGCCAATAAAGAAAGTGAAAACAACAAGAACATACATCTTCTTCAAGAATGAAACATACATGCACAAGAAGTAATTGATAGAACCTTCGATTTCTCCAATGTCGTAAAGACCGACAAAATCATAATCTCCAACACTTGATTTCAACCTTTAAACCTGAAAATTGACAACATAAATTACAATAATAATTAGTACTAACTACAAATTGAATGAAAATTAAAAAAAATAAACCTTTAAGTCGAAGTTAGAATCCTAATCTTACCTAGTTTTTTGATTTGTGAAGTGAAGAAGATAAAATCAGAGTTGAAAGATCAACATTTCACCTTTTAAATTTGGAGTCAATATGACATGGAAAAAAATAATGAGTTGGCACGATATTGTTAGAATAGGAATATGTATATACAATTTTAATTAGAGTAAGTATAGAAATAAGAATATTAATAGGAATAGAAATAGTAAATAATATCCTACTTGATAAATGATTGTATTGTAGTGTCTATAAATAAGGTCTCTGTTAGCCTTGTATGTCGATTATGTAATTCACTCTATGGTCTGAAATGGTCTACTCAAACTTGATTTAGGAAGTTCAACATTGCAATTCAGAAATTTATCACTTTGTGTTTTATCGACATCGCAATCCAGTATTTCATGAGAAGATCAAACACATTGAGATTGACTGACATTATGCATCAAATACAGTATTTCATGAGAAGACTAAGTACATTGAGATTAATTATCAATTTTGTGAAGTCGAGAGATCAACTTGCAGATATCTCACCAAACTCCTTATCGGTTCTCGTATTAATTACATTTATAACAAGTTAGGGACATATAACTTGTATGTACTAGCTTGAGGGGGAGTGTTAAAATATGAATAGGTATATACAATTCTACTTAGAGTAGGAATATAAATATGAATATTAATAGAATAAAAATAGTAAATAATATCCTGCTTGGTAAAAAATTATATTGTAGTATCTATAAATAGGGTCTCTGTGTAATAAAGTAGATACATAATTTAATAATATTTTTCTCTTATATTTCTCATAGATATAATTTGCCAACTAATCCATATAGTCACGATTGTGACACACGTACTTTAGGTCAATAAAAGATTATTTAAAAAGTATCAAAATAATACCAGAAATCCTATATAATGTGTTTAAAATAAACATCACCTTAATGTCTAAATAAAAATTGACGACAACTTTAGGAGCCATCAATTGATTTGACCTTATTTATATAAATTCTTTTATATCGCACCCTATCATTTACGTATAGCAAATAAAGAAGAGGCAACACATCTCTCCACCATTGTCAACTAAACATTACCCCTCCACCCCTCTTGTTTTTCTTCTATTTGTTTGTACTATTCATTCATTTCTTTATTCATTTCTGCTTCTATTCCTTCATCTGCACAACTCTTTTTCCCATTTCCCATCAATTTCTTCTTCTTCTTCTCTTCAAAAGTAGTACAAGTCTTCAAGAGAAAAGGGGCAAAAAGAAAGATGGGTATTTTGCCAAGAAACACAGGTGGGGGAGGAGGAATAGTAGCTGTTGATATGTTAAGCGAAAGAGCAACAATGATGAGAGAATCAGTACAGAAAAGTCAGTCGATTACTGATAACATGGTTACTATATTGGGTTCTTTTGACCATCGTCTTTCTGCTCTAGAAACTGCTATGCGTCCCACTCAGGTAAACCTTTTACTTTCCCATTATATACCCTTTTTGTGATTTCAATTGAAGATTCCAAGTTCTTGAGTTGGATCTAGTTTATGCTACCAAGAATATTTGGTGCCAACTCAGATGGAGAAAAATGGAAAGAAAAGAACTTTTTAGTTCAAAGTTTGGATATGTTAGTAGAAAAGAGTGAATATGAGAAAATTGAAATCTAGGCTTTTCACTAAGGGGTTCAAAACATAAAGCCTAGGATTTGAACTTGGAACCTCAAGGTGAAATCTGAATCCCTTAAACCACTGAGGTGACCTCTGGTTTTGTGTTCAGGAGATTCAAAATCTACATATACATAATAAAAATGTAATTTTTTTGCCAAGGGGTTTCGGGTGAACACCCCCAAACCTCTCCTAGATCCGGCCCCGGTGTTGTTGTTGAGTTTTCTGTTTTTTTGGGTGGAGGTGGGGGGTCTATATTTGGCTGGGAACTAAAGTGATTCTTGCTTGATAGGATCTGAATGTTGAAAGAGATGAGATTTGGGTTTGTTTGTCATTTCATGATTTCCATTTTGAGCCAAACGGGCTGATTGTAAATTCTTACAACTAACTAACGTTCCTGACGGAGAAAAATGGAAAGGAAAGAACTTTCTAGTTCAAATTTTTAATATGTTAGTAGAAAAGAATGAATACGAGAAAATTGGAAGCAAAATGCGACTTTTGTTGATTTTCTTTTTATTTTGGGGAAGAGGTGTGGGGGTCTATACTTGTGTTGGGAACTGAAGTGATTCTTACTTGATAGGATCTGATTGTTGAAAGAGATGATATCTGGGTTTGTTTGTCATTTTAGGATTTCCATTTTGAGCTAACCGGGCTGATTGAAATTCTTACAACTGATTTTGCTCAAGATTTGCTAATTTGTTGCATTGACATTTTTGGTATTTTTAAGTTTTGCCATTTATTGACTGGTACACAATATGCTCTTTGTAGATTAGGACTCATGCTATCCGGAAGGCTCATGAGAACATTGATAGGACTTTGAAGGCCGCGGATGTGATACTGTCCCAATTTGATCTTTCTCGTCAGGTTTGCTTGAGCTTCTGATATGGGTCATTGATTTATGCGATTCTGGTAGAAAAATTGTTTGGTTGCTGCTAAACATCACATGCATTTAGTATCAGAGTTTTGGCATTTTATTTGTGATCTGTTTAAATATTTTGAGATTTTCCAATCAATTGTGCCCTTGCAGTGTGGAGATTAGTTTGTAAAAACAACTAATCTATCAGATGCTCATA
Organism: Solanum dulcamara; assembly: GCF_947179165.1. Lineage (NCBI taxonomy): Eukaryota > Viridiplantae > Streptophyta > Magnoliopsida > Solanales > Solanaceae > Solanum > Solanum dulcamara. Next base: position 7,354,415 of record NC_077237.1, on the reverse strand, counting down.
AATTTGATTCCTATTTGACATTTATATGGAGATGATATAGGTAGTGCCTATTTCTACAATAAATTTCAGATGTCACCAGCAGGAATGATGCATACGTATCCTAGAGAAAAAGAGAGAGTAGTTTGAGGCTCAATGTATATCACAACAGTACCCCAATATTTTTTGAATCTCGATAATAGTACCCCAATTGACTTGGAGTTTTATTAGTAAAAGATGTTATCAATAACAACAACAACAATATACCTAGTGAAATTCCACAAGTGGGGGTCTGGGGAGGGTAGGATGTACGCAGATCTTACTACTACCTCATGAAGATTGAAAGACTGTTCCGAAAGACCCTCGGCTCAAAAGTCACAGCCCCAAGTAAGAGAGAAAAACAATATATCTACATAATGGCAAATAATAATAATAATAATAAAATAAAATAAAAAATAAAAAATAAATTAAAATAAATAAATAAAAATGATACAAATTTTACAAGACAAGAACAATAATGATAGCAAAGTAACGAGATAATTAAAGGCAATAACAACACAATTATAGTGGCACGCCTAGATCTACGGTCAACCCTAAACCTACGCAAGACACGACATTGTTCTATCCCTACTAGCTTTCTACTCTAATCCGCGATCTCCACTCCTTTTTATCTAAGGTCATGTCCTCGGTGATATAGAGTAGCGTCATATTACCTCTCCCCAATACTTTTTCGGTCTACCCCTACCCCTACCCCTCCGCATAACCCTCAAATCCAATCGCTCGCACCTCCTAACTGGGGCAACAACACCCCTCCTTTGCAGATACCCAATCCATTTTAATCTCGTTTCTCTCATCTTGTCTGCCACAGAGGCCATTTTCACCTTCTATCGAATAACCTCATTCCTAATTTTATCACTCCTTGTGTGTCCACACATCCATCTCAGCATCCTCATCTCCGCAACATGCATTTTCTGACCATGAGAGTTCTTTACTGCCTGCACTCCACTCCATATAACAACGCCGGTCTAACCACCATTTTATAGAACTTACCTTTAAGTTTAGATGGTACCTTCTTATCACACAAAACTCCAAAGTCAAGCCTCCATTTCATCCACGCTGCCCCAATGCGATGCATGACATCCTCATCGATATCCCCACTGTTCTGGATAGTGGATCCAAGATATTTAAAGCTTTCTGTCTTGGAGATAGGTTGAGTGACAAGCTTCACTTCCATGCCCTCTTCGTCCATCGCAACATTGAATTTGCACTCTAATTATTCAATTTTGGTCTTGCCCAATCTGAACCCTTTGGACTCCAGAGTTTGTCTCCAAACTTTCAACCCATCATTAATTCTCCGAACCTCCAACCCATCATTAACTCTGTCTCGAGTCTCATCAATCAAAATTATGTCGTCCGCAAATAGCATACACCATGGAACCTCTTCCTGAATAGATCGTGCCAGCTCATCCAACACTAAGACAAAAAGAAAAGGACTTAGTACAGATCCCTGATGTAGTCCTATCGTCACGTCCCACCGTCCTAACCCGAGTCTTGGCTCTATCATACATTTTCTTTATCGCTCTAATATACACCATTGGGACACTTTTAGCCTCCAGACACCTCCAGAGAATATTCCTCGGAACTTTGTCATAAGCCTTTTCAAGATCTATGAACACCATATGAAGATCCCTTTTTTTTGCCTAAATTTCTCCACCAATCTCCGCATAAGATGTATTGCTTCAGTAGTCGATCGCTCCGACATGAATCCGAACTAATTCTCTAAGATTGACACTTCTCCTCACCCTCATCTCAACAACCCTCTCCCAAATCTTTATAGTATGGCTTAGCAATTTGATACCCCTGTAATTATTACAATTTTGAATATCACCCTTGTTCTTGTACAACGGAATTATAGTACTCCACCTCCATTCATCGAGCATCTTAGCTGTCTTCAAAATAACATTAAACAATCTAGTCAACCACTCCAAACCTGCCTTGTCAATGCTCTTCCTAAAGTCCATCAAAATTTTATCGGGCCCGGTCGCTCTCCCCTTACTCATTCTGCTAATAGAACGTCTAACCTCCTCAACCCTAAAACACCTGCAGTACCCAAAGTCCCGAAGACTATGAGAGTGCACCAAATCACCTAGTACAATGTCTCTGTCTCCTTTTTCATTTAAGAGTTTGTGGAAGTAAGCTTGCTACCTTTGCTTGATAGAGGTCTCATTCACTAACACTTCACCTTCCTCGTCCTTGATGCACTTTACTAGATCTAAGTCGCGGGCTTTTCTCTCTCCCGCTTTGGCGAGCCTATACAATCTCTTATCCCCACTTTTCTCCCCTAACTCGGCATATAAGTGTTCAAAAGCTGCCGTCTTAGCACTTGTGACTACCGACTTCGCTTCCGTCTTCTCCTTCTTATAGATATCTTTAATCCTACTCTTCTCATCCTCATCCACACACTCTAATCACTCCGTAAAGAATAGAAAAAAATAGTTTAGGATTTTTATGTATGAAAGATGTCTTCAAGAAGATTTTTGCTGGATATATTGATGCAGTCCATTGCGATGTAGTTTCAGGGGAGTTGTTTGGTGAAATGAATATTGTTCTCCTTCATGAAGGCCTAAAATGTCCAGTTTCACATTTCTGCCGCCTACTAACCAAAAGGTGCACTCCATCACCCTTGCCTTCTTGACGTGCACCTCACTTAATATTCTTGGAGGGTTTCTTGTTATGTTTCTCTTTCCATTTTTCTATTTGTGTATAAAGTATTAGGATTTGTACTTAAAGACAATAGTATGAGTTAGTCATTAGTTCTTGTTGGCTATATTTTTTGGGACAGTCACTAGTATTTAACGCTAGAAGTGCTAAGAACATAAGAATTACAGAAGGAAAAGTGAAAATGCCGTCTACTTGAGTCCAATCTGACAATCCTGAAGGTTTGGCTGTCGAAAAGACAATTTTTGCTCTTTTAGTAAACTAAGGAGCCCAGCCCCGAGGGATTTTGGTCTAGTGGTAAGAGCGCAGTGCATGGGGTTTGGTGCACATCACGAGTTCAAACTTGTCGCAAACAAAATTTGGTATTTAGGTGGAGAAAGCTAGAGGACAGGCCCATTATCTACCGAGTTTCAAACTGTTGCGCCACGGTCCTCAAGGATTTCCCGGTTATTGAAGAAAGAAGGAAAAAAAAGAAAAGAAAACTGGAGAGCCCAAATATGAGAGAAGTTGGAAAGCTAAACATATTTAACAATTCAAACTATAAAAATTGAGAACTACAGAATACAACAACAACAACAACAACATACCAGTGAAATTACACTAAGTGGGGTTTGGGGAGGGTAGAGTGTACGCAGACCTTACCACTACCTCGAGGAGGTAAAGAGGCTGAACTATAGAATGAAAAGGAACAATGCTTTTTTAGTAGTATATTACTTTTCCAAGAGCAAATGAGTTTCACTGGAATATGGCTCCAAATGTTTTTTTTTAAAAATCTGTGTTAGAAGATATTGGTTAAACACAACCTTCTTTGCTGGTTAAAAGGAAAACTAGAAAAAGGAAAAAAGAAAAAAAGGAAAGAAATTCCACTATCAAAATATAGTCCTCCCTTTCTAATCTGATGCAAAACTGAGTTAATTTTTGAAATACTCTTTCTCAATTTGGAGCTCTTGAGTTCATGGTTCCATCACATGTAGGCGGAGGCGAAAATACTTAAAGGCCCACATGAGGACCTAGAAAGTTACCTTGAAGCAATTGAACAACTGAGAAACAATATTCGCTTCTTCAACAACAACAAAAGCTTCAAGAGTAGTGATGGAGTGCTCAACAATGCAAATAGTTTACTTGCTAAGGCTATTTCAAAGCTTGAAGAGGAGTTTAAGCAGCTTTTATCATCTTACAGGTTGGTGCAAACTCTTATCATTTAAAGTATCATTATCATTATTTTTTACAGAAAGTAAACCATGCAAATTAATACCCTTTCTCATCACAACAGAAAGAATTATATATTTCATGATATTATCTCGATACCTTGTCGTATTCTTCCATGTATTCCTATTATTCTCTTTATTCATAAAAAACTGAATCCTTTTAGCCTTATTTGCAGGGTTATCAATAATATTCAAGTATCAATGGTTATAGTTGATTATAGTGTTCTTCTTTTCTTTCATGTAAATTATAGATGTAGCAATATATGGAAACTAAACATTCATTTACTCTTCAAGTTGACCTTTATGCAGGCTGTTATTGAGGATTAATAACCGTTTTTGGGTTTGAGATTCAAGCATTTCCTGAATAGCCTTCTAATAAAGATATTTCTGTCTATTTCACCACCATATTTGGGCTTTATGTTCGCAATATTCACCTGGTCAATGGGTCTATATACACTGAATATATTTTGCCAATGAAGCTTTGCTCTAACGGTAAAAGTTAAGCCCCAAACACCTCAAAAACATAGGTTGCATTCTCTCTAAAAGTTGTAAGCTGTGTTGTGCATTATAATAAGTTCTAAAAGAAGTGTTGGCGGCTATATATATGTTTTGGCCACGCCGTTATTAGTCACTTGCTTTGCAATAGTTTATGTTGTACTCCTCTGCTTGCTGAGCAGTGGTGAAATCTGGTTGTCATTATATTTGTCCATGTGTGTGCTGTTTTTCTTTACTTGCCGTGTTATTTTTTTACATTTCAATTGAGCTCTGACTGTATCCGAGTTCTGCTTTTTCAGCAAACCTGTTGAACCGGAACGTCTTTTTGAATGCCTTCCAAATTCAATGCGACCATCATCTGGATCACCGGGAGATCAGGACTCTAACAGTAAGAACCATTTGCCCAGTAGCCATGGTGAGCATAATCATGGAACAGATAATACCGTCTATACACCACCAACTCTTATCCCTCCAAGGATCCTGCCGCTATTGCATGATCTTTCCCAACAGATGGTTCAAGCTGGTCATCAACAACAGCTGGTAAAAATATACAGGTAAATATCTGTTCTTAAACTATACAAGTACAAGGTTACTCGTAACCTCGGAAAATTAAAAGAAACAAAGTGAAAGAACAAATATGATTGCTTTGATAGTGTCTTACTACTCATTGTTGTTCATAGGATCCAATATTCTCAAATAGTAATTGGAGAAATGTGTGATGATTATCTCATTTAAAAGCTAAAGCTGAATTTGTTAGAGAGAGTACACTTTTCTTTACTTAATTATGTCTTCAACATATTCCTCATGTGCGGGGCTGTTACTTTTCATGGCCCAAGTACATAGAGATTCTTTTGAGTAATTGGTGGCGGTGGGACTCAAATCCAGGACGGTAGAAATATGTGACCATCTCATCTAAAGCTTAAGTTGTTAGAGGGGGAGTACATTTTTATTTACTTAAATATGTGTTCCAACAGTAATTCAACTCTTCTTTTATCAGAAAATATAATTTTCAGTTAAATCTGACTAAACTAATCTGGAGCTCAGAACTGAACATGTAACATTCTGGAGTACTTTTTTCATCCCAAAGACTTCAGCTTAGTGTTTTTCAGCTCTACATTTATGATTTATCATTCCTAACTCTGTGATTCATAAGTTGTTCCAAACATTAAATGTCCTTGGATATATGTGATGCTGTTCGATCATCCTGTAGTTTATCTATCTACTGAAAGAATAAATCTGCTACTGTGGCCTTGAACTTGCTCTTCAAAGGTATCCTATCCCAGCTTGACTGCAAACTGCTGCAGTGGAGCATTAAAATTTTCGCAGTCCTCAGCCGAATGTTTCAAACTCTCATATCTTCGTTGGTGTCACTGTTAACCCATTTAGAGATTCAATGACTCATGGACCACTAGAAAGAAAAACTTCGTGCTGCTTTAGATCTCACCATTGGAAACAACCAAATAGCATATATATATATAGGTATATTCTCACTGTCAATGTTGCAGATGCATTGGCAACACTGGCATCCATGATAAGATATGCGAATGGGAGTGGCCACCTGACACGATAGAACAAGAAAATGGGCTGGTGTAAGAATGGATACTATTGTTGCTGGTGGTGAAGGAAAGCTTGCATTTGGTGGATCAGAATGAAGAAAGAAGAAAGAAATAAGAAGGCTTCATATCCGAGTTGAAACGTCTACTTGCTCTATTTTGTTAAGGCAGCCTCTTAACTTCGCGATTTGTCCAACTAAACACCTGTATTCTTGAATTCCTCACTTGCCTGGACATGGATAACGCATCCATTCTATGTAAGATAAAATCATGACATGAGTCATTGTTATTTTCATCAACCTAAAACTAAAACAAACCTTAGCTACCCTAAACAGTGCCACTGCTTTCACCACTCCCTGCTAACTCCATTGCCGCTCTTACACAGATCCTTTCACTCTCTTATCTCAAAATCACCAAGAAATCCAACAAAAGTTCTTCTCCCTTATCAATTTTCTTTCCATAATTGAAGCTTCATACATTCACCTCTACTCTATTTCTCTCCTTTTCAGTAACACGACACAACCACCACTGTTCACCTCCTGCAGAACCCAACACCCTTCATCATCACTGACTGAGCTTTAGCTTGATATTGACTGAGCCTACAGTTAGAGCAAAACTGTCATTATCTGTCTTTCCCAATTTACTTGAAGCTAAGAATGATAAGCCGTCAGGTCAAAGTACATATTTGAATATTGACTCTGCATGACAGATATCTTCCATTTTGTTTTTGAAAATGGTAAGCTTTACTTCTATATTAACCACAGGTATACTACACTAAACATGTAGTCCCCCATCACAAAATTTTTTTCTTACAAAATCCTAATATGTCTAATTACAGCCAGTCGATTGCATTAAAACCATTTTCTGTGTAGTCTACAACTACTTGTTTACACCAAAAATAGTAAAGGGCTAAGCAGTCTATCTTGATCTTCTGTATATTGCTTCTTTTGCCTTCAAAACATATCTGATTCCTCTCTTTCCATGTGGTCCACCAAATACATGCTGGAACCATATTCCACCTCTCCTCCTTCTTCCCTGCATTACCATCACTGATCCAACTTCTTAGTACTTCTTTGATTCTCCCCGGTTTCACCCACCTTATCTTCCTCTTGTGGATGAACATCTGTCACAGCTGGTCTGTCCATTTACAATGCAAAAAGAGATGGTTGTCTGTCTCTATCTGCTCTTCACATAGATAGCATCTAGAGCATAGGCTGAATTTCCTCTTGTTAAGGTTTTCATGAGTGAGGACGACTTCCTTTACCAGTAATGATGTAAAGTACTTTACCTTATGAGGCACTTTGGTCTTCCAGATCATTCTCCATGGCCATCCTATCTCTTGAGTATTTGTTCTTGTCAAGTCTTTGTAAGCTGACCTAACAGTAAAAATACCTCTGCTATCCACCTTCCACACCGGTCTGTCCTTTTCTTCTGTCAAATTGAAATTTTGAGGGATTGTATTCTGAAAAGCTCCTATCAAGGTTATCTCCCAGCCATTTAGGTTCCTTCTCAAATGGAGATTCCAACCTTGTCCTGTCCATAGTTCAGCCACAGTAGCATCCTGAGCTTGGCTTAAATTGTATAGCTCAGGAAAAGTCTGCTTCAGAGGCCATTGCCCACACCATATATCCTTCCAGAAGGCCACCTTCTCTCCATTTCCAACCTTGCAACTTGTTCTTGAAGAAACTAGTTGCCATAGGTTCCTGATGGATCTCCATACACTACAATTATAAGGGGTTGTCACCTCCTCTGTCATCCATCTGTCCTGCATGCCCCATATTTTGTTCTGTCACCTCTTTCCATAAAGCTTCTTCTGGAACTGCAAACTTCCATAACCTCTTCATCATCAGACTTTTGTTGTGTATGTTTAGTTCCTTGATATTCAAGCCCCCTCCTTTCTTACTTTCCAATAGCTCCTCCCATTTCACTAAATGGTATTTCTTCGTCTTCACTTCCTTTCCATAGAAAATTTCTCCTAACAACATCTAGTCTATTACATTATTAACCAACGTGAGTCTACCACCTGAGGTTAGGTATTGGCTTTTCCAGTTTTCCAGTCTTTTCTCACTTTTCTCTATCACTCCACTCCATATTCTCTTGGATTTTCTCTTAGCTCCTAAGGGCATTCCCAGGTATGTGGTTTGGGAGTTCACCCACTTTCCCCCTAATTTTTCTGCCAAGACCTCTGTGTTTGGCACTGTATTGACTGGGTATATGAAGCTCTTTTCTCAGTTTATATGCAAATCAGAATACTGCTTCAAAAATGTTGAAGACAACTCTGAGAATCAACATTTGTTCTCCTGTGGCTCCACAAAACACTAGAGTGTTATCCGCATATTGCAAATGTGTAACCTCTAGATTATTGACTGTTCTATCTCCCACTTGAAATCCTCTGACCCATCCTCTGATTTTTGTTGTATGTATTAGATTGCTTAGTCCCTCCATGGCAAGGATGAAAAGGAAGGGGGACGGTAGATCCCTTTGCCTTAAACCACTATGGGAGGAGACAAAGCCACATGGGCTTCTATTTATTAGAATTGAGAACTTTACTGTGCTGATACATTGTCTGATCCACCTGAGCCACCTTGAACCAAAGCCCATCCTCTGCAACATATTCATTAAGAACTCCTAATTTAGGTGATCATATTCTTTCTGAATATCTAGTTTGCATAGGATCCATGCCTTTTTGTCTTTTTGTCTTGAGTGCACACACTCATTTGCCACCAACACTGCATCTATGATCTATCTGTTCTTGATGAAAGCCATTTGTTGCCTATCTACTAACTTATACATCACTCTTTTCTGCCTTTCTACTAGGACCTTTGCAAAGATTTTATATATTCGCTCCACTAGACTTATGGGTCTAAAGTCATTTAGTTCCATTGCCCCTACCTTCTTTGGGATTAAAGCCACAAAGGTAGCATTTATACTTTTCTCAAAAGTCCCATCCTTGTGGAAAGCCTTAAAAGCTGCCACTACCTCCTTACTTATGATGTTCCCGCAGTGGTTGAAAAAAGCCATTGTAAAGCCATCCGTTCCTGGTGCCTTGTCCCCAGCACAGGATTCTATTGCATCTACAATTTCATGTTCTTCAAAAGGGGCCATTAGCATATTATTGTCTTCTTCATTGATCATAGGATAGTCTCTCATAATCTGTTCGGGCCTCCAATCTTCAATTTCTGAGTACAAGTTATCATAGTACTCAAGTACCACCTTTTTCACCTCTGCTGGTTCAGTCACTAACACCTCATTGACTTTTAACTTGTCAATTGTGTTAACTCTCCTGTGTGCATTTGCTGTTTTGTGGAAAAAATCAGTGTTTTTGTCCCCTTCTTTAAGCCAAGTTGCCCTGGACCTTTGTCTCCTAGCTATTTCCTCATGGTTTGTTATGCCTTCAAACTCTGAGATGAGTGCCAACTTTGAAACTATCTCCCCTTCCTCCAAGCTTCTTTGTTCTTGTATGATCTCAAGTTCAGCTAACTGATTTAGGAGTAATTGTTTTTGTTGTTTTAGATTACCATTGACAGTTCTGCTCCATTCTTTCAGCTTGTCTTTCAAGGCCCTCAACTTTGATACCAGAATGAAATCAGGTTTGCCGTGGAAATTGAAAGATTCCCACATGCTTCTTATTCTGTCATTGAAACCTTCTGTATTTAACCACCAGTTTTCAAACTTGAAATATGACTTGGACACCTCCCATTCTCCACACTGTAGAAGTATTGGAGTATGGTCTGATACTACCCTCTGCATTACTAATTGTTTAATATTTCTGAAGGTTGAATCCAGTCTTCTGAGAACAGAAATCTATCAAGCCTTGCAGCTGTGGTGTGTCTCTCCCCACTCCTCCAAGTGTAATTTCCCCCAGCTAATTCTAGGTCCATCAGTTTCATATCCTCAATGAACCCATCAGTTCCATATCCTCAATGAACTCTGAGAATTGTGTCATTGATGTGTTGATTCTGTTGCCATTGAACTTTTCAGATGGGTATCTGACTATATTAAAGTCCCTACACAACACCCAAGGTCCATTGATTAGACCTTTGGCTGCCCCCAATTCCCACCATGTTTCCTCTCTTTCTATTTCATCATTTGGTGCATACACACTTGTGATGTGCCAGTTGAGAACAAAATTCATTCCTGTTAGGCTACAAGACACTGAGTATTTCCCTACACTGCTGGCCATCCCTTCCCAAATTCTTTTGTCCCACATTATGACTATTCCTCCCCTTGTTCCACTTGCCTCCAACTGCACATGATCAGCCCATCTGCTGCCCCATATCTCTTTGACATAGTTTGTAATTTCCCCTTCTAGCTTTGTCTTCCGTAGACATACTACATCAGCTTTCCATATCTTCGACATATTCCTAACCATACTTCTTCTCCTCTTCCAGTTCAGCCCCCTTATGTTCCAAGATATTATGTTCACCTTTATTATTCCATGATGGCCAAATACCCCCTCTACTTCTAGTGCCATTACTCATGAATTTGGTGTCCAATTGCAGACTTTTCAATTCTTGTAGCCCTCTTCTTTTGCCATTTCCCAATTCATTTTGAGTTCTCCTATCTCCTTGCTTATTCCTCTCTATCTTCATCAACAGCTCCTTTACCTTTTCTTCACATCCCTTAAAATTAACTCCAAACTCCATGTTGAGTCTGATTATACTCTGCTGTATCCATTCTGATATTTTTGAGCCAGATTGTTCTTCTTCTGGAAATTGGATTTGCAATGGCACTGCATCGCCCGTTGTTTGGCTCTGATTATCTTCTGCTTGTTGTTCCAGGATCACCATTTCTTTCTTTTCCCCTCTTGTCCTTGTTTTCCATTCGAGATCTCCATTGAGTTCCCTATTTGTTGTGTCTCCTGTTCATCCTCATTCCATTGAACTAATTTTGTTTGGCCCGTCTGTTCCATAGAAATAGCTGAGATTTCGATGTTAACTATGTCGAAATTTTGGGCCATCTCCGCTGATTTAACTAATTCCCATGCTATTGGGTCTTTAAATAGGCCCAATATCTCTTTCTGGCCCATACCCCTTTTGTCTACCCTTTTATTCTCTTTTTCTTTTAATGTTGTCCCCCTTTGGCACGTGCATTACTCATGTTTGACTATAGCGGTATGTCTTTGGACAACTCCAAATTGTTGCAGAACTCGGAGAGGAGCATATATACATATATATTGTTCAAGAATTATAAAAAATGCCAAAATATTTTTGAATTTTGCAAGCTAATTATTTTAAAAATTGAAGAAAAATTCGATTATTAATTTACGTTGTGGAGTGTCAACAATATGGAGAGCCAAAATTGAGTGTCAATAGCTTGCCCCTTTCTTTGTCCATGGAGAAGAGTAAAGAAGGCATGGACAAAGAAATAACAACCCAATTTTGGGTTGCCAACCAAAACATCTTTTGAGCAACAACTTGACATGAAGATTTTTTTTATGGAGTTATAGCCAAACTCTGGCTTCTGAGCTGCCTATATATCTCAGATTTTACGAGAAATCAGGTCATATGTAGTTTGAGAGGGTAGAATCATTTTCCAATGACAAATTCAAATAAGCTTGACTTTTTTGTACTGCTTTGGGTCTACGAAGTGAAGGAAATGAGCTCGGCCACTGCTTTTCTTCCATACTTCTTTTGTTCCTTGCCCATTCCTCATGTGCTTTGTGCGCCATTGTCCCTTTGCTTTCCTTTTATTCGTCCAAGGTATATGATCTCAGATATGGTAATGGGGGACTTGGTCTGTTTCAAATCCAACAAAATAGCTGGTCCGGACACCACAATTGTTTAAGAAACCAACAAGAAAGATCAGAACTAAAGTAGGAACATCTCAATCAAGAAGTCGATTTAAGAAATGCGGAACTGACCTGGCCAGTAGCATTGATTTTAGTTGTCCCCAGATTTGGCTCAAATCAATGCTAAAAATAAGGAAGGAAAAATAGCTTGTGGTTAATACGAAAAAAGTAAAAATGCAAAAGCAGCCAATGTTATAGCTTAAAAAGAATCTAATGAACCAAGAACAAGATACATCTAGATTTCAGAACATGATTAGAATCATGATAAATAGCTATAACTTAAAATCATGGACCTACAGAGTTGTAATTGTCTGACTTATCTAATTCTACCATTAGTTGAAGAGTCTTGTTCATCTTCCCAACATATATCTTCTCGTGGGGGAGGGTTTATTGTCAAAGCTCAAAGCTTAGCCAGGAATTGCCATTTGCACAAAGAAATCTAAAAATATAATGATAAGTCAAAGGTAGGTGATTGAGGGTGAGGAAGACCGGCAAATGGATGGGAGAAGTGGGGTGGGGGGGAGGAAGTCCAGGGAGTGCGAGGTTCTTGTTTTCCCCTTTGCTTTTTTGTCTTTCCTTTTAACTATGCATTTTTTCTTTTGTCGAGTTATAGTTTTTTCTGGATCAAAGTCACTACATCCATGCTCCTTATAAGTGATTGGTACTACACTTTTTGTTACGATAAAGTTTCAAGAGAGATACTATGGAAATGTTTGGAGGCTAAAGATGTACCTGTGGCATACATTAGGGTGATCAAGGACATGTATGAGGGAGTCAAAACCAGGGTAAGGACAGTAGGAGGGGACTCAGAGCATTTCCCAGTTGGGATGGGGTTGTATCAAGGATCGGCTCTAAGTCCATTTTTATTTGCCTTGGTAATGGATGCATTGACGCGACAAATTCAAGGTGAGGTGCCATGGTGTATGCTTTTCGCGGATGACATAGTCCTGATTGATGAGACTCGTAGTGGAGTTAATGCTAAGCTGGAGGATTGGAGACATACCTTGGAGTCTAAAGGGTTTAAGCTGAGTATGACCAAGACAGAGTACTTAGAGTGCAAGTTTAGTGAGACACCTCAGGAGGTTGATGTGGAAGTTAAGCTTGGTGCCCAAGCCATTCAAAAGAGAAGTAGTTTTAAGTATCTTGGGTCTATCATGCAAGACAGTGGGGAGATTGACGATGATGTCACACATCGTATTGGGGCAGCGTGGATGAAATGGAGGCTCGCTTCCGGAGTGCTATGCGACAAGAAGGTGCCACCACAACTTAAGGGCAAGTTTTACAAAGTGGTGGTTAGACCGGCTATGTTGTATGAGGCAGAGTGTTGGCCAGTTAAGATCTCTCATATTCAAAAGATGAAAGTTGCCGAGATGAGAATGTTGAGATGGATGTGTGGTCACACCAGGAGCGACAGGATTAGAAATGAGGCTATTCGGGACAAGGTAGGAGTGACCTCGGTGGAAGACAAGATGCGGAAAATGCGACTGAGATGGTTTGGGCATGTGAAGAGGAGAGACACAGATGACCCAGTGAGGAGGTGTGAGAGGTTGGCAATGGATGGTTACAGAAGAGGTAGGGGTAGGCCGAAGAAGTATTGGGGAGAGGTGATTAGACAGGACATGGCTCAGTTACAGCTTACAGAGGACATGACCTTAGATAGGAGGCTGTGGAGGACTCACATTAGGGTAGAAGGCTAGTACATAGTCTCGTTATTCTTCCCTATTCATAGGCACACTAGCACATTACAATTCCTTGTACTCTCATTTCTGCTATTTCTGTTACTATTTATTGCTTTCAGTACTTTTGATTACTCTATTTTATCTGTGATGCCTTCGTTATTTATTTTCCTATAGCGCTTTGAATTTCTTAACCTTATTTGACCCCCTTTTATGCCTTTTTTGAGCCGAGGGTCTCTCGGAAACAGCCGTCCTACCTTGGTAGGAGTAAGGTCTGCGTACACTCTACCCTCCCCAGACCCTACGTTGTGGGATTTCACTGGGTTGTTGTTGTTGTTGTTGTAGCTATATTGACACCACAAAAGTATGGTCAATGGTAAGAGGCATTTATAATGCGTGTTTTTACTTTTTACCAAGTAGAAGTGTTTAGTTTGGAAAAGTCTAAGTAGGTGGACAGGCTTTGCAGAAACCGTGTAACTTGTATATTAAGCCAAATAAAAAGGGTATGAAGAAAAAGCTGGCACAGGCAAGGTTGTGTGGTCTAGGGATCAATGAAATGGGTAAAACTTTAAAATCCAAGGTTCAAACCCAATAAAGATCAAAAACACTAGGTGATTTCTTCCCATTTTCCTAAACCTTAGTGTGTAGAGTTATCCGGTGCTTGTGTTGGTGGGGGAGGTACTAGGTACCCGGTGGAATAATCGAGGTGCTGGCTTGGACACTACTGTCATCAATAAAGAAATACATTTAACTGGCAGAGACTATAGGGAGGAGAGAATATTGGACTGTTGGGAAATCTGGAATATGATGTGGTAAGTCTAGCTTCTCCTGTTTAAGAGATCTAAATATTAGACTTAAACAGCTTAGATTCTTTAAGTAGGTGACAAGAGCCATGATATTTTTCTTCCATGTTTCATTCAAGCGGTAGTTCCAAACCGGTCATGGATATTAGAATGCTGACTGTAAATCTTCACTTTTACATAATAATATTGAACATCTCCTCTAATTTGTTATGACAATATTGTTTAACTGGCATTAATAAGCTCACTTTTGTCCACAATAACAATACTGCCCATAACTACTTGTGGTAATCTTATAAACAATTGCCATTTAATATAAATACAAAGGCACACACCAAGTAAATATTTTTTTAAAACCAAAGAATGTGTAAAAAAGATATCAATCAAATCCGAAGCCGAGCCGATCGAACACTAAGTAAATATCTATGCCAATTGCCAATAGCTGCAATAATGAATTGGAAAAGTTCCTAGCTGGGGACTGGGTTCCAATGGTGACTTTTCAGAAATCACTGTTATGTTTAAGAGATATAGCCTACTCCTGAACCTAGTTCCAACGCTCAAATTGGAACCCCCAGCCGAGGAACACCATGATTCTTTGTGGTGGGTGATGCAGGGTTGAGGTCTCTCTAGTGGAGTCGTATAGTGGGATACCATTGTTAGATTAGTAGAATATACTATTATGAAGATTCTTGTATATTTATCACATCAATTTTCTGTTAAAGCTAATGCTACAGATTCTAAACTGGCACTTCTTTTAGTTCACCTGTTGCCTTCTTTTCTCATTCATTCAATTTATAAATTGCTGTCATAGGGATATGCGTTCTCCTGTTCTGGAAGAAAGTCTTCGCAAGTTGGGAGTGGAAAAACTTAGTAAAGATGATGTTCAGAAGATGCAGTGGGAAGTTCTCGAATTTAAAATTGGCAATTGGATTCATTTTATGCGGATTGCTGTAAGTTTTCTCTAACACCTCATTAAGTTGAAAAATAATTGGTATTTGACTGTCTTATGATAATCAAACAGGTCAAATTGTTATTCGCGGCTGAGCGGAAAGTTTGTGATCAAATGTTTGAAGGATTTGAGCAGATCAAAGATCAATGCTTTGCTGACGTTACGACTGGGAGTGTTGCTGTGCTGCTTAGTTTTGGTGATGCAATTGCCAAAAGCAAAAGATCACCGGAGAAGTTGTTTGTGCTTCTAGATATGTATGAAATAATGAGGGAACTTCACTCAGAGGTATGAAACTTTAGTAGCTACAAGCTTTGATTTATTGCATTGTAGCAAACTGGTAAAGGTCAATCTAAAGTTTTTCTTAACCTTTGTTCTTCAAGCTCAGGTGTCAATGTTTTTAATGTGGTGACAGTTGGTTTTATTAATATTATTTATAGTATTGGTTAAGAAAGTTGTTAATAGATATTAGACAGCTCTTTAACCGAGGGTGTCAAACACGTTACTTGACACATATGAGTTGATTGATTAATTGAGCAAATTTTAACATGATGTTAAAACACGCTCCTGGTTCTTTCGCAAAGTAGTAATGGATTTTGATATGGTTGTGCCATCTTACTTTATACTTGTAGGATTAAAAGCTGCCCACTATCTAACAGATATAATAATCTCAAGTTATGCTAGTCTATTGCTGAAAGACTGCTTGCCGTTAAATTAATATGGTCCAAATTATATTTTGCGTTGTGGGATAACATGGTGATGACATGACAATAACAAATGGAACATTGGTACATACTAGAAAAGCGTTGTGCAAGTGAAGTAAGCACAATCTTTCTCCTGTATTTCTTGTTCTTTGATATAGTAATACTGAATTATGTTCATGTGTTACTTAAACATTCATATGTTTATGTCTGTGTGTCTATTTATATATTTGCTATATATGAGTGTATATTAATAAGCCTCTGCTGCAATTATTTTGTTTACATAGTTACCCTGCTATGGTGCTGTTCTTCGCTCTCTGTAGAGTGACATTTGAGTTTATGTTGGCTTAAATAGGCCTCTCTTAGAGGTCTGCTGCATTTGTTTTGCATCCTATATCTTTCTAATACATCCCATATTTCATCTTCATTCACTCTGTAATCTGTTTCCAGATTTCTGGTTTGATTCACATATGAATGCTGTGGATTTTATGCAGATTGAGCTACTTTTTAGAGGTATATCTTGCATTGAAATCAGGGAATCTGCTTTTGGTTTGTCAAAGCGACTTGCTCAGACAGCCCAAGAAACCTTTCGTGACTTTGAAGAGGCTGTTGAGAAAGATGCAACGAAAACTGCCGTCTCAGATGGAACTGTCCATCCCTTGACGAGCTATGTCATTAATTATGTGAAGTTCCTATTTGAGTAAGTTTTCTCCACTAAATGTTGTGTTTTGCATTTATATATATTGGAAGCTTCTACCTAGTTGATACTACTAGACCATATTTCTTCACTAGCTTGTGGAACAGCTTGTAGTGTGCTTTACCCAGCTTAATGTGCCGTAAGATAAGTTTCTGCATAAATGGGAGAATAGTGTGAAACTAGTTCAAACTACCATGTCTTGCATTCTGCTTCTCTTGATTGTTTTTTCTCTGAAGGTGGATGGACAACATGCTCAATTTAAAGTTTTGGGATATTCAGGGTAATCAAAAGTAAATGCGTCAGTAAGACAAGTTACAGACATACTGATCTAGAAGTGTGGTATAGGAACAGCAAGCCTAGGTCCTGAGTCATTTAGAAAAATTTTAAACACTCACAAAAGCAGAGTGGAAGAGTCTTTTAGCGTGAATTGACACGCAAAATTGATCACAAAATATTAAGGAACTCGCAAGTTGCTGCATCGCAAGATCATAAAGCAGTTGTCAGATCCAGGCTTTGGCTTGATGTGAGTTAGCTGCTGCATCAGATGTAAGGAGCAGCTAAGCTGTTGGATATAATGTTGTGAGCAAGGAAACCAGATCCCAGAGAGTATGGTCTATTGTTCTAAATGCTTGATATGGGTTGCTACAAAGCAACAGCAACCCCTTGGTAGTGAAGGACACCTCAGATGGAAGATTGGAATTTATTTTTTTAAAATTTTACAGCATCCATGATATATCCACTCCGTGACACATTTGTTGCTCTTGTAGCTTTTTCTTCTAATGTTTATATATTGGAACAAAATAGTTTTGTCAAAAAGGAGATGCCTAAAGGCGAATAATCTAGGTTTTGAAGCTAAATAATGGATTGGTAGGATCTGTTGGGATGTGTTACTATTAGGGAAAATTACACCCAGTGGCCATCGGCCAAAGTAATTACCAAAAAAATGGCCATTCGTTGTAGCATGTATAGTCAGTATATATTTCATGTATAGTCAATATATATTCAATTTTTGAGTGTATCATAATGTATATTTAGTGTAAAGCTCATGTATAAGTAATCTATATTGTATAGTCAGTGTATAGTCACTGTATATTTTCTATGATTTTGGCTATTTTTTATGTAAATAAAATATGGTTATATTTGTTATAAACTAATTAGTTTATTGTATATATTTGACTATATACAATAACTATTCCAAGAATTTGAAAATGGAGACTCAAATTCTCTAGTGCTTGTACTGTAGCTTCCTTGTCGGTCTTTGTTGATTTGATTTTCCCTGATGAGTTGCTTGGTTCCTTTTGTTCAGCTACCAATCAACATTGAAACAACTATTCCAAGAATTTGAAAATGGAGACTCAAATTCTCAACTTGCTGCTGTCACAATGCGCATAATGCAAGCTCTTCAAACCAATTTGGATGGGAAATCCAAGCAGTATAAGGATCCATCTCTGACTAACTTGTTCCTTATGAACAATATTCACTACATGGTCAGATCTGTTCGGAGGTTTGTGATTAGACTTTATATAGCTCGGGGACAGCTGCAGTAGTATATGTTTGCTTGGAAATTGGTGCTTATAGTTTGTTCCTTCTAGGTCTGAAGCCAAGGATTTATTGGGTGATGATTGGGTTCAAAGACACCGGAGAGTTGTACAGCAACATGCTAATCAATATAAAAGAATTGCTTGGTCAAAGGTATTGATTTTCTTGCCTCTCCTTCCCCGTTGCTTCTTATCTCAAGGACAGGAAACTAGGAAGAAACTATGAGATTATTAAAGCGTTGGTGAAACACCAAAACACGAAATAGTTGGCTCTTTCATATGTGGTATGAGTTATCTGATCTCTAAATCAGTGTGTAAACTATGAGATTGTTAAAGCTACCCATTGCCGTGGTTATTTTTATTTTATGCACAGAAACTACCCATTGCTTTGCTTTTATGCATTGTCGCCATCATCATTTTCTGGTATTTCCATCCAATTACCATGGTTATTTTGATTTGTATTCTCCTACTGGGGTTCTAAAATTGGGCAAAGTTATCTGAAAAGATAGGTTTTGCATAAAATTAATCATAGTCATTAACTCTTTTTATTTTGAAAATAGATTCTGCAATGCCTCTCGATTCAAGGGCTAACATCATCTGGGGGCAGTAACTCTATGGGTGTAGATGGGCAAAATAGCAGTGGAGTTTCAAGAGCACTTGTAAAAGAAAGGTCCTTCAATTTCTTTAGCGGAGTTAACTTCATGATCAAGTATCTTCATTCCTGTCCGCTTAGCATTTGGTAAATTTTTACAGGTTGAAGACGTTCAATATTCAATTTGAGGATCTTCATCAAAGACAAAGTCAATGGACAGTCCCGGACACCGAGCTACGAGAGTCCTTGAGGCTTGCAGTTGCTGAAGTCTTACTGCCTGCATACCGATCTTTCATCAAGCGCTTCGGGTATGATATATTATGTTTGTATTTCTCTTTTCAATAATGGTTTTGCCAGAACTCTTAACATTGAATCACAACAGAATTATCGATCAATTGACAGTTAACAAACTTCATATATATGATTAATAGCATCCAATATACATTCAAAACTTGGTATCGACTGACAAGTAACTTTGAATATGCACATCTAAGCACCTCAACTCGTCTCCACTATGTCATTTGAACACTCCAACTTACCAAATGATCATCTAGACACCACCAAAATTTATGTCATTTTCACGTCAGGCATCCACATGACAACAATGGGGTCGAGTCGGAGTGTTTAGTCGCTAAAATTAAGACCAAGTTGAGGTGTTTAGGTGTGCACTCTCAAAGTTGATCGAAGTGTTTACTTTGGTGTTTGTTTATGTATTATTCCAATACAACATTGCTTCAAACTTCATGTTTAAGTCAGTTTTTTTTTTCTTGTATGATTACATCTATTCTTATTCTCATAATTTAATGTATTTTCTGGAAATAGGCCCATGGTTGAGAGCGGTAAGAACCCCCAAAAGTATATCAGGTACTCTGCTGAAGATCTTGAACGTATGCTTGGTGAATTTTTCGAGGGTAAGACGTTGAATGAGCCAAAACGATGAACCTCAGACTAAAAAAGCTACCTGCATTCCGCACTATTTCTGTGCTGATACGCGACATAGTTGTTGATGGCTTTGTTTACTACATGTGTTCTGTGTAGGATCTGAAGGTTGAAATAAAAAGCGACAGAAGTACATAGGATATGACGACAATGAAATGTAGTGTTTTCTTTAATGTCCTCTTATTGTTTTAAGTATTTAACATTGATACGTTAAGTTTGTATAGAAAAATCTCATTTTTATTTCTATCCTATGCTCATTTTATGTCTTATTGAAAATAATAATTTTTTTGATAAGTATTTCCAAATTTGTTTGAATATGTAGTAGATCAGTAGATGTCGAGTACTTGTCGATAGCATAGGAAAAATACTTTCATCAATAACAACAAAATAATAGGAAAAATAACTAATTATGCTCCAATTTCCTTTATTTAAGGCTCTAATTTATATCATTTATTTTTTATTTTAATTGAATTTATGAAGTTGGGAGCCGTGTTTGGCTATACATTTTATAATATGTGAAATAGTATTCATATTTGAATGTACTATTAACTTTAAAAATGAGTTAAAAGCAGGCTATAAGTTGTTTTCAAAATTTGAAACACAACCTCAAATTAAATTTGAAATTTTCACTTGATTTCAAATATAGTAAAATTTATTCCGAACAAATTGTGAATCTAATTTTATAGCCAAATTGGGATCACTTGTATTGCTGTTTGGAGGCTTTACTTTAAATTTGAGTTCTTAGAAAAAAAAATTAAGACGATTTAATCGAAATTACAAATTTGAAAAACACTTTCTTGAACAACACATGTAAATAATGTCAACCCCATAAGATTTGGTCAACAATTTAATAAAATAGATCTAATACAAATAACACAAATTCTAGTCCAGCAAAATTTGTTGAATAATCAAACAAGCACAAAATCATGTCAATTTAGTAGAATTTGTAAATTATCTAACAAGATAACTAAATTACATATAACATGAAATTCTATCTAATTTATCATGGTATGCATGTCGCCAATTTGAAATGTCTGTATATATTTTTCCTATTGTAGCTTTGAAATCATAACAAAAAGAAGAAGGGTATCACAAGTAAAAGGGATAATGCTACTTCTTGAACTATGATCGAAATTTCAGTAACACATCTTAACTTAACTAGGATCCTATTACCTCTCGTAAACTACTTTAAAATAGAATAAATACACTCTAAAGACTAACGTAACACAGAGAGCTTAAAGGCAAGTGGTGAGTGTAAAAATTGAACACATATCCTTTTTTTAATTGATAACTTTATAATTAGTTAGTACACATAATTTTTGATATTAAAACTTATATATATTTAATTATTTTTATTTCTTTCTATGTAAAATATTATTTTAATTTCTTCCTCACTTTAATTTTTTATTTTTTTCTTTCATTAATTTATTATCTTTTCACTTTTAATTATTTTTAAAAAATTATGTGGATTTTTTTTAAAAAAATAATGAAAAGGTGTCCTTTCATTTTAATGTTTTAATTTTTATTTGATTTTTTCCACTTATTTTGATATTCATTCGAAATTAAATTATTTTAAATCCAAGACATTTGGAATTAAATTTGAAATCAAATCAAAATGAAAGATAAAAAAATAAAAAGAGTAAATAAAATTAATAAAAAATAAAAGAGAAAAAACAATAAATGAAGGTAAAAAAAATTAAAAAAAGTTTAAATACAAGGACTTTTTTAATAAAAAAATTAGGTATATTAACTTAATTTAAATACAAGATTAAAAAAAAAAGAATTAAAAAAATTAATGTTTGTTGACGTAACATACGTGTATAAACACAATAACTTATTTAGTTGAAAATGTCATATCAGTATAAAAAATGAAAAAAATGAGTTCAAAATATAATAAAATTCTAATTAAATTAAAATCTGTGGGTGGAATTTCAGTGGGATACTGTATATTTGAAATCATACCATGACACAGAGAAAACAAAAACTAGTCAAAGGCAAACATAAGAAGTAAATTGATGCCAACAAATGGATAGAGTAGCTCCACGTAAAGCACTATTCTAGTATTATTATTCCACTTTTAATATAAAATAAAAATAATATTATAAGCTTAGAATATTTAATTTCGTCATTTTATCTTAATTAAACATGTTAATAACTAATCTCAATATTAATTATTCATCAATTTTATCTCAATTAAATATTACTTAAACTTATAAAAATTAATTTCAAAATTAATTATCTTTTATCTCAAGTAAGAGTTTAACTATATCTTATCTCTTCCTTTTTTTTTCCTCCATTCTTATGTATGTATGCTTAGATCAACAACAATATATTCCAAACCCCTATGGAAAATATACATCCCAAAGGTATATTTCTTGTTTAAAAAGTTTAATTTTGTTAATTTGTGGTGTATTTCTCAATTTGTGTTGGAATTATGTTTTTGGGAATTGTGTAGAAGGAATGAAGGATGAAGAGAGAGAAGGGTATTTTAAACAAGCTACTGGCGATTATAATCCTTCAAATTGTGCTTCTCATTATATACTTCCACATCTTCTCAATTTGTGAGTTTAATTCCAATTGAATATTTTATTTTCTTCTTTTAACTTTCTTCTATTACTAGGTTTTTGATTTATTATCATGTATGTTGTAGCAATCATTATAGCATGCCAACCAAGTATCAAAAAGAAAGAAAGAAAGTCCTAACTAACCAGTCAAGTGAAAGGAGCCCGCTTACCCACTCCCCTTTCCCCCCATTGCTAGGAGCCTCGGACGGAGTCAGAATTTTCACATAAAAATAAGAATTGGATAGAGTGTGGAGGAAAATATTTTTCGCAAATGCTTTTTAGTAGAAGGGGAGCCTTGGAGTAACTGGTAAAGTTGCTGCCATGTGACCAGGAGGTCACGGGTTCAAGCCTTGGAAACAGCCTCTGGCAGAAATGCAAGGCAAGGCTGCGTACAATAGACCCTTGTGGTCAGGCCCTTCCCCGGACCCCGCGCATAGCGGGAGCTTTAGTGCACCGGGCTGCTCTTTTTTATATCAAATGCAAGAAAATAAGTAATAAATCATTTGTTTTTATTAAAAAATATTTTCCTCCAATACACCAACATACCCCGTGAATCTCACAAGTGTGGTCTTTTGTTAGGTACCACTCCATTGTGAGGAAGATAGGCTGTTTCCAAAGACCCTTGGAATTTTAACAATGTTAGCAACTTTAGATTAAGAAGAATTCAACTTAATCCCCTTAGTTTCTTATAATGGATATTGGGATTAATTTTTAGTCATGTCAATGTTTGCTAGAAGTCTTTTTAGTCTTGTCCTACACTTTTATGCCAGTAGAATGTTGAGAACTTGTAGCACTGAGAAACTACAATTTTATAATACTGGGCCGAGACAGGCTTAATTAGAGTGATATAGATAATGAGAATTCATATAGCGGACTCCAACTTGTTTGGATTAGAGGCGTAGTTGTTGTCTTAGTGATATCTGTTAATCAGTAGCTTATTAGTTAATGAATTATTTTTAATAGTCATGTAATCACCAGCTTTCTGCAAATAAATTTCAGATATGCATCGCGCGCCAAGGCACAAGATTTTGAGATATATGCTCCAAATGCAACGTTTGAAGATCCCCTTATGCGTGCAGAGGGGTATGCTTGTCTATCTTATAGTAGCCTTGTTTAGTAAGTAGTAGAAAAATGTTGCAATTTAGACAAGTAACTTCAATTGATCATGGTGAATATGAGCAAGAATTATACATTTTTTTACGTTCTTCGATTGCAGAATTTCTCACTGCAATCATTTTATATGATAATAAAGAAGATAACGAAAAACTATTTACTCAAGTCCGACCCTTTTATGCTTAACTGATGTCCAAGTTTACAAGATAAATCATTGTCAAAGTAAGGAGAAATGGGGCCTGAATTGGCTTTCAACATATTCTTGTTTTATTGGAATGAGGAACAAAAAAGAAACAAATTTTCAGTTATAAACGGTTTTGTCATGCTTTCTTTAGTATTTTGTCTTGGCTTCGTCACTCCGGTTGTTTTCTTTTTTCCAAACTGCTTTGTAATGCTGTTACTTGAGCCGAGTTTCTATCAGAAACAACTTCTCTACCTCCCAAGGTAAGGGTAAGGTCTAGCACACACTACTCTCCCGAGACCCCAGTTGTGAGATTACACGGAGTATATACGTTGTTGGTTGGTTGGTTTGAGAGGTTCTAAGTAAAAATTCAGAGTATTGCTTGATTTCTGTTGTCAGCCTTTCACGCGTCCAGTAACTAGCTTGTTCCTTTCAATTCTCCTTCCATTCATAACTTGCAAGACACTTTTGGAATCCTCTATATTATTAAGGCTGATTATAAATTTTACTGTTGATTGCAGGGTAAAGCAGATAAAATCATCATTTTATTCGCTCGGGAAGGTCTAAATAATTTGCTTCTTGCTAAGTGTCCTATTTTGTACTTATATCCTACTATGCTATACTGATACACTTTATTGTGGAAAGAAAAAGAATAAGAAATAGGCAAGAACCTTTGGAAATCCCATTGCGCGATGCAGTTTCAAAATCAGTGTTACGTTGCTTCTAATATATGGATATCATAATTTTGTGCTTGAAACTCATTTCACGAAAAAGATACATCATGAAAATATCTAAGGTTCCTGGCATAATCCAGACAAGTGCTTATTAGTTGGTATTCAACTGATAAATGTGTACCATCCGCACTGCTACAGAATCGTTGGAAGTTTACTGCTAAGTGCTAAAAATGTCCTGGAAAACCTTTTAGCACTACTAGTTAGGTTTGATGTACTCGTCCTTATAGCAACATACTGCCCCGTCCTTCATTTTTCCTAAATTTCATCAGTTCCAAGTGCCTGTTCATCCATCTTGAATCCAATCAAAGGCAAAAATCTCCGTTGAGTGACTATAACTACTATGGTTTACATCAATAGTTCTTAGCCAACCCTTTCTTCTTAAAGTTAGTTAATTCGCTATCATATTATGTCTTTCTTTAGGTTTGGGATTGTGGTATATGAATAATTCAAACTGTTGCTTTTTGTACATTTCAGGTCTTCAGTGAGTCGAGAATCGTGGAGTACAACGTCACAGAGAGGGAAATTTCTCCTGGAAATAAAGAGGTTTAAGATTCCTCCATCCTATTGCGTATACTTTTCGGTTTGTTTATTCTCTGCTTTAGGACTCTGACGCTATGGTTGATGGCTTTAGATTTTAATTGACAACAAACAATATTACAAGTTCTTGGGGAAAGACATTCATATGATATCACTAATCAAGTTGTACACGGAAGGAGGAAAGGTTGTTCGTCATGAAGACTGGTACGTATATATTTCACCTCAAGAATACTTGAATTTGTAGTTCAACAAGAATACTTAAAAATGTAAGAGGCAGTCTGTCGTAACACTTTGTTTCACCATAGTGTACTTCTTTAAGTATGTTCAAATTCTGTACAACTTCACATCTTCGATAAACTCTTATCGACATGTACGGTTGGTTAATGCCACTTTTAGCTCTCTCTGTGTTCTTTTCATATGACATAATTTGCCAAATGATGTATCATTTTTGGCAAAACGAGTGAGGCTTGCTAAGTTGTGGCTTCCTCATTGCTATAATGTGACTTGAACCCTAGACCAACTAGCTCAAGACAGAGGAGTCTCACAAACTCAGCAAGCCTCACACGTCTTGCCAAATATACTCTCTATATATGATGTTTGGTTGTATAGTTTATTTATCTAGCTCTGTGTACTCGTCACATGACATAATTTTTCAAAAGATGCTCTCCTTTTGACAAAACGAATGAGGCTTGCTAAGCTGTGCTCCCCCATTGCTACTATGTGCACTTGAACCCTCAACAAATTGGCTAAAGGTAGAGGCGTTTCACCGACTGAGCAAGCCTCACTCGTGTTGCCAAATATATTCTATATATATAATATAATGTTTGGTTCTATAGTTTATTCTTTTTTTTTAATGTTTTGCGAATAATGTTTGCAGCTGGGATAAGAAACCTTTACGGAATAGGGAGACAGTGAAGGTACCACTTGTTGGGCGCGTAATTGAGGTATCTCGTAGAGCTTCGATGCTTTTAACACATGCTCTAATGGGGTTTGGAAAAGATCCCTCCATGTAAATTGCAGTGAACTGTTTTTAAGTGTTTCAATTAGTTTTTACCTAGCTGCACCTTTATAATCATGTAAAATAATATCTTCACACAAATAGCCACGGCAAACTTGTTCTTTACTATCTAGCTGCTATATATTGATTATACACTATCATACACATATTGAACATAGATTATACGTATATTATATATCTGACACATATTGAACATGGATTATACGTATATTATATATTTGTCGGCTATTTTTAGTCTAATCAGTTTGATGGATGGATATATAGGTTAATTATTCGTATCTGTCTTTACCTATTTCTGATGTAAACATACTCCTCTTTGTTTATTTGCACCTCTCTTTAGTCTTTTTTCATTTTCCCCCTTGTCTTGTATGGGTAAAAGATAAGAAATGCACCTTAATTATGTGAAATAGATTAATCTTGGCCTACTATTAAAAAAGCGCCTCGTTCCTACATAGATATCTAAGGATTCCTCTTTTCTTCGGCCATGTTTCAAAGCTCGCAAAAAGTTCTTTCTTGTTTTAGATCAAAAGTTTTAAAAAAGTACCTTTTTTTCTTAAACACCGTACTAAGTCGAACGGTGTCACATAAACAAGGAGTACATATTTATTCAAAATATTTAATTTTTGGCCAGAATTACTAAACTTGGGATAGAACATGTTTAGAAGGAGTACATATTTATTCAAAATATTTAATTTTTGGCCAGAATTACTTAACTTGGGATAGAACATGTTTAGAAGGAGTACATATTTATTCAAAATATTTAATTTTTGGCCAGAATTACTAAACTTGGGATAGAACATGTTTAGAGGAGTACATATTTATTCAAAATATTTAATTTTTGGCCAGAATTACTAAACTTGGGATAGAACATGTTTAGAGGAGTACATATTTATTCAAAATATTTAATTTTTGGCCAGAATTACTAAACTTGGGATAGAACATGTTTGCTCCTCATTCAATTATTTAGGTTATATTTTTGAAAAAAATCAAGATATTTAATTTTTAGCCAGTATTAGTGAACTTGGGATAAAACTTGTGTGTGCTCCTCCTCTACTTCTTCTCTTCAATCTAGTCCATTAAGATTGATGCAGATCTAATTCTCCAGCATTATTTAAAGTTGGAGAAAAGTTTGATTTTTAAAGTAAAAGTTGGGGGAATAAAGTGATTTTTCGTTCTAGTTAAATATGATAAACAGTTCTACATGCTGATACTCAATTTCTTTGATTTGAATTTGATGAAGCAAACTTATCGATCCTCCATTTACTAAGTGATAGAGTAATCTTCAAGCGTCTAGAATTGAATGACGGGCACAATTCTTACTAGTTCTCCTTACAATTTTTGTGCAATTAAAGATTATCGTGTATATTTAATGAAAAACTAGTTGACTATAACTACCTTGCATGCGGAACAAATAAAAGATCACAAAATTACATTTATGAACAAACAGACTTTGCACAACTTGCTTACATAGATTATTTTTTTTCATACACTGTCAATAATTTTGTGATATTTATGTACTGAGTCGTTAAATAAGTCATGCTGAAAATGCTCAAACTTACACTCATTAGCCCACAAAGTTTCCTAATAGGGCCTGAAAAAAAGACCAAGGCCTATCTAAATGACACCAACCATCAAAATCCTAAAAATAAATAAATAAAAACTTGACCCTATTAAGCTTGTTTTTTTTTTTTCCTCAATAAAGCCCACATAAGGGCAAAACACACCCAGCCTATTCATCATCAAGCAATTTTTAGCAAACTATACGATTTTAAAGTTTGGCACTGTCAAATTAG
Source organism: Solanum dulcamara (assembly GCF_947179165.1). Taxonomy (NCBI): domain Eukaryota; kingdom Viridiplantae; phylum Streptophyta; class Magnoliopsida; order Solanales; family Solanaceae; genus Solanum; species Solanum dulcamara. The sequence continues at coordinate 7,326,845 of NC_077237.1, read as the reverse complement.
TTTGAAAATGTCATGTCAAGCTTCAGAAAAAAAATATTTGAAATTTGGGGCTTACACTAAATTTCATATAAAAATTTATTATTTCATATGTGAAATTTTATTAAAATAATTAAATTTATAGAAATTTACACTTAACATGGGTCCCAGAATCAGTTATATGTGCACTCAGTGGTGGAGCTACAAGTATTTGACATCTCTTCATTAGAAAATAGAAAAATTACATAAATATATAACTTATTTTATCATATTTTCTAAAATTCTCTATCATTTAAAAAAATTACAAAAATTCTTACTCTCTCATATTCTTGGATACATCACTTAATGTAATGTATCGGTCGGATACATCATTTTACGCGATATATCGGTTTGATACATCACTTTATGTGATGTATCGAGACGTCGAATACATTAATTTACGCGATGTATCATTCAGATACATTACTTACTCGATGTATCAGAATGTTTTGAGATGTATTCGGATTTCACCAAATTTAAAAGATTTTTGTAATTTAGAAAAGAATAGAAATAAAATGTAATTAGCTCTTAACACAATAAGATTTGTGTAATCATTCCCTAAAAAAATATGTTGTTTAGTTAGGTGAAAACTTTTTTTTTTATGCATGTATATTATATATTGACATCTCGATCTTGATTTTTTTCGTAAATTTACTTCTTTAAATTTTAACACTATTCGTTGTTCCAAATTATAGTGGTGTGTTCAGTACACTTGTCAGGCATGCGTAATACGTCGCCTCATATATGGCATAATGTGAGTACACTGTTATGTTCGATATTTGATGTTTGGATTAGGCTTTCTATTGTACTAATAATGGTACGGATGTTTGGAGACCCAATCTTGTCAATGGCCTTGTAATCATAAATGATGATGATGTTTGAAATGTCCAGGTAAAGTTGAATTTGAACAAGTTAAAATAATAAGTTATTGATTCGTCAAAAAATTAATTGGGGTGAAATGAGATAAAAAGAAAATCATCACTCAACTCACATGATTCTTATTAAGTTTTACATTGCTTTGTTTGTTCTGTTATAAATTTTAATATCTAATAATTTTTTTTATTATGATATATTATAAAACATAACAAATCAAAAATTATTTTTTTAGAAATTTTTTTGATCTCATTGATCAATTTAGACTATATATTCGCACAACTTTTAATGGACTTAGATGATAAAAAGATGAATCAATAACTAACTCAAACTTGAATAAGTATGGAGAGTTATATCTTCATAGACTAATTTTGTCACAGTGGTCTTTTTTTTTTTATTATGGCAAATGATGATGATGTAGTAATTACTAGAGCATTCAAGACCCACTTTTCTCTCATTCTATTTTGGTTATTTTAAATTTATGTGACATCTTTTGATGATGCATAAAATTTAGAATAGAATTGAAGATTTTTAAATTTTATTGTCTAAAATAGATTTTAGATATTTGTGTAACTGTAAATTATTTCATTAAGAATAAAAAAAATTAAAGTTAAGTTATTTCTGATTTTAAAAAGGTGCCAACATTTTTCGTGATACAAGACTATATAATAAATAATAAAGTGTGTCACATCAATTAATACGGAAGAGTATAAATGGAAGTAAAACCTAGACTTTCTCATTTTACCATATGTGTAGAAAAAAAAAGTTTAATTTAGTTATATTAGTCGTGACAATTAATATTGAAGCATTCAAAAATAAGATTGTGTAGTATGGAAAGACTCAAGCACGAGCTAAAGAGAGATTTTGTTGTAGGATTTGCATGGGATATTACACCCTAATTTTGAGTTCAAATCTTTGTTAGGATTTCTTAATTAAGATATGATCAGTTCCTAAGTTCTAGGTCATGCTTTGCACATGCCATGCCTCTCTTTAATTTGTTTCTCAAGAAGGGGGAGGGGGGGGGGGGTCGTAGGGCAAAAAATGTACAATGACAAGAAAATCATTGAAAACTATAATATGATGTAATATCTATGTATTGATGATGTTAAAAAAAATATTATATACATTGATATAATTATGTATAAATACTCCCTCCGTTCATGACTTTTATTAATCAAGTTTGGACTTTGCAGATCTTTTGAGATATAATCTTTTCTTATATCTCAATTTATATGTCGTAGTTTGAATTTTGAAAATCAAACAGTTTAAATTGATCGTAGTCCATAAATATGGGCATGAAAATTTTTAATTATTTGAAATTTGGAAATTACGTAAAAAGTATTATAAGTCATAATAATTGATAATTCAAAATATTTGAAAAATATATGAAAAAATTACGATCAAAGAAAAAAATTGTTTGAAAAAATTACGATCAAAGAAAAAAATTGTTTGAATCTCAAAATCTGAAAGAGAAAGTAATTAATATGAGTTTCTCTCATAATATCCACATTATTGATGTTTAGTCAGTGGAAAATGATTTGGGTATAAGTTATGATTTTCATTTTTTATTGGTGCAAAGGAAGGGAAAATGGAGGGGGGTGGGGGTGAATAATTAATAAGTAATGAATGTTAAGGATAAAATATAAGATTTTTTTTTTTGATATGCTAAAAATGATAAGTAAACGTGAAAATAATTTTTATTCTCCATACATAGTATAGTCCGATAAGTGATTTTTGGAAAAGATAAAATGTATGCAAACTTTACTCCTATTTTTGCAACATAAAGAGACAATTTCAGACAATACAGTACAATCAAAGAGATATTTAGTGGCAATATTTATTGTTGCAAAAATATTTAGTGACAATTAAATTAATATCATTATATGTAGAGTTCCTAAAGCCTTTAACGATATTTATGTAGAGTATTGATTATATTATATTATATTATATTATATTATATTGTATTATTGTCGCTTAATATAATATAACAATAATTATATTATTGCCACTAACTAATTGTAGCAAAATCCTTTATACGTACTCAGTATATATATATATATATATATATATATATTATAATAATAATATATCTAGTATAATTTTATAAATAAAATTTGAGAAGAATAAGATATACACAAATCTTATGCTTATTTTTACGGGATAAAAAGACTATTTCTGATATATATCTTTATACTCAAAAAATGAACAATATATTCTTGTTAACTTTAATGTTTGAGGGCACATATATATCTTTTTGACTTGGTCAAGATCCTCATGAAGCAGTGCATATATTTTGAAAAGAACCCCACATAAACAGAGAAACAAGAAGATGTGTGCCTCTCTTTGTGTATCTTTATAGCCTGTCTCTCTGTATCCAAAACATTTTTTCATACAATTATTTGAATGATCTTATGATTATTGAGGGATCCAAGGCTTTCATCATGAGAGAGAGATGAGAATGATCAAAAGTAAACAAATTACTAATATAAAGTTCAAAAAAAAAAAAAGAGAAGAAAGAAAAAAGTAAAAAAAAGCAAAGCAAAGATTCTACATATCATTCATTGTTTGTTTGGCAGCAGATCCAAGAAGAGAGTTTTAATTGCTTACTTTCATGCACAAAAAATGTAGTATAAAATAGCAAAAGAAAGAAAGAAAAAAGCTTTATTTTGATTGTGACTATATGTAAAAGAAGCAATTTCTCTATCTTTTCTCTTTAATTAAAGAAAAAGTCTGCAAAGGAGCATGCTGTGGAAACTTTGTCTCCATTCCATTAATCCTTTTTTTTTTCTCAAATATTTCAATTATATTTTGCATATGAACAATTGCATCTTTCATCCTTCAATTATGGTTGAATATATTGATAGTTTCTTAAGTTTGTCAATATATTTCATTTAAACATGTATTCGAATTATAATATATTTCAATTGAGCATCTAAACATGTAATAAAATGTTCCTAATAAACTTTCAGCTCAAGTGTGTTCTCAAGCGTATGTTACATAGATAAAATAATCATTTAAAATATGTCACACTCTTCATCTTTTTTTGACATATATGTGCTGTCTGGGGTCAGGTTGTGTGTACTTCAACTAATTTCATAAGGTACATGTCACAGAACAACTCACTTTATTAATTATTAAGTCACACTCTTGAATGTTACATCGCCTACTTTAATTATACACATTAGCCTCAATAGTTTTGTGACTTTGGTGCTAACAAATAAAAATTGAGTGACCATTCCAAAATTTATATTATCTTCAAATGTGGAGTAACATTACAAAATTTAACATAACACAGTCAATATAATAGCGAAATGGTTTAACAATTAATAATTCATAGTGAAAAATTCATAAGCAAAATGATCAAAAGTACACATATCAACTAATCAATGATTAATTAATTTTACTTAATCAAATATTACAAGGATCAAATTAAGAATTTTTCAATATTTCAAGGATTAAAAGTGGAAATTCCCCTTGTGGAAATATATCATGTCCCACTATCCCACCCACCTTATCCCACTTCCCATATATTCTTCCCTTTAAAACTTCAAAAAAAGTTTGTAAGTGTGGAAGCTTGTCTTGGTCTTTGGTTAGACTGTACTACTGGCAATATTGAAAGATGAAAGTTACATTGCCATTAAAAAGTGTATACAAAATTTATATTAAATGTTCTTAACCTTATGGCCATATTAATAAATTCCAAAAAAAAAAGTACCTATACCCTTGACTTTTTCTTCTCAATAGTAATCATTTCTTGATCATGTTGAGAAATTTATAATTGGTGGCTGGCCTTTAGAGATACATTTTTTTTTTGTTAGTTCAATCATTGGTTACAGAGAAACAAACACAATTATTAATATACAGATCAGATTGCTAACAGAATTATAATTATGACTTATGAGGATTATATAGTATTATTATTCTGTCAATCATGATTTTATATTTGTGTATTAACAATTCAATGGTGGATGTTGTGCAGCTAATTACTGAGGTGTATCTTTCTTTTGACAATTTTAGTACCTATACAATGTGGCTTGGTGGTGGAGTGGTGGGGTGGGTGGTACTTCAAAATAAAATTAAAAAACAATATATTTGTTGTTCCAATGTTATAAGCATGAGATTTAGTGTTGATCGGGGATTATGATGAAATGGATGAGATCTCTTTACTCTTAATTATTTGAGGTCTCGTTGAATACTCTTGAAAATGAAAAAACTCATATTAGAGAGTGGATTCCTACACAATGCAAATACCAATTAATTGAGTTATAGTAAATTTTGGACTCTATATATATGCATAAAAGAGAGAAAAAGCACGAGACTTTCATTCAACTCGATTTGCATTAGTTAGCATCAAGAATGAGTGAAATGGATGAGATTTTTCTACCCCTTAATCTCAGGTTTCGTCGAGTCCTAAAAATGAAAACAACTTACATTAGAGAGCACTTCCAACTTTTGAGTCCTAGGTATCGCGAAGAATATGAATTAATTAATTGTGTTATTAAATTTTGGATACTATGCATAAAAGAGAAGGGGGGGGGGGGAGCACAATACTTTTAATTGAATTCGAGTTGTGTTAGTTAGCACTTTAATTTGTGATATCAAATTTGCATCCTTAAAATAAAAATCTCCCATTAATTAAGGAGGGCTTTCGACTTTAGTGAATCCTATGTGACACGAATTTCATAAAATAATCGAGTTAGTAAGTTTGCATAAAAGAAAAAAAGCATGAGACTTTCATTCAGTTTATTATCAGAAGAAAACAATATTGAGTTGAATGGGAAAGAAAACACTACTGTTTATAGATAAAAGATTTCAACTCTGAAATTTGTATTATTTTTTCCCAGTCAACAATAGTTTGCAACTTTTTATTTTATTTTAATTATTATTATTATTTTTTATGGTTTGATACTTATATAGCATATGTAGGGACATCAAGTTGTTGAGGCTCCTGAATCAAGAAACAAAAGGTCCCTCTATGTCGGACCATAATTTTGAATTTCACCTTTCAATTTTCAAACTCTTTTTTTCTCCTTTTTAATGAATAAATTCAATTAATATAATCACCTTAAGTTTTTAAAAAAAATATATTATTGTCGATAAATAATAAATCTATTGACATGATCTTGAACTATTTTAACGTTTATTATTGTTATTTGTATATTTTCTTTTAAAATAATGCATTATCGAAGGACTATTCGAAACAAGGTCTCTACCCCTAACTCGACTCTAAAGGGTAAGGGTAAGGTCTACGCACATATTTTTTTCAGATCAAACTTGTGAAACTATACTGAATATATTAAAGTATTTAATAATGAATTTATTTTGAATAATTGAAGCCAAGACTACGTAAATACGAAAAAAATAAGGATTTCACAACATTAAAAAGGACATATAAATTGACAATAATCCTTTTAGCTATGTTCTAACTATAAGAACTCTCTTGCAACAAAATATGAGCTAGCAGGCATGTTCGTTTTGGCTTCCGAACAAGAATAATAAATAGGGCGATGCACTATAGTTGCTGCTACGAGAATGTTTTTCTTAAGTAATGTAGTTTAATTAATTTTAAAGGTTAGGAGGGGATACATAATTTCAATTTTTATAGGATATTATTGAGTAATTATTCATTATAGAAAGGAAACTTTATACAAAATTCTCTTTAATTATTTTTGTCCCCCACTTTTATTATCACTTGAAGCTACGTATTCCGTTTAAATAAAAATGTACTCCGTTAGAATAATTGTCCCTTTTGTATAATTATTAAGTCTAATGAGTACTCGAGTTGTAGTTGATTGATTAATATAAAATTAAATGATATTGTTGACTTTTTGAAAATTCTTCAACTAAATTATTGTATTTTCCGACTTTTGGCTCATGGCCGGTGATTATTCTTCTCTTTATATATCAATGAAACATTTTTTTTTAATAATAACAAGGCATTTTTCATTCCAGTTTAAATGATATTATCTTTTTATTAGTCTGTTTTAAAATGACAATACAACTTGATATTTAAAAATAATTTAATTGTAAATTTTCCAATTTTATTCAATTTGTTTTATATTATATAAATATTATAACATTTTTAAGTCTTTATATTATTTTAAATGCTAAATCAAAATACAATCAAATAAAGTTGAACCAGGAGGGGTATTTATACAAAAGATAAAGTGGGCAAACAAGAGCATCTACTCTAATCTTTATAGCTTTGTGCACTATTAGAACAAAATATTTTTCTCCTCCAAATCATTGAATTTTTTTTGCTATATTAAATGATTTTCTTTATTCATTTTTCATCAAATCAATTAACTGAAAAAATATAGGATAAAAAAAGAAATTTTCACTCAAATAATGAAAAATATCTTAATTTTTTTGTAAGAAAATATTATTATTATTTTTTCATCAATTCACAAAAAATAATGAGTTTTTAGTAATAGTGATATTAATTTAATTTGTGTAGATAAAATTTTCAAATATGTCAGCTTAAATTTAATCGTAAGTAAATGTACCATGCATCAATATCCTACAAGATAATACTTAGCAATTTCTTTTCGAAACTATTATTTTTCTTTATCATGAATGGATAATGATGTGTGACTTTTTTTTTGTCATCTATATATATCGTTTCATTCCATATATATATAAATATAATGGGAACAAAGCTCGAGGTTATATTATTATAAAGTAATGACAAATTGACATGGACTTCCACTAACTATACTGCTAGTACTATATAATATTGTTTCTAAAAAGCTTATTAATCTTTTTATTGGACCTAAAAGTTTGGATCCACCAATAAAATTGTGACGACTAATTTTATTCTCATTAGATCGATCAAATATGAAAGAATCAAAAGTTTGAAAAGATTTTTCAGAGCTGACTGATCAAGTCCTTATAATCTTTGATTAGACATAATATTGTTTGAAAAAATTAAAACATTTATGTGAAAACAAAGGAAAAAAACAATTTGTTGTCTGTTTGTTGTAAGGAATATAATAAACAAGGACCAGTTTCTTTCTAATTTGTCTCATGATGTAATGATCATCCCTTTTGTCCTTAGTGAAGACAAATCTACAAGTAAAAGAGCAAAAATAAATAATTTCATATTTATGTTCATATTGGATCAAGTTAGCATAATGACTCATGACATATTGATCTAAAAGAATATTGTAGACATGTAAAATCTCTTATAATTTAGGTATTTAAAAGCCATTGACTCGACTAATTTATATTTGTTCGGTGTAGGATAGGATTCATAAAGAGGAAAAAATGTTTTTTTCATTTTCATAGTTTGAACCTTAGACAAGAAGGAATGTTAGTAGTTCAGTTGATTGGCTACCTGAACTTTTATCTTGTTGGTAAGGGTTTGATATCCCCACATTGTTATCTCCTCCCCCACTTTCCCTTCCCCTTCGAAAGAAAAATTGATGCCTCTGATTAAGGTTAAAAAGAAATTTCACCCATCATTTTTATAGATACAAAAATGGTATATTGCTCAAGCTAGGTATAGCAGAATAAAGTTGAAAAAAAGGAAAAAGAATAAATTCAAAAAGCTATAACTAAACTGCAAAGAAAAGAAGCAGAATTTTATAGTCAGTGTACTTTTATCACTTCTTGACCAGTTCAACTGGTTAGGGATAATGCTAAGAAAAAAGTAAAACAAAGATGAGAAAATTGAAAAAGAAAAATATCACTTGAAACTTGATTTTTTTTTTAAAAGAAAAAAAGAAAAAAAAAAGGAAAAAGAAAAGGGGGATTTTATTCCAACACTAAAAAAACAAAAGGAGTTTCTAGTGAGTGAAAAAAGAGAGAAAGAGGCTATTGGGGTAAGCAAGTGTGTTTATGTTTTTAAGAAAAGAAGATTATATTGTTCTACACCTTCTTCATGAAGAAATAAATTAATTTTCCCACATAATTAAGATTAGTTGTTATAATTTCAAAGCCATTTCTTTTCTTGATGTTAAAGTTATTACTTCCTTTTATGTTCAATTTTTGGATTAGTCCATTGACCAAGTTTTTAATGTATACTAATTATATGATAATGTAGGAAATAAAATTTGATTGTACTCCATAATCCACATATATAACTTTACAAAATACTGTAAACTATTACTAATATGTGTACCGTATTTTCCTTAATATAAGACTTAGAGTGAACGAATGATTCAAACTCCTTACAAAGGCAATTCAATTTGACAACTGGCAAAGCTGAATGAGAGTAGTTTTCCTAGTTAGTTAAATGCGTGGGATAGAGAACTCGTAATACTTGCTACCTTGGCTACATAGTGGATTGTGGAAGGGAAGGTACTAGTACTCCATAATCGCTATCTATACAACAATATATTATTATAAACTAAGTGTAAATTTACAAGTGGGGTCTAGAGATGGTAGAATGTACGCAGAGTTTATCTAACTTTGTGAGGTAGAGATATTGTTTCTAATAGTCCCTTGGTTCAAAAGAAAAGTTATCCAACCAGGAAGACAAGATCATGTCAATCAAATAGCAAGATACAAAGTAAATGCAACAACGAATGATCGATATATATAGACTTTACAAAATACTCAAAAGTATTAATTAATAGATACCCTCTTTTCCTTGGTATATTTTGAAGTTCTTTCCTCCAAAAAAAAAAAGAGTCACTTTAATTTGGCATAGCCGCGCCCTTACGTTATGAATCACACACATAGATCTATTTTAAATTCAGATGCTTTAATTTCCATCATGCAATAATGATCTGCCTAGAGATAAAGATAAAGAGATAAAGATAAAGAGATATCAAGTGCAAAAAACAAAACAAAAAACTATATTTTGAATTATATACAAGGGTTGGAAACAAATTAAAAGGAATTGGTTAAATAATATGCTTAAGGATGGAGTAGATAACTCCCATGTATGCATTCAAAGGAAAAACCTTGAAATGAAGGGTGTGTTCGATACGAAGGAAAATGTTTTTTTCCTCAAAAATATAAGTGAATTTCTTACGTTTCTTTTTTAGTGTTCACTAAACTTAACTAGTATTCTGAAAGCATTTGTACATAATCAAGATAAATATTATGGAAGATGGAAGGAGTGAGATTGAGGTGTGTCGGAGGACTGGTGGAAAGGACACAATTAATGTGGAATGTCATATGTGGAACTTAGTTTTTTCTAGAGAAAATATTTTTTTCAAAAATTTTAACTGATCAAACATTGAAAAATATTTTTCTCCGTACGAAACACACACAAAAGTGAAGATGAAACTATATAGAAGTGTGTATATATAGGGTAAAAAAAAACATAAATATTCTTCGACGTGCATGGAATTGCTGGTCCTTAGTTTTTCATGTGTGTCTCTTTTGCATGGTATCCTTGTACATCCTCGATCTTCCACTTGCTTTCATGTTAACTTTATATTCATATTAAAAATAAGTACAGAAATTAAAATAAAGACAGTTTCTATTATTTGATTAACTCTTGGAGTCGTTATATTAAAATCAAGATTTCATAAGCTCTACGATTAAATTCCAAAATATAATAATCAACTTACTATTCTTGGAATATTGTCTATTTAATAATATCCAAAAACACTAATTTCTATCGAGAGAAAGAATTGGCTTCTTGAAAATCCACTAGAGTCAGATCAGTAGAGGAGTTTACGCTCTATTAAGAACCCATATATAGTGATCAACTTCTTATAGTATAAATATTCCTTTTAATTTGGTCACAATTGAAATGAAGGAAGAGAAAATAGTTACTAAAAGAGTAAGTGACTTAAGAAAATTGTGGCAAAATATGATATTGGACATAGATAATATATATATGTATATTTAGAAGTGGATATATACATATATAGAACTATAGAAGCTAAAAAGAAAAAGAAATATAATGGAAGCGATAAAGTTGAGCATTAATATGTAGTAGTATTACAAAAGATCAAATGAGGTGTTACATGTACATAAAATCCTACATTATCAAACTCTCCATTTAATCTAATTAATCTAAGGGACCTATTTCTTCTTCAGTTAATCTCATGTTTACCCCTCCCCAGTATTTTAACATCATATTGAAAATAAAAACTTACACTAAAACTTAAGTAACAACAACAACAAAAAAGACAAAAATTAAAGTCATAACAACTTGAGTTTTTACTAAGTTTATCACAAGACTTGAATCTTGAACATGACTTGTTTGTCCACTGCTTCCCAAATTCCAACTAAATTTTCATCTCCATTTGCTAATTCCTCATGAGTTGCAACATTCAAATCCAATATACTTTCATCATCTCCAATATTTTCTTGATTTTTCTCCTTAGAATAATCTTGATTGTAATCATCATCATCACATTTCTTTGTAACTGATGAACTTAAGCTCTCAGAGGTAAAAATGATTATAGCATCTTTAAAAGACACTAAATCACTATCAGAAGGTGTTAATCTTCCAGTTTCTATTGATTTCTTGATACCCTTTTGTGAAAAGGTATCAACTTGATCAATATCTTCCATGAAGAAAACTCTGCTTGGATTTTCTTGAATTGCATCAGCAAATCTCTCAAGATAACTCCTTCCATGTTCATTTCTTGATCTTTTCTTGTTACTAATCACTTCTTGATTATGATCAGTTGAATCAGATTTTGCTGATGAAAAGCTGCTGATTCCAATGGAAATAAAGCTATGATCTTCTTCTTCTGATGAACCAAACGCGATTTTCGCCAATTCTCTTGAAATTTTCTCCTTTCCTTCAGAATCACCACCTAAAAAGAACAACCAAGATTCTTTCTTTTTTGACCTACATTCAAGAATTGTACTTACTATCTCAGGAATGATGTCTTTTTGCCATGGAACTTTTTTCTCCAATGCCTTACAAAGGACTTTCATGTTCTCTGAATTGAACTCCTTGAATCTATCAATGTTCTCAATGTATCCACTTGCTTCACTTGAAGAAGCAGAATTTGGACTTGAATTAGGATTGGATAAAAGCTCTGGCTTTGTACTACTAATGACTTCATTTGGATCAGATATGAAGAATTGATGTTCTTTTGGTGATTGATTTGGTTCAAAAATGACAGGCCAATTCAAAAGACTTTTATGCAACTTGGTGGAACTTTTCATCATGTGGTCATTTGAAGAGGATATTGAATTAGAGGAACAAGGAGATGGTGATGAAGATAGTGGATTAATTAAGCCTTTCTCAAGAAAATGAGGTTGTTGTTGTTTATGAACAGAACTGCAAATAGAATTCCACTTCTTGCATAGATCTAACATCAATTCAGATTCCTGAAAAACAAACAGAACCAAGAAACAAAAAATTAGTCTTTAATAAGACAGGTTGTCTACTATAACATGTTATAATATATAAGTCAATTATTTCTTAAAATGATGTCGCTCAATTAATAGTTATTATCTTTGTCTTTCTTCTTGATTCTAATTTTTTTCAACAAAGAAAGTGACTTTCTGAGATAATAACTATTAATTGATTAGAAGAGTACTACTTTCATGCATGCAAATTCAAGATTAGGATTAATGGAATAAAATAAGGACCTTTTGATTGTTTTTTTGTTTGTGCTCTTCCTTGTACTTTTGGAGCCATAAAGGCAAACTTGAGCTGGAATAAGTTGTTGACTCAGTTTTAACTTGTATGCTTGAAATGGTTTTAGCTTCTTTGTTGAAATTGGCTAAACAATCAGCACAGCAAGTTAGATTCTTCTCAACTCCAGCTCTACCAAGTGACCAGCTTGAACCATCCATTGCTGCCTTGTTCCTAAAGTGACTATGCAAATCACTACAGAAAAAAAGAAGAAGAGGAAAGTTTAAAGAAAGCCCCAACTTATGTAACAACAGCAGCATATCCAGTGTAATCTCATAAGTGGAGTCTGGGGAGGGTAGAGTATACGCACATCTTACCCCTACCTTGTAAGGTAAAAAAGTTGTTTCCTATAGACCCACGACTCAAGGAAAAAACATATCAAAAAAGAAATAACGAAAGTGAAGAAATCATAGCAAGACGAAGAAAATAAAAATAGTATCTTTATTTTTGTCTTTATTTTCTTGGAAATATTTACCTTGTAAGATTGAGGCTGAGACCCAAACTTCCAACAGGAATGGTAAGTGGATAAAGATCCCAAAGGGTCTGTAAAGAAGGATATCCAGTTTTACACTTTGTGTAAGTTTGAAAACTTGCAATTCCAAGAAGCCATAGCCTTCCATTTTCTCCCATTGCACTATTCAACAATCTACTAAGCTCCATTATCATGTGTTCAACAGGAGAATAGTAACTAATATTCCTTTGTTGTTCACCATATTTTGTCCAAAACTCAGATACCCACCTAAGATCACCTAAATACAAAACAACCCCTCTATTCATATAGTTTTTTACTAAAGTCCTAAGCTCTCTAAGTTTGATCTCAAACTCTTCTCTTGAAACATTTCTAAGTGTGAAAAGTGGGACACTTATGAATTGCACATGTTTCATGTCTCCTTGAACTTCACCTTTATTAAACTTATCTATAACTCCTCTAATAACCCCTTCAGCTGTTGCTAAACACTCACCAATAACAACAATGTTTCTCCTTTTCTTGGAATTCATCATACTTTCCACAACACTCATCACATCATCATTCTTTGTAACTTGATGTTGTCCTGTTTTACTAAGTGACAAATTTAGTACATGATGACTAGTTGATGATGATGTTATTTGTGACATGTTGGTGTTGTTGTTTCCTAGTACTAATGGCTTTGTGCTAGTAATAATCTCCATACTAGAAACAACTTGTTCTACATTGTTTTTCACTTGTGTACTAGAAAAACCAGCTTCCCTCATGACTCTACTAATACTTGGATCATCAAGAATTGAGATGACTAGTTGTTCTATCTCTACTTTGAGGGCTAAGATTGGTTGTTGTTGATTCTCTATCGATCCACGACGTTGATGAGCTTGAGCCCTTTTGAATGCAGCAACTAAGGCATTAGAAAGTGAAGGGAGATGTGAATGAGGACCTAAAATTGGACTTGAAACAGAAGTGGGAAGTCTATTAAGTGCAACATTGAAACAAAGTTCAAGTGCTTTGCATTGAAGTGGATGTGTATGGGATTGAAGACAAGCTCTTTTAAGAAGACCAGTGGAAGATGAAAGCATAGCACTTGCTACATGAAGAGGAGTAACTTGTGCATGACCTCTTCTTCTAGCTAAGTTCACAGCTTGTTTTACTATACTTGAAGATTCACAAGTTAATGATTGTTGGAAAGTATAACCGCCCGTCCTCATGTTAGAACGTCGATTAATTGATTTATGATTCAGAATAGCGTTATATAAGTTGAAAGAAAGAAAAATTCAAGATTTTGGATTCTTGAATTTCATAACAAGTGAAGGGAATTAATAGGAGTTAAAAAGAAGTGAGGGGGAGTTTGTTCTTTTCTTGTAGTTGTTGGTTTAGTATGAGAAAGTGGAAAGCATGTGAGATAAAGCTAAATTGTCTCTCTCTTTCTTTCTTTTTGGCTCTCATATAAAGGGATAAAGGCAAAATGGATATTTAGAAGTTGGACTAAGCTAGTTAGCTTTTTTTAGAAATAATTAATTAAGAATGATTCAAATAAATTTAGGCTATACTAAACTTTTTTTATGAAAAACAAAACATGTGGGCTTTATCTTTCACAGATTTGTATAAAGGGTAATTTAGATTACAAGAGTTACTTTTTTTGGCTTGGCTACAAATTACTTCTAGCAACAAAGTTAAGGGGGGGAGAAAATGATAAAAATGGTGCCTTATATTTGGAGGTAGGTTAAAAATGGCCCTTTTGGTATATTTTAAGTAGTTTTAGTCCTTTCTGTTTGTCAAAAGTGAGCATTTTATTTCTTAGTTAAATATTTAAAAAAATTGGAAACTGTGAAAATATAGGAGTTAACATGAATTCACATTTGGAGTAAAAATATGTTTATTATTTGTGATTTATGAGGTGCAATTTATGATGTTCTGTTATCTGTTTTTTTTTTTTTACATCTCTTGTAGTTTTGTGTAGCAATTTATGAGATTTGAAGGAAATTTCTTGGTGTTATGGTTAAAAAGGAATTTCACTATTCCAATTAAATCTAACGGTCAGAGTTTGTTATACAAATGACCAACTCACTTTTGAAAAACTTAGAAGAATCAAAACTATCCAATAGCAAATTTCAAAGACCAATTTGAACTAACACCAAACATTGAGGACTATATTTATCATTTTTTCTATTTAAGAGTGTGGCCTATCTACTAACAAAATGAATTTAAACCATGGTTTAAATCCTAACAAAAATAAAAACCTCTAAATGACTTTAATTTTTGTATCTATGTACAAGCAATTCCATCGTTAATCAATTATACAAAAAAAATATTTCAATAAAAATAAAATAGTCAAATTTTCAACATCTAAATAATATATTAATACTATTTTATATACATGCTAGTATTATGATAAATATATATGAATTATTTATGAACTTGATTCACACAGACAAGCATCGAAACCCTTTTTTTCCTTCGGAAGCTTTTATAGTGACTAAATACCATATCTAATATTAAAAAAAAAAGATAAAATACATATCAAATATCATATATTAAAATCCCAATATCAAAAAAAAATTGTATTATTTCCACCCTAGTTATGAGTATACAAAATTGAGTGATGAGTATGATATGAATAGTAGTTTTATAAATCAGAACTTTGGTATAAAAAAAGAGAAAAGGTGATAATGAGGACTGACTGTCGGTTTGAAGGAATTGGGAAGTGTGTGTTGAAGCTTCAATAATCTTCTTTCTCTTTTAACACTCAAAAAGAGTAAGGAATAAAGCTTTCTTTGGATGATTACTACCTAAAAAGTATTCTTTAAAAAGATGATGATTGGCATTTTATTCTAATCATTATTAATATATATATATATATATATATATATATATATATATATATATATATATATATATATATATATATATATTGATTAGATCATCTTCTTCTTCTTTCTTTCTTTCTTTTTTTTTGGGTGAAAAGAAGATCATTATTTGCTTGGTAGGATAATTAACTAAATTTCATCAAAATCTAAGAAAGGCAAATTCAGAATTTAAATTATGAATTTAATTTTAAAAATAATTTTTTTATGTTGTTCAGAATCTCCAAAATGTTATTATATTCATGTTGATTCTTTCAAATATACATTATTTTTAGAAAATTTGATACACGCCTATTGATATATTTGAAGAGTTTGAATAATATAATATCTCACGTAACTTTTCTTCTCCTCTAATATATAATCGTGGTATTTAAATAAGCTTGCACATATATAGGTTAATTTTATAAGGCACCTACTACGTTATATTGACACAAGTATTGGATAACGTTGTCAATCAAAATATGGATAAATTAAAAATCACATACTCTCTTTATCCTTATTTATTTGATGATGTTCGATTGGGCATGAAGTTTAAGAATGAATTTATGTCAAAAACTTTTAAATTTGTGATCCATAAATAAGCCATAGATACATTTATGGTTATAAATCATCTCATTAGGAATAAAATAAAAAGTTTGAAGTTAAATTGTTACTAAATATAAAAAAAATGTCATTATCTTTTGAAATAACTAAAAAGAAAAGAATGTCACGTAAATTAATATAGAGAGAATAGTATTTTTGTCTCGACTGAAATTTTGAACTTGAGACTTCATAATTCTCAATAATTTTATCAACCACATACTCTTGGATGCTAACTTTTTGGAATGACTAAAATAAAAAAAAATATCACATAAATTAATATTGTATAAAAAAAAAAAATGGTCGCATTGATATTTTGAACTTAAACTTGAGATTTGATCATTCTCAATAATTTTATCAACTACAAGACCATATCCTTGAATGCTAATTTTTTGGGGTTATATCTTTATAACATTTTGTAATTATGTATTTAATTGTTGTTAAAAAAAATTCTCTTTTTCTTTTTTTTCCTTTTAAACTTTTGTGTTTCGAGAATAAAGTTATAATAATGGCCCACATAGGTTATTTTGTTTTCATAAAAAGATATCCATCTAATCTTTAATCATATGCATGATCGTACAATAATTTTCGAGAGTGCATTTTTATAATTTTAAGCACTAATAATTCATGAATCATGACATATATTGTCTAGCACGTTATGAAATTAGAAATATATGAGCTTATATTTTGCGTACTAATCATATAAAGAATTTTACTTAATAGAATTAAATTGATTTACGATTTTAACTTGTTATATCAAGCTTGGTATGGTAAGTTAAAACAAAACTAGAACGATAATTTATCATAACTAAAAACTTCATTAATAGTATAATTTATTTATTTTTAAACCAACCATATATATAACAAACTCATAATCAAATGATAAGAACTATATCCCAACCATATAAAACAAAAAAAGAAGTGGGTGTTCTCAGCCCATCACACTCTGGACTGACCCAGTACATTCTGGGCCTTGGTTAGTAGGCTAATTAATTGAAGATAGATAGTTCAGAAATACCTCATATACCGGCGAAATTATTTCAGAAATGACAAACATATTAAGTTTATACGAATTAGGGCATATTTCATTTAAAAAGCCCAAAGGGCATATTTCATTTTAAAAAAAAAATATTAAGTTTAATAACTTTCTATGGGCATAGTTTTTCAAATTACTCTTCATAGTTATATTTATGTTTGCTATGGTCATTAACATTTGTATATCTCACTGCATTATACGAATTAGGCTTTTTCGTTTGTATATCTCGTTGCATTATACAAATTGGACTTTTAAAGAGATTTGTATATTTACTATATATTCGCTTTCAGATTTGTATATTCGCTTCCATGTTTGTATATCCACTTCTAGATTTGTATATTTATTTCTATATTTGTATATTCACTGTCAAATTTGCTTTAGAGACTTGTATATTCGTTTCTAGATTTGTATGTGAGCCTCCAGATTTGTATAATAAATTTTTTTATTAAATTATACCCAATTCGTGTAATTAATTGAAACTATACCCTTATCACATAATAATAGTATAATATTTGTCAATTCACAGAATTTTCCCAATTAAATTTGGGAAAATTATCGTATTAGATATACATTCATACTATACATACTAATTCTCATATACCTTCAAATAATTATGTATTTTACTACTAATTAAAAGTTTTCTATCATATAATGAGAAAGATATATCCGAATTACATGTAGTTTTGCTGCCTCATACACTTAAATAGGGAGAAAAGCGAGCAAAATGAGGAGGGAGGCGAGCGAGATAGTCACGTATACCAGATACATGCGAATCACACTAAATACACACTAGATACAAGTATTTATATGTATTTGGTATACCAGATATATGGGAGAGTAGCGAGAGAGGTGGGAGGGAGGTGAGAGAGAATTATTTATGCAACTCAGATACATGCGAATCTACTTAGATACAGTATATTTAGAACAAATTATCTAATTTTGACCCCATGTATCCAAATATACGTGTATTTGGATGCACCAAAATTTGGTAAGATTCGTAATATTGCAAATTAGAGTGTATCTAAATAATTAGCTCCTAAACTAGAGAGATATCTGTAAGTTTTCCATTAAATTTCAATAGCTATAATTTAAATTTTGGGCAAATTAGACAAAACGCCCACTAGGTTAAATTTCTTACATAAAAATAGCTCACTTTATATTGCAATAAGTGGTCATTCGGCACTTTTGTCTTTCAAAATTTGGCAAGTTTTCTTCTTCTTCATCCTTATTCTTCGTCTTCCCTTTGTCTTCGTCTTCGTCTTCTACTATCCTCCTCCTCCTTCTTCTTCTTAAAAAAAGTCGACGTACGGCAAACGTGAATCATTTTGAGCGATTATATATCAAAAGACTCAAAAATCGAAAGGATTTCATATCTAAAATTTGGGACTATTTAGAATTGATCGAGATTGAATAGTTAGTGTATATTTCATGTATACTCAGTGTATAGTTAATATATAATGATCATATTCTTTTGTTTGAGTTTATCAAAATATATAGTTAATATATAGCTCAGTGTAGTTAAATTATATTGTATAATTAGTGTACACCTTCTATACTTTGGCAAACTATATTATATAGTCCGTGTATACTTCTTACGACTTGTGACTACTTATTATGTGTCACGACCAAAAATGGGCCATGAGTGGCACCCACCCTTAACCTCCTAGGTGGGAGAACCAACGATACAAACCCCAACTTATAAAATATAACAACAACGCGGAAGCTCAAACTTATAAAGTAAGAATTAACAATCCACAAGAGTTTACTACATAACGTTCCCCAAAATCTAAAAGTCATCACATCAAGGACATATAATTCTAAAATACTAAGTCTAGAATGTCAAATACTAAAATAAAATAAGTGACATAGTTCTTGTCCGAACACTAAGGATATCATGTCATGACTAAGAGAATCCATCATCAGCTAAAAGGATAGCTCACCCTGAAATCTTATGAACTAGAGACTGACTAGAGCTGAGGTCGAGTCGAAGTCGGTAGAACACTCGCTGCACCCCATAAAATAAAACAAGAAAAGATACAAGTAGGGGTCAGTACAAGACAACATGTACTGAGTAGGTATCATCGGCCGACTCAAAATAGGAATCAATATGCAATAAGTAATAGCAGGAAATCAACCGTAGCACTTAACAGGTGGCAACCAACAAGATCAAGATCAAGTGACAACACAATGAACAATTTCATAACCAATCAACAATATTAAGATCACACAATGAACAATTTCATAACCAATCAACAATATTAAGATCACACATGAGGACTCAAGCCTCCATATCACACTCTTTTGGAAAATGAGTTATTGGAGATTAGGTAGTATTAAGTCATTTTAATTTATTTTCCTTTAATATTATCGTATCGGAATGTGACACCCGATCCAAATATACCGTGTCGGAATGTGACACCCGATCCAAATATATTATGTCGGAATGTGACAACCGATCCAAATATATCGTGTCGGAATGTGACACCCGATCCAAATATACCGTGTTAGAATGTGACACCCAATCCAAATATAATTAATTTATCATTCTTCATGATTACATTTTACTTCATTAACAATATTTCATCAAGCCTTCTTTATTCAAGACACCATTTTTGATAGGGCAAGTTCAAGATTATGGATTTCACGGTCTCGGAATTTCAGACCAATCACAACAACATATCAACCATCCAAACCACAATAATTAAATGCATAGTAAACTTCACACGTTACTCAATGAATATCAATCACTATTAAAAGTCTATCTATGATATAGAATAAAAACCATAACCTACCTCAATCGAATAACCGAAGTAAAGCAAGCTAATCCACCAATGTCTTTCCCCTTCTTCAATGCATCAGACCAATCTCAATCTATCAAATATATGATATTTATAAGTAAACTAATCCGTAAACACCAATATTATATATATGTTTAACCTAGCCCCAATAACTCACTCAATTCTATAAATACGTTCCTAATCTTAATATCACTTAACATGTCAACTCCCATATTTTATGAATTTCAAAACTAGGATTAAACCTCAATTAAATTAAATAATCACTTTAAAACTTGAACCTCTCGTAACGCTTTCGAATGATCAAAATATATTCAAATACATAATCTTCATAAGAATATGAATCCAATGACACTCATATAGCTATATTTATTTTCGGATAAAAAATTGGTCAAAAAGTCATCCCGAGTCATTAAAGTCAAATCTGAAATTTTCTTTCCGATTATGTTCACTCATGATAAAATAAATTCACATGTCAAATTTCAGCTAAAACGGATCGTTATTCGACCCTCAAATCAAGATTTTATGTGAAGAACCTTAGGGTCATATTTCCTTATTTTAGCATTATTTCTCCACCAATATACCGTAAAAATATGTTCATAATTGCATAAAAATTTAATGAAAAGGATGAGAATTACCTTGATAGTTTGGTGGAATGAAAATCCTTATTTTTCTCTTCCCCTTTATTTTTCTTTTCCCCTTTCTTTTCTTTCTTCCTCCGTATTTTTCCCCCCAGTTTCTGCGTTCTGTTCTTGTCGCTGTTCTCTTCATTTTTTTTTATTTTTTTTCTTTCTTTTTGCTCCAACTAATTATATATAAAAATTTATAAATCCTATCCTTTTCCTTTAATAATTGTTATAGAGTATTAATTAAATTAACATTTTAACCCACTAATTAAATAAATTATCGAAGTTTTTCCCTCAACTAAATAATCGTAATTATCAAAAAATCCAAAATACCCAATTAAAAATTTACGGGATGAGTCTTTTATGAACTAAAAATTCCTAATACTCAAAACGATTTAATGGGTCGTTACATTATGTAAATTAAACAAAATTATATTTGATAACACCCAATTTTGGCTCTCCACAACGTAAATTAGTTATCGAGTTTCTTTAACTTTCGAACATTTGAAAATAATTAGCTTTTATAAAAATAAAGATATTTTCATGTTTTTCTTAACTCTTCTTATCTTTTTATATAATTTTGGTATAATATACATATTTCTATATAACTATATCTTTAATTACTATTTATGTGGCTATTCAAAAATCATTTCAAAAAGATTTTATTTTTAACTAAATACAATGTTAATTAAGTTAGTTTAATTATAGTTTGTATTTTTAAAATTTTTAGTTTATAACTTTAAAAAAAAACTCGTTCTCCCACATCGAAAATCCTTGAGGGATTTGGGGTTTTTGGACCTATATAAAGGTTCATATATTCTCATTAAGATGAGGGAGAAGTGGAAGGTCTTTTTAGACATCCAAAAGTTAGATTTTTTTTTTACTTGGCTAGGATTTTGGACTCTTGTCCCCAACCTAAAAGTTGTGAAAATTTCTAGCTTTTAATCTATATTTTACTTCGAGAAAAATAGGAGATTGAAGTCAAAATTTAGGCTAAGAACAAAGTTCTTATAACGTCGAAACCCGCGAAGGTTCGAGTCTAAATTTTTAATTTTTCTTTTTGTGGATTGGAGTTCCATCAAGCCCTTGGGTAGTGGTGAAGTCATCTTCCGCTCGTCGTCGGTAAAATCTTTTCTCATCTTTATTTTATTTAATTATTTCATATTTTATATTTAGTTGATTCGTAATTTTTTTTAGTTAGCATGTATTGAGAATAACTAGATTAATGATAGAAATTTCTTATAGTTAACATGTGTCAGGATTAATTAGCTAGCATGTGTTAGAATTATTTTATGAAAGTTCTTAGTTTTGTTCATTATTTTTTCAAGTAGTTGTTTTTGACAATATATATTTTCATATTTTCAATTTCTTCTTTTAACATGATTTAGATAACAAAAATATGCTTAAGTTATTATTTCGTTAGAACTTTCATAACCTAATTGATTTATTTTTTAAAAAAAAATTTGAGTTAGTATAGCATATATATTAATTCCTTAGTCCTTTAGTTACTTGAATATATTTCTTCTTTTATTTCCTTTGTCTACATATATACATGTTGTTAGTCAGCTCTAAGATGCCCATCAATTTGATACCTTAAAATATTATGATATATTCCTTGGTTTTAGCTTAAAATGAGTAGATGCTTATGTAATTTTATTTTGGTGCATGTAATATCAATTTGAGTCCATCTTTGGACTTCATTTTTGCATATCGTTGAGTTTTTAGTCTCTCATCATCTTGTTCGAATGGCTGAAAAGTTGATACATGGAAAGGAAACTAATATTTATGGTTTGAATATTGATATTGGGCTGTATACATGGAATACAAGTGGAAAACAATGTTGTATATACTGATATACAGTATATATGCAGTCCGATATGCAAGAAAACAATGCTATAAACAATGATATATAGTGTATATACAGTTTGATGTATAACAGATACAGGGAACAAATAGGTGGTATACAGTGTGTGTATATAGTTTGATATACAGAAATAATACTGTATATACTGTATATAGTGTATATACAATCCAATAAACAGTGTATATATAGCTGTGATATAAGTGGAATTGTGTTTAAGGCCCAAAACGCAGATGACCCAACAGCTTAGTCCAGGCGTACAGAAACTAAGTGTCGTGCCATATTTTCATGTGTTATTTATTATTTATTTATATTGATTCGGGTTGTAATAATTTATTTACTTATGTTATTTATACTTGCTTAGATATTAATTTTAATTTATTTTAATTTAATTAAATTACCCTAAAGGTAAACCAATTTATTTTAATTTACTCTTTAAATGATTTTCTACCTTATTTAGTCATTTGATAAATTTTTACTTTTTTTTCATACATGTATATTATTTTCAATGTTTAAGTTTGATCATTTTTTAAAAAAATAATTTTAAAGTCTTCATTTTCTTTTAAATTAATATTTTCAAAAATTAGTCAAATAATTTTTCAAATCGTCGGATAACCACGCGTTAGTGATCACTTTGAATGCTAGCACCTTCTCAAAGTGAAAATAAGAAGTTAAGAACCTTTTACCCTTTTTCTCTAATTTTAAGACTTAAATCTGTTAGAGTCTTTAAAATTAAGGTTTCTTAATTTTCTTAAAAATTAAGTGGCGACTCTCTTTTCTAAAATCAATTTCTTCTCTAAAAGTTTAAATTAATTTTAAACCGTCTTTTTTCTGAAATAACAATATTTATTGTAAACTAATTACTTTATTGTATATATTTGAAACAAACTTACAATGTTTATTTTGATTGTTACTTAAATTTTGATGTATCGTATCATTTAAATTCATCGTTATATAACGACGAAATTTTTTATTTTGTGTAACCACTGATTTAGTGTGATCGCATCGTTACCTTAATATTTTCTTTTCATTGTGTTTTTATTTATTATTTAATTATCATATTTTATTTTTTATCCTACATTTTTATTGCAACTCTACCTTTTACCTTATTTTCTTGTAAGTTTATCAATCAAATTATTCATATGTGACTAAGGCTGGGGACGGAACCGGCACTTACCGGTACCGTTGCTGGTCTGGCTCCAGTTTTGATCCAATCTGATCTGTGCCGATAGGGGTATGGGGTAGGGTTACGGAATAGGTAATGGGATGGAGGGGTTAGGGGTTATCGGTCCGTCCCGGTTTGGTTTGTGCCAGTACCGGTCCGGTCCGTTATGTGCCAGATTTTTAATATTTTTTTTAATAATATAGCTGTTGTTCTAGCTGTTGGATGGGCCCACCCAAACGGCTAGAACAACCCCCAACCCTCCAAATAACCTCCTACCCCTCCCCCCTCTTTATTTTTTTATATCCTAAAGTTTATAAAAATAACATTTAGGTCCTATTTTTTAACTATAAAACCCCCCACCACTTCTCAATTTTTACACACTTATTTCTACTCTCTCAATTCTCAACTCTCAACTCTTTCAAGTTCTAAAATACTCTCTTTAGTGTTATTACTTATTAAATTCTATTAATTGGAGAATTTTGGTGGATTAAAATTTTGGAGCATCTTCAAGCTTCAAGATTCATTCCAACTTACAATTTTCGGCTTTTACGTCTGCTTTTACGCACACGTTCGATACATTCATTTCAACTTACAATTTTGATCTATTTAGTCTTTATTAGTTTACTTATTTATTTGTTTGTGTTTAATTTATGTAATATATTTAATTTGCATATTTGTAAAATTTTAATAGTTCACTTATTTAGTCTTCACTAGTTTACTTATTTATTTGTTTGTGTTTAATTTTTGTATTATATTTAATTTACATATTTGTAAAATTTTAATATGAATTTTGGAGATAAAAATATTTCAAGAAAAGGTAAAAAAATCAATTTTGAGTAGTGTTGGTAATGTTTTAACAAAAAAAAAATTTGGTTGTAGTTCTTCTAAATCTAAAACTGGACAACCACCATTACATATTAATACGGATGATTATACGCATATAAATGATACTTATTTTGATATTGATAGTAATACTCAATTAGACCATGAATATTTAGATAGAAGATATGGTAATTTTGATGAATTACTAGATGATGATGATGATAATGTAGATAATGATGATATTGATACTTTTGATGATGATGAAACTGAGCCACATACGGCTACTAGTCTTTTTCATGCTCTCGCTCTCGCTCCCTCTCCCATTCCCCCTGTACATCTTAGTAGAGCTAAGTCTAAGCTTGAACATAAAAAAAATCTGTTGTTTGGCAATTTATGACTCAAAGTGAAGATAAAACTAAAGCAATTGTAATAAATGTAAACATGTCATGAACTATAAAACTGCGGAAAGGCTGGTGGTGCAAGGCATTTACGAAATCATTTGATGGGTTGTTGTAAAAGAGAATTTTTGGAAGCTAACGCGATAGCGGGTGTAATAAAAAATGGTACGCCCCTTCTTGATTCATCTGTAGGAGTAGAAGGCTCTAACATGGTAGAATCGACATTAAACCCTTCTAATATTTCTGGCCTTAGTACACATCGATCATATAATAAAGAAAGAGATCTAGAAGAATTAGCTAAAATGATCATTGTTACTGGATTGCCTTTAGTTTTGGTGAAAATTCTGGTTTATTCATTATATTATATTAGTGTATAATCCTTCGTTTAATGGTTTTTCAAGAAACACTATTAAAAAGACCATTTTTGATTATCAAGGCCAATATTTTCATTATCTTCGTTGTTTATTTAATTATAATACTTGTATAATAGCTATAACTTTTGATATGAGCCGTAGTGTAAATGGTAATGATTATGTTACAATTATTGGTCATTGGATTGATGAAATTTTAAATTTACAAAAATATATTTTGGATTACAAAAGTTGTGAAGTTTTAAAAATCGATGCTTATATTGCTCAAACTATTTTAAGAGTTACCGAGTTTTTTGGAATAACTAATAAAATAATGAGTGTCACTTTAGACAATGTTTCTAATAATACAATTGTTAGTGATATTTTAAAAGGTGTACTTAGCCCTATTTATGATGATGATTTTTATATTAGATGTGCTGCACATATCTATAATTTAATTGTTAGAGATAATATAGCAATGTATAATAATGGTTGATTTAAATGTGAATTTGCATGTCATTTTATTTTTAAATGTCAAGTAAAATCTAGACGTAAAGAATTTGAAAATAGGTGCCATAAATTTAATCTCCCATATAGAAAAATTCCAAAAACTGTTGCTACTAGGTGAAATTCTTTATATGAAATGCTTAAGGTAGCTTATGAATATAAAAAACCTTTGCAAATGGTTTGGAATGCTTATAATGCAAATATGGATTATAGA
This sequence comes from Solanum dulcamara, assembly GCF_947179165.1. Taxonomy (NCBI): domain Eukaryota; kingdom Viridiplantae; phylum Streptophyta; class Magnoliopsida; order Solanales; family Solanaceae; genus Solanum; species Solanum dulcamara. Next base: position 7,300,711 of record NC_077237.1, on the reverse strand, counting down.
CTTTCAGAAACAGATTGGGATGACGTAAAAGAACTTGAGGAGTTTTTAAAAGTTTTTTTCTTAGTTACAAAGTAAATTTCTGGACTTTATTACCCTACTATTTGTTCCGTTTTATCAAATATTTGTGCAATTTCAACTAAATTTTATGATTATCGAAATAAATAAAAATTTAAAGATTCTATTGCTAAGACGATTGAAAAATTTTAAAAATATTTTTTTCTATTCCTCAATTTTTTAACTGCTTGTTTATTAAATCCAACATACAAAGAAGTTGATGCATCACTAGTGGTTGAAAAAATTTATTTAAATTTAGGTATTAAAGATGATGAAGAACCTAGTTTATCCACGGTTAAATATAGTATTAAAAATGAAACTAGAAAATTATATGACTTGTATAATTCTATAATTTTAAATAAAGTAGTACGTCAAGAAGAACCCCAAACATCTAAATGTAAATATTCTGAAGATAATATTGATGATATGTTAGAAAGTTATCTAGGACTTACTTCTAACGAAAAAAATGATTTTGATGAATTTCTTAATCAGGGAACGGAAAACATTAAGGATGCAGAAGACAAACCCGATCTTTTGAATTGGTGAAGGAACCGCGGCAAGGCATTTTCAAAGCTTCAACGGGTTGTTTGAGATTTGTTTACTATTCAGGCATCTTCAGTAGCTTCGAAGGGAGCTTTTAGTGCATCCAAATTTCAAATATGAGATAATAGGTATTCGTTAGCATCTGACAACTTACAGATATCAATATTATTTAGGGATTGGATTAATGCGGAGTGTAGGAATTTTGAGCGTCCGACACTACCTGTCCAATTTGAATATGATGTTGACAATATTTTGGCAGATTCTAGTGAAGACGGAATGGATGCATTGGAGGAACAAACTATACAACCACTTCCGGAATAAGTAACTAGAGAAATGTTAGAAGAATTAAGACAAGACTATTTTGGAGAGTACAAATATTAGATAATTAGAAACCTAATTAAAACAGAACCCTTTCTAGAATGTGGCTGTGTCGATTAGGTACTCTTCTAATATTTTTAAATTGTAATATAAATTGTACTAATTACTTTTTTATAAATAAAATAATAGGCTATTCACCTTAATTTTTTTAATTATTATCTTCAATTTAAGTCAAGTATTTTTCATGTATTTTAATTTTCAAATATTTCAAACTTTAAAACTTTAAAAGTTTAAACTTCTATTTTTAAATTTGAAATTTAAACTTTAAAAATTCAAACTTTAAAAGTTCGAAATTTGAAATTTAAACTTGAAAAATGTATTTTGGAAGAAACATTAAATTAATAATGTATTTTAGATTTTTTAATTCATTAATTAAATTGATTTAACTAATTAAAAATAATAATTAAATTTTAAAATACTGGTTCGGTCCGTCCTGGTTCCGTCCTGGTATGTACTGGACTGGGACGATCATTATAGAAATTATCGGTCCGTACTGGTACTGGTCCGGTCCGGTTCCAGACGAAACCACCATTTTCATGGTCGGTTCCGGTAGATACCAGTTCGGTTGTCCCGACTTCTGTTCCGCTGCCACACTTATGTGTGACATTATGTAACAGTGGATAACAATACAATCTATTTAAATATTATATTCATTAGAATAATACACTACAATACAATACTCCGTCTATTTCATATTAATTGAATTTCTAGAGTTTTTTTCATTGTTCAAAATAGTTGAATTATTCAAAGTTCAAGAGAAATGTTTAAAACTTTTTTCATGTTTACCCTTTGCATTAATGAAATTTTGTAATTTTCTAAGAGTTAAACTACACTACTTACAAAATTATATTCCAATAAAAAACTCATTGTATTTATGATTTCACATTTAATCTTCTATATGATGTTGATTAAACAAAAGGGTAATAGAGTAAAATATGATTCAATTTTATTCTTCAAATATTTTTTTAATATGTGTACATTACCTTAAAAATTCAATTAATATAAAATAAAAAAAGTATTATACAATATAATACAATAAATACATTATGAAACAATACCTCCTGAACTTCCATCTTGACAATAAAATTCAGTTTTTTATTATTTCTAAGTTACAGACTATCAAGAATATTATTCTACAACTAACAACGATTAGTGAAATCACACGACATGGGTCTGGGATCAAGAATATTATTCTATTGTATAAATAATAAGCTCAAAAGGGTTTCTACATTTTTTCAACAGCCAGCTTTGCTCGAGCTACTGCGCCTGCTGCTTCGAACAGGTAACTATAACCCTTCTCTTCTCTGAAAATTACCTTGGATTTTCATGTTTAGCTTCAAATTCTGACTTGAGATTGTTTGAATTCAATCTAAAAGAAGCGTTGTGGAGTAATTTGCTAGGATTTGTGATTTTTTTTTATAAAAAAAACCATTTTTTTTTATAAAAAAAACCATTTTTTTTTGCTTTGGAGTATCTTCAAATTGATTTGTTTATTGAGGATTTACTGGTTGATTCAATCTCAGTTATAGTTGTATATGTCTGAGAAATCATTACTAGAGCTATGTTGTGTTGGTATCTAGAGGAATTACAGGGAAGATATACTAAAATGAGGTTTGAAATGTATACCATGAGAGATAAAATTAGGAATGGAGATATTTAAGATAAGGTGGGTGTGCCCTTTGTAGTGGACAAGACAAAGGAAAGCGAGACTGAGCTGGTTCGTATATGTGAGGAGAAGATGTGCAGATGTCCGAGTGAGGAGCTACGAGAGGTTGTTATGGTAGGTTTAAGGATAGGTAGAGGTAGATCAAAGAAATATCAAAAAAAAGTGATTAGACAGGATATGTCACATCTTCAGTTTACCAAAGACATGACCTTGATAGGAGGTCGTGGATTAGGGCAGAAGGTTTGTAGGCAATTGATCGTTGTCTCGCTTTCCTACGGATAGGCTTGGTGGTAGTTTGGTGCACCATACCTGTTTCTTTGTTCATACCAGTAGTAGTAACTCGTAGTTTCCTGTCCTATGATTTTTGTTACACCCCGTTGTTTCCTGTGCTTCGGTTATCACATTATTTAGCTATTCTTATTGTTCCTTTTTTTCATATTATTTGGTATGCCCTCTTTACTTTTGTATGTTTCTTTTTCAAACTGCTTTGATATGTGTTACTTGAGTTAATGGTCTTTCGGAAACAACCTCATTACCTCTACGAGGTAAGATAAAGTCTGAGTATACTCTACCCTCCCCAGACCCCACCTATGGAATTACCCTGGTTATGATGTTGTTGTTGTTGTAAGATTCAAAATGTATGAAATGACTGCCCAATGAATATGTCAAAGACCCAATCTCTTTTTTGTTCCATGATTTGTGGTTTGCAGAATCTTGAAAGAGAAGTGGTTTTAGTTAGTTAGTGTGTGTGGAGGCTTGTTTAGTTTTTTTTTTTTTGAATATAAACTCATCTGTTTGCCTTTGATTCTAGTGGTAAAAGAGTTTGGTTAGTGCTTATGCTGCAGAAATTTCATATTTTCTCTTCTACCTACGTGCAATGATTTTCTTGGTCTTTGCTTGTGAGATAGTACTACTGTTGTTTCAGATTGTTTCTTTAGAAAATAGAAATTAATAAAGTTGCATTGTCCTTATCATTGAAAATCAGGTGTAGATTTCAGCCTAGACGGGGGTTTGATTTTGTACTTACTGTATTGCTGAACTTACATTTATTTGCTGGGGCAGTTGCTCCTGGACTAGGAACCCTCTCTACTACATGAAGCCCTGGAGTATATAAGAAGTTGAAATTATAGATATGAACTACCTGCTTACATTTAAGATGTCTTCATGAAAATAGATCATAATTGACTTACATTTAAAATGTCTCCATGAAAGTAGATCGTAAGTGAATATTGAAGTATCCATATGAACCACTTACATGCTATCATACCCATTTGACACGGGAATGTCAAACCAGATGAAGTGTCCAGGCACTAAAAGTGTTGGATAATCAAGAGAAGCTAGTCTTAAAGGTATTCTATCATGAGAAGATGATAGAGGGTAATCGTGATTTGATAAAGGCTTGGTTGCTGCTAATTCTTAAGATGTATACTCTCCTGTTGTACTCCACTTCTGTATTTCAAGGAATGCCATTTCTTTTTGGTAGTCAGGGGTGAGTTGGTTAATTTTTTTTATTTCTTTTCAAAGAAGAAATATCCTCAATTGTGTGTGATGAAGTCCAATTGTGGAAAATGATACCATTCATATCTAGACCTCAGCCTATTTGCATGTGTAACTTGTTAATGCAAGATAAAACCAATAAGAAATCAGGTTATTATGTCCACAGTTTGTAATGACAGAAAGGTGTTGGATGACTAAATGATATTTCTCCTCTAAACCATTTTGATAGCTAAAAAAGCTTTAAGGTGCTGAAAAATGTGCATTATCTGGTTTAATTACTTTTGATTGTTTAATTGAGATTGTCAACTTTTTACTTATTGATGAAGTTCCTTTGTTAAATGCTTAGTAGTACGTACTTGAGAATATACCTGTAACTTCTATTCTACTTCTATTCTGACATTATCTTTCTCACTTATCTTCTGAATTTTACATTCCCGATCGGCGTGGACTCTAATTTGTCTTCAATTTGCTTCCTAGGTCAGGCTAATTTGTAGCTCAGCTTGTGGTAGTATCAATTTGCAATGGCAGATGGCCAAGAAAATGACAAGAATATTGAAATATGGAAAATGAAAAAGTTAATCAAAGCCCTTGAATCTGCAAGAGGAAATGGTACCAGTATGATCTCTCTTATTATTCCTCCTGGTGATCAGATATCTAGGATTACCAAGATGTTGGCGGAAGAATATGGTACTGCATCAAATATTAAGAGCAGAGTAAATCGTCAGTCTGTTCTTGGTGCAATAACGTCTGCCCAGCAGAGGCTTAAACTGTATAATAAGGTACCTCCTAATGGTTTGGTCCTTTATACTGGAACTATAATGACTGAAGATGGGAAGGAAAAGAAGGTAACCTTTGACCTTACACCTTTTAAGCCCATAAACGCATCTCTGTACCTATGTGACAACAAGTTTCACACGGGACCTCTGGGTGAGCTTTTGGAATCAGATGAGAAGTTTGGTTTCATCGTCATGGATGGTAATGGCACTCTTTTTGGGACCTTAAGTGGCAACACTAGGGAAATCCTTCATAAATTCACTGTCGACCTTCCCAAGAAGCATGGAAGAGGAGGTCAATCAGCTCTTCGATTTGCTCGTCTTCGAATGGAGAAACGCCATAACTATGTGAGGAAGACGGCAGAGCTTGCTACTCAGTTCTTCATTAATCCAGCCACTAGTCAGCCAAATGTATCTGGACTAATACTTGCTGGGTCAGCTGATTTCAAGACGGAGCTGAGCCAGTCTGATATGTTTGATCCACGTTTACAGGCAAAGATACTTAATGTGGTTGATGTGTCCTATGGTGGGGAAAATGGATTCAGTCAGGCCATTGAGCTATCTGCTGAGATTCTCTCAAATGTGAAGTTCATACAAGAAAAACGCTTGATAGGAAAATTCTTTGAGGAAATCAGTCAAGATACTGGAAAGTATGTATTTGGTGTGGATGACACAATAAAAGCTCTGGAGATGGGAGCTGTTGAAACTCTTGTTGTTTGGGAAAATCTTGATATAAACCGTTATGTGCTGAAAAATAGTGTTTCCAATGAGATTGTCATTAAGCACCTAAACAAGGACCAAGAGGCTGATCAAAGTAACTTCAAGGATACTGAAAATTCAGCTGAATTGGAGGTCCAGGACAAAATGCCGCTATTGGAGTGGTTTGCCAATGAGTACAAAACCTTTGGTTGTTCACTGGAGTTTGTCACTAACAGGTCTCAAGAGGGGTCACAGTTCTGCCGAGGATTCGGCGGCATTGGGGGAATCCTTCGTTACCAGCTTGACATGCGTTCGTTTGATGAGCCTTCTGATGAAGATGAATATTTTGAGGATTCTGATTAAGCTTTATTTCTGTCTCCTTAGCCCAGATGATGGATAAAGAGATGCAATTTGTTGAAAGTTTGAGGGTAACTTAGTAATGAGTTTCCTGCTATCATCCTTAGTATTTATCACTGAGTCTTTGCTGTTGTTAAAAATTGTTTTCCTTTCCTTTACATGTGAAACAGGTTTCTTTTTGGGACCATCTTCAATTGGAAATAGGACTTCTTATTGTTTATGAGCCTATCCACCTTACCCTTGTGAGTTTGCTATTGCTGTTATGAACTATGTCTTGTTTGTAATGGGGTTTAAATTGCTAGTTGGAACCGCGACCCACCTTGCTATTTCATTTCCTCCTATGCAAACAACATCCATTGTTATCAACCTTGAATTTTTTATTTTGCTGTATTGTCTATGCTGCGTAGGAGTTCATTTTCAATTTACATTGGATCGATTTTTAAGAGTTGCACCCAATTATTTGTCATTTTTTCAGTTCTTGATTAGAAGTCAGTTTTCTGCATTAAGTTGTGGCAATGAAGCTTTAAGTGAAAGATGGCAACACCTCAATGCTTACTGAATAACCTTACAAAAGATGATGTTATCAAGACTGCAGGTTAATAATGGAATCTGAAGTGGTAGCATCTCTCTTAAGTACTCTACACTTACATAGGATTAGCATGGGGTAGGTTTGGATAGAAAGCTAATATCTAAGTTCTTCCTCAGAAAAACAAAGAAATGATGATCTTGTGCATCTGAGTGAAAGGGGAGCAAAATCGACTAGCAAGAGATCTCGTGTATTTGCAATTCTTTGAAGTTAGGTATTATGTGTTGAGGCCATTGTGCTTTGCTCAATCAGCATGAGTACTTTATTTACTGCTTCTATCTGTTAGGAACCTTGTTAGTGCAATTTCATTTTGGAAGAACTAATGCATTTGTTCAACTGATACTTATGCTTTGCTTGATTCTATTGTAACACCTGCCAAGTCTTTCCTTTTGATATTTTTCTTGCCGCGGTTGGGGTGTGTGTGTGTGCTGTGTTCTTTTAACAGAGAACTTGTCACGACCCAAAAACTGAGGTCATGATGGCACACATCTCAAAACCCAATCTGATGTGTAACCCTAAAAATAAAATTCATACAAGACTTCCAAAGAGGAAAGTGATTCCACGATTTAAATAAAAAGAAAAAAAAACAATGAAGAAATTATCCCAAGACCTGGTGTCATAAGTATAAAGAGCATCTAATACAAGGTTCGAATCTGAAGATACAACATAAGTCTCTGAATGATACAAAAGACTGAAAAATAAAGATAGACTAGTGACGATCCGAATTCTGGGACCTCACCACTAATCTGAGAATTACACAATCCGCTAGAATATTAACTGCCACGTGGGGTACCCCGACTAGTATCTGCATCAAAAAGGGACACAGAAGTAGGGGTGAGTACAATTCACATGTACTCAGTAGGTTTTAGCTGACTGAGTATAAGGAATTAATCAAACCTATGAAATAAACTAAGGAACGCTTCCACCTGCATATAGAAAAGTCCCACTTCGGCATCGGTGCCGCCAGTTTATATATATAGTGGCACGAATAAAGTATAATAACAACTCATAATCACAATTAATCAAATAATTCAAGCAGCACAAATGTCAATGCAATGCAATGCAATATGATGATGCAATGATGTGGTGGTACGGTGGAATCAAGACTGTCGCACAGCCTGTCGTATACACCTGCCGAGCTGTGCTACCAAGCAGGACCCATGGGGGTCTCGCAGACCATATACCTCAATCACAATATCTCATTATCCTTGCCACCTCCTCGTGGTCAAGGGATCACAATGCATCCACTACCCTGCCGGAAAACTACCTCGGTCAGGGACTCAAGATACAAAGGTTGGGATCACAATGCATCCACTACCCTACCGGAAAACTGCCTCGGTCAGGGACTCAAGATACAAAGGTTTAAAGGTGTTTCATTTTCTTTCTCAAAAAGAATTTCCATATTTCTCAACTTCCCATGTTTCATGATGTGATGAATGAGGATGAATGCATCAAAACACATATGCATGGAAGTAATAATCAACTCACATGTGGTATAATGTTCAAAGTTCTCAAAACTTAACCTACACATGATATTCACCCTCAATAAATAGTAACGGGAAGAACACACTTTCATTTAAATATTCACCCCTTTCTCAACAATATTTCAATACTCAAGTATGCTCAAAACCCCAACTCAATCTCTCAGGCGGCATCACAAGTCAAATAATATACTCAAGCCTCTCTCTTAGGCAAATCATAATTCACATGCTCTCAAAGCAAATAAGATAACAAATAAGGCCCCCACACGGGCTATGTAATACAAATAAATCCCGTCACGGCAACACATTAATAAATAAGCCTCCACACAGACATCACAATATATATAACATTCTCAACTCATACTACAACCCCATCCCAAAGTCTATAACATATGAATGATTAATTACCCCATCTCAATCTCAAAGAAAGATAGCCAAACCTACCTCAATTGCCGAAACCGCACTCGAATACCTCCACCGGACAAGTAACTCTCGAATTCAGCGCTCGGAATGACAACCCACTATCAACAATGAAACATACACGTCACAAGGAGTCCAATGACACCCATATTGATAGGTTTCGGAACCGGGGGTAAAATGGTCCAAAAATTAACTATTTTCGAAAAGGGTCAAATCTGGAAATTTATTGAACAATCCCATTCTATTGGTAATAAGGAACTCATGGTTGAAAAACCCATAAAAATAGAGCTCAAAACGAGTTGGAAATCACAATTTTCCTTAAATTCGGATTAGGGAAGAAACAAAGATTTTGGGGGTTTGAAACTAAAATTTAAGAGTTAAAATCGTCAAAAACTTAATGAAAAAGGAAGGTTTTAGGTCAAAAATCACTTACCCAACACTTTGCCTAAAAAATCTCTTCTCAAATCACCTCAAGGAGTTCAAGAACTCAAACAAATGATGAAAAATATTGAAATGGGAAGAAAGGGGCATTTTCTGCCCAAAAAGTTACTGTTCACGCGTGTTACTGTTCACGCGTATTTTGTACAAATTTTCGAAAATCACCCTCAAGGTCATTACATTATCCACCACTAAAAAGGATGTTCGTCCTCGAACATAAGATAAAATAAAGTACCTGGGGTCTCAAAAAGCTGAGGGTACCGAGCCTGCATATCAGACTTTAACTCCCAAGTCGCCTCCTCAGCAGGCCGATGCTGCCACTGCACCTTGACCGAAGCGACCTCCTTGGTCCTGAGTCTACGAAGCCGCCTATCTAGAATAACTGTCGGCTCCTCCTCATGAGTCAAATCCGGACTCAACTCTACCGCATCATAAGAAATCACATGAGACTCATCCGGTATGTACTTGCGAAGCATGGAAACATGAAACACCGGATGGACAGCTGACAATTTAGGGGGTAAGGCCAACTTATACGCCATTCCACCTACTCTCCTCAGGATTTCAAACGGGCCAACAAACCTTGGGCTAAGCTTGCCCTTCTTTCCGAACCTCATCACACCCTTCATGGGCGATATTTTAAGCCACATGCAATCACCCACCATGAACTCTAAGGGACGAACCCTCCTATCAGCATAACTCTTCTGACGACTCTGAGCTGTCAATAGTCGACCCTGAATCAAACGTACCCGCTCCACAGCATCCCTAAGTAAGTTAGTATCCAATGCATCAACCGCAACAGAATCAAACCATCCAATGGGTGATCGACACCTACGACCATACAATGCCTCAAATGGTGCCATTTGAATGCTGGAGTGATAACTGTTATTATAGGCAAACTCTGCTAAGGGCAAGTGTTGGTCCCATCGGGCACCAAAATCAATCACACAGGCCCTAAGCATATCCTCCAACACCTGAATAGTCCGTTCAGACTGACCATCGGTTTGGGGATGAAATGCTTAACTCATCTCTAGTCGCGTACCCAAACCACGCTGTAATGCCTTCCAAAAGTGAGAGGTGAACACTGAACCCCGATCCGATACAATAGAGATAGGCACCCCATGCAGCCTAACAATCTCACGAAGATAGATCCTAGCTAACTGATCCGCATTGTAGCTAGTCTTCACCGGAAGGAAATGGGCTGATTTGGTCAATCGATCCACAATCACCCAGACAGAGTCATACTTACCCAATGCCATGGGTAATCCAGACACGAAGTCCATAGTGATACGCTCCCATTTCCACTCAGGAATGGGCATCCTTTGCATAGGACCACCCGGTTTCTGATGCTCATACTTCACTTGTTGGCAATTTAGACACTTAGCCACAAAATCAATAATGTCTCTCTTCATGCCACACCACCAATAATGTTGTTTCAAGTCATGAAACATCTTTGCCACTCCCGGGTGAATCGAATACTTGGAACAATGAGCCTCCTCTAATATCATACGTACCCATTCACTAACCTTGGGCACACAAATGCGACCATTAATCCTCAAAACTCCTTCCTGATCAAGAGAGGCTGATTTTGCTTCACCACTCAACACTTTGTCTCGAATGGCCCTCAACTTTTCATCTTCAAACTGGTGTGTACGAATCTGGTCCATCAAAGTAGACCTAGCCTCCACAAATGCCAAAATACCATGATGTGTAGAAATATCCAGTCGGACCAACTGTCTAGCCAATGACTGAACCTCCAATGCCAAAGGCCTCTCCACAGCCTTAAGAAAGGCCAAACTACCCATGCTAGATGCTTTGCGACTCAGGGCATCCGCTACCACATTAGCTTTGCCCGAATGATAAAGTATGGTAATGTCATAGTCTTTCAATAACTCTAACCACCTACGCTGCCGCATGTTCAGATTCGGTTGAGAAAAGATATACTTAAGGCTACGATGGTCAGTATAGACCTCGCAATGCACTCCATAGAGATAATGCCTCCACAACTTCAGAACAAACACCACCGCTGCTAATTCTAAGTCGTGGGTAGGATAGTTCTTCTCATGTACCTTCAACTGTCGAGAAGCATAAGCTATAACTCTACCTTTTTGCATCAATACACCACCCAAGCCGACTCCTGAAGCATCACAAAACACAATAAATGCCACGCCCTCCTCGGGTAAGGCTAGAATAGGTGCTGAAGACAATAATTCCTTGAGCTTTTGAAAGCTCGCCTCACACTCATCAGTCCACTGAAATGCCACGGTCTTTTGAGTTAGCCTAGTCAATGGAGCTGCAATAGAAGAGAATCCTTGAACAAACCGACGATAGTAGCCTGCCAACCCAATAAAACTCCGAATTTCGGTAACCGAAGTAGGCCTAACCCAATCACGAACCGCTGCAACTTTGGCTGGATCAACCATAATACCATCCTTGGTCACTATATGACCCAAGAATGTCACGGACTCAAGCCAAAACTCACATTTGGAGAATTTTGCATACAACTTCTCCTCTCTCAATCTCTAAAGGACTGTCCTCAGGTGCCTAACATAATCCGCCTCATTCTTGGAATAAACCAAGATGTCATCAATAAACACGATCACAAACGAGTTCAAATAAGGTCGAAATACCCGGTTCATCAACTCCATAAAAGCAGCCGGGGCATTAGTCAACCCGAAGGACATAAACACAAACTCATAATGCCCATAACGAGTCCTGAATGCAGTCTTCGGGATGTCAGATTCCCGAACTCTCAACTGATGGTAACCCGACCTCAAATCAATCTTTGAGAACACCGATGCACCTTGAAGCTGGTCAAATAAATCATCAATGCGAGGGGGAGGATACTTGTTCTTGATAGTGACTTTGTTCAACTGTCGATAGTCAATACACATCCTCATAGTACCATCTTTCTTCTTCACAAATAAAACTGGTGCACCCCACGGTGATACACTAGGTCTAATAAACCCTTTCTTCAATAAATCTTCCAATTGTTCTTTCAACTCTTTCAATTCTGCCGGAGCCATCCGATAAGGAGAAATAGAGATGGGTTTAGTGTCATGCTCCAAATCAATCACAAAATCGATATCACGATCAGGAGGAACTCCCGGCAAGTCTGTAGGAAATACATCCATAAACTCTCTCACCACCCTCGTAGTCTCTATATGAGATGACTCCGTGGTGAGATCACGTACATGAGCCAAATAAGACAAACAACCCTTATCCATCAAGCGACGAGCACGAATATAAGATATCACCCCCTTAGGGTATGAACTCGGATTACCCTTCCATACTAAGCTAGGTAAACCGGGATAAGCTAAGGTCACGGTCTTTGCATAACAATCTAATATAGCATGATAAGGAGATAACCAGTCCATACCCAGTATCACATCAAAATCAAGCATGTCTAATAAAATCAAGTCTGCACGGGTCTCTCTACCCGAAAATATCACCAAACATCCCTTGTATACCCGATCCACTACTAAAGATTCACCTATTGGGGTAGAAATAGTAATAGGCACAATAAGGGACTCACTCACATAATCAATACCCACATCAAAATAATTCGACACATAAGAATAGGTAGACCCTGGGTCAAATAATACTGAAGCAGAACGATGGCAAACTGGAACAATACCTGTAATAACTGCATCAGAGGCTTCTGCCTCATATCTACCCGGTATAGCATAGCATAACTGACGGTCACCCTTAGCCTGCGAACCACCACGAGCACCACCTCGTACTCTACCCCTAGCACCATGGGTGCCACCTCTAGTATTCTGCGAAGAACCTCGAATAGTTGGAGCATCTATAGAATGAACAACTGGTGCCCCAGGCCGTCCATTAGAAGGAGCACGTTTGGGGCAATCTTGGGCCTTATGCCCAAACTCATCACACACATAACAACCTCGAGGACCTGAACTCCGTGGGGAATAACTAGAATTGTCAAAACGACCTCCGGAGCTCGAAGAACCCTGAATAGCTGCCTGGACTGGTCTGCCCTGATAACCATGGGTTCCTGAACCCGAATATTCTCTACCCTTGGAGGAATGATCGCTGAATTGACCCTGCCGACGGAACCTCTTGGCCCCGCCCTGTCTAGCACGTCGGATACTCTCTATCATCCTGGCATGATCAATAATACTCTGAAACGTACCCCCAGACAATACAAGAGAGGCTGTAGCCTCCTGGAGATAACCGGCGAATCCCTTCACTAGTTTGCGAATCCGCTCGAATTCGGTGGGAATACTCGACATAGCATAACGAGATAACTCATGGAAGCGAGTCTCGTACTCAGATACAGATAAGGAGCCCTGCTCCAGTCTGTCAAACTCATCCCTACGCTGATCACGAAGGCTATATGGCACAAATCTCTCAAGGAACACCTCAGTAAACTGTTCCCAACTCATCATAGGAGAACCAATAGGTCTACGAGCAAGAACTGACCTCCACCATTCTTTGGCCACTCCCGCAATTATAAAGAGAAATAAGACATTCACTGTGCCTTCAAGATACCCGATTTTGAACAACCTGTCCTGACACTTGGTCAAAAAGATATAAGCCTTCTCAACAGTGATAACCTCAAACTTGGGAGACAATACCCTGACGAATCTCTCCAAATCTCTTTTGCTCCTAAGTAAACATAGCAATGCTAGAAGACATAGGTGGAACCACAGATCTCAAAGGAATCCAAAGTGGGCTAATTAGATATCTAAAATTTAAAATCTAACCGTCAAAGTCTAACCGACCATTTTCCATACTTTTTTTTTGTTGCTCCACATCTTCATACTCATAATCAGGCTCGAATGGGCATCACTAAATCATCCTTAAGCAAGAGCCGCTATTTCGAACCCGACAGTTACTTTTAATGCGGAAGGAATAGATTAGAGGTATACAACACTTAATATGAATAATTCGCACGAAAGGAATCAAAGGAAAGAGTTTCTTCTATTAAGTATCTTGTAGCCTCTCGAAGATAAGTACGGACGTCTACGTACCGATCCGCAAGACTCTACTAAACACCCTGCTCTTTAACTTATAAGACCGGTGAACCTAGTGCTCTGATACCAATTGTCACGACCCAAAAACTGAGGTCATGATGGCACACATCTCAAAACCCAATCTGATGTGTAACCCTAAAAATAAAATTCATACAAGACTTCCAAAGAGGAAAGTGATTCCACGATTTAAATAAAAAGAAAAAAAAACAATGAAGAAATTATCCCAAGACCTGGTGTCATAAGTATAAAGAGCATCTAATACAAGGTTCGAATCTGAAGATACAACATAAGTCTCTGAATGATACAAAAGACTGAAAAATAAAGATAGACTAGTGACGATCCGAATTCTGGGACCTCACCACTAATCTGAGAATTACACAATCCGCTAGAATATTAACTGCCACGTGGGGTACCCCGACTAGTATCTGCATCAAAAAGGGACACAGAAGTAGGGGTGAGTACAATTCACATGTACTCAGTAGGTTTTAGCTGACTGAGTATAAGGAATTAATCAAACCTATGAAATAAACTAAGGAACGCTTCCACCTGCATATAGAAAAGTCCCACTTCGGCATCGGTGCCGCCAGTTTATATATATAGTGGCACGAATAAAGTATAATAACAACTCATAATCACAATTAATCAAATAATTCAAGCAGCACAAATGTCAATGCAATGCAATGCAATATGATGATGCAATGATGTGGTGGTACGGTGGAATCAAGACTGTCGCACAGCCTGTCGTATACACCTGCCGAGCTGTGCTACCAAGCAGGACCCATGGGGGTCTCGCAGACCATATACCTCAATCACAATATCTCATTATCCTTGCCACCTCCTCGTGGTCAAGGGATCACAATGCATCCACTACCCTGCCGGAAAACTACCTCGGTCAGGGACTCAAGATACAAAGGTTGGGATCACAATGCATCCACTACCCTACCGGAAAACTGCCTCGGTCAGGGACTCAAGATACAAAGGTTTAAAGGTGTTTCATTTTCTTTCTCAAAAAGAATTTCCATATTTCTCAACTTCCCATGTTTCATGATGTGATGAATGAGGATGAATGCATCAAAACACATATGCATGGAAGTAATAATCAACTCACATGTGGTATAATGTTCAAAGTTCTCAAAACTTAACCTACACATGATATTCACCCTCAATAAATAGTAACGGGAAGAACACACTTTCATTTAAATATTCACCCCTTTCTCAACAATATTTCAATACTCAAGTATGCTCAAAACCCCAACTCAATCTCTCAGGCGGCATCACAAGTCAAATAATATACTCAAGCCTCTCTCTTAGGCAAATCATAATTCACATGCTCTCAAAGCAAATAAGATAACAAATAAGGCCCCCACACGGGCTATGTAATACAAATAAATCCCGTCACGGCAACACATTAATAAATAAGCCTCCACACAGACATCACAATATATATAACATTCTCAACTCATACTACAACCCCATCCCAAAGTCTATAACATATGAATGATTAATTACCCCATCTCAATCTCAAAGAAAGATAGCCAAACCTACCTCAATTGCCGAAACCGCACTCGAATACCTCCACCGGACAAGTAACTCTCGAATTCAGCGCTCGAAATGACAACCCACTATCAACAATGAAACATACACGTCACAAGGAGTCCAATGACACCCATATTGATAGGTTTCGGAACCGGGGGTAAAATGGTCCAAAAATTAACTATTTTCGAAAAGGGTCAAATCTGGAAATTTATTGAACAATCCCATTCTATTGGTAATAAGGAACTCATGGTTGAAAAACCCATAAAAATAGAGCTCAAAACGAGTTGGAAATCACAATTTTCCTTAAATTCGGATTAGGGAAGAAACAAAGATTTTGGGGGTTTGAAACTAAAATTTAAGAGTTAAAATCGTCAAAAACTTAATGAAAAAGGAAGGTTTTAGGTCAAAAATCACTTACCCAACACTTTGCCTAAAAAATCTCTTCTCAAATCACCTCAAGGAGTTCAAGAACTCAAACAAATGATGAAAAATATTGAAATGGGAAGAAAGGGGCATTTTCTGCCCAAAAAGTTACTGTTCACGCGTGTTACTGTTCACGCGTGTTTTGTACAAATTTTCGAAAATCACCCTCAAGGTCATTACAGAACTTGCTGGGATATGTAATATGAGAGTCCAGATTGATCATAATTGGCGGATTCAGAATTTAGAATCAGTGTGTTCTGTTCTTTAACCATGCCTATTTGTATTTCTTAGTTCTTGCATATGGTTGTACATAGCATGTTCTTAGTTCTTTCATTATGCAAAAGGATTTCAAAAAACTTTTTTCGCAATTGTACCCGTCCAAAGGCGAGGCCAAAATTTGAAATTTATGAGTTTAAAATTCTAGTCCTTTTAAGTTATTGTGTTCTAATTCAATAATTTGTATATATTCAACGGATTTTTCAAGATTAATACATGATTTGGATCAAAACTACTGCGTTCAGCCAAACTTGTAATTGGAAGACTAGTTTCGCCGGACGACCCCACCTCTCTCCCATCCATCATCAAAAAACTTTTTCTCTATCACTCTTTTAAATGAAATACTTGATTTTGATATGTTTTACTTGACTCAAGGATCTATCGGAGACAACCTCTCTATCTTCACAAGGTAAGGGTAAGACTACGTACGCACTATCTGTCCAGACATCGTTTGTAAGATTACACTGAATATGTTGTTGTTACTCTTTTAAATGCAATACTTGAGTTTGATATGTCTTACTTAACTCGATGATTTATTGAAAACAATCTTATACAAACTACCTACGAGATTATACTTAATATATCGTTGTTACTCTTTTAAATGCAATATTGACAGACTACAGCAGAAAGCAGGTGGTCGGATTTCACTTGTTTTTGAACAATGGATGATGGTGATGTAACATCAAAAACAATTGAATGAAAAAACTTTGGTCATTTGTTATTTGTCAGTTTATAATAGTGACCTCATTTCTGTATATATTTCACTGTTCTCTTTGCATGTGCTGGGATTGTGTACTAACTATTCATCATCATAAAGCTATGTTGTCATGCTTCCATTTTTTCATGATGAAATGGTCAAATAACTTTTATTTTTGCTTCCTTTACAATACAACACTGTTTGAAGAATTCCTGCATCTGTTTTTTTTCTTACTGTATTTTTGTAAAGGAATTTTGGTCTTCTTGATTTCATAAGCATAATAAGTACCGACCAGAAATATTTGCTAAATTTTTTATTTATTTTACTGCTTTATTCTTTTACAAACATATGGGATAGGATTCAGAGCTCTAAAGATTATAGACAAATTAATATCATGATCAGGTGGAATACCCTATAGATTTGTTGGAAACACCTCATAAAACTCCCTCACTACTGGTTACTGCCACCCATTCAAGAAGAGGAGTCTCCGAATTAAGTGCTCTATTGACCATGGATAATTTCTACCTTTTTTTAGGGGGGAATTTCATTTATGAAAAACTGTTTAGTGCAAAAATCGAATCGAAAAAAGTGTTATTGATTTATTGCTATTGGGTTATTGGGTTAATAGTTATTTAATGATTTTATAAAAAATAATTATTGGGTTATTGGTTCGGTATTGTTTTTTTAGTATAGGGTTATTGGGTAAATCGATAACTTTTTTAAGACTATAATAATTTACTATTTTAATTTTTACTCATACATAAATATCAAAGTATCAAATAAAAAATATTAATATAATCACTATATCAGATTATCAATACCCTATACAATTCACAGTTTACACTATATTTACCCTTTAGGCGTCAGTATTACTTTAGGGTCACAATGTCAAAATTTAAAGAACTAAGAACGGCGCGGTGGCTACGATTTGCAACGACAACGGCAAGGATTAGGCGATAGCTAGGGTTGTGAATTGCGAGTATTCACAACAAGAACGTCTGATTTGCTTGTTTCGTTGCATCCTTGTATCGCGTCAAATTGTTGGAGAAGTCGTATATTTGTTTTGAAAGCATTTTCTTATTGGTTAAATCGAAAATCGAACCGTTAAAGATCAAAAATCAAACCGATATTACTTACAGCCGAATCAAACCGACTGATACACACCCATGACCCTTATATTTTGTTTTTCTTCTTTTTGAAGTTCACTTTTCAACCTCAAAGTCGAGCTTACTTATGATATTTGTCCCGTCATTTTTCACATTGAGTAAATTCAACCTCCAATCTATATTAACTGTGCAAACATAGTCCCTCCGCTGGGAAAGGGCAAGCAAGAATGGGAATAGTGAAAAATTGAATCCATACTTATTGTATTGGAAAATTCACTAATAACAGTAGATCATAAACCTTGATATCAAACGAGGACATGACCTTATAAAGAAAGGTACGAAGATCATCGTGAATTAGGGCTAGAAGGATAATAGGTAGCTTTATGGTAGATCAGGAGCACCTTTTTTGTCGTACTAATAGCTTTATTCATGTATGTTTTTGCTTCTGATCATAATTGTTATCTTTTGTTGTTTATTATGTTTCGGATATCCCACTATTTCGTTGATGTTGTTGTTTTTAGTATTGTCATATTCCCTTCTTTAATAATTACTTTGACTGTTGCACTGAAATCGAGAGTCATTCAAAAACAACATCTCTACCTCAATGAAATATCTAAAGATTTGTCAATATACACTTTACTCTCCACAATCTTTATTTGTAGAATTAAACTGAATATATTGTTATAGTGATGATATAAATCTTGATACATAGCAGATATCTTATAAAATTTATTGAGGTACACATAAATTGATATGAATTCCTCACTATCACTTCTCATTATCTCCATTTACTTCAAACCACATAAGGTTGCAATAATATTCATGGTGCTTAGGGGGAAGGGTAGGGAGAGAAGGGTCTTGAGAAAATTGATGCAAGGTTGTGGTGAATTGGTTCACTATAAGAATAGCTAGTGCACTTTGTTTAAATTATATGTTATCCGTTGATTTTTATTTGTCCACTATATTAACAATAAATGTTTATTTTTATTTATTCAGTTTAAAAAAAATTAAGAGATAATTTATTATTTAATTTCTAATTTATCCTTATTATTAACTACAGTCATTTATTAATATATTAAATTTATTATATTGAAAAAATAATATAATAAGATTATTATTATTAAAGAAGTTTATACACTATCAAAATATGTAAAAGATATTTTTAGGTAACCCTCACTTAAAAGTGAGATTAGTAATCTTGAAAATAAAATAGAACATCTTTTATAACATGTAAATGTGATTCTATATCGTATTATGTATATACGTTAAAACTCTTATTAAAAAAATAACTTTATAGTCTATGCTTTCATAATGCATCTTTAGCAGACTGTCTTACCTTTTTTTTTTTTCAATAACTGTGGTCATTCGATCATTTTACATGCGCCTTAGTTAATTTTATGAGATATTTGTTATTTTTTTTGTCTCAATTAATATGACACAATTTGAATTTCAAGAGTTAAACTTCTTTTTTGATCTTGCATTCGGACATACGATCTTTAAGGTTTTGAAAAATAATTTATTCATATTTAGAAACTACATAAAAATTATAATAATTCACAAGAATTAATAATTTTAAAAATATTTTATGCACATACAAATATATTGTTGTCAAAAATTTCCTTATTTGACTCTCAGAATTTAAACTATATCACATAAATTAAAATAGAAGGAGTATCTCTTATCAACACAAATATAATATTTTTTATTTATCACAACTTAGATATATGAAATCTTATAATTCTCAATCCACCTTGTTAATCACTAGGTAGGTCACACCTTGGATGATGTTACTTCTACACAAATTTCAGCATCTCCCTTTGAATCTCATGCAAAATTCATGCCTAACTCTTAATTAAAGTCAAAGAAAATGGTCCAAAAAATAAATAAATAGTTGGCACATAGTTGAAAGACAAGACATTATATTGTGTGAGCTACTAAATGGTGAATGAGTAGATGGTCCTAACTCCTATAAATTATATTAATCCTTGTTATCCAGGCTGTGTATCTGCCTATAGAAAACTACTTTTAACTAATGTTTTATAGAGACAATATTCTCATTCACACCACATGATCTTCTAACTACCCTTTTTAAAACCATAAAGATGTCTTTGGCACAAATTCCTATCAATGGTATCTACAATTGTCTAACTATAGTGCTTCATTTAATGTTGCCAAACATTGTCTTAACCCATGACAAAAGCAAAGAAGTGTTTGTTGGTATGTCAAACTCAAAAAGAAGGTACTATTAATCATGGTAAGGTACAATGATATTATGCAAGAACATCACTCTAATAAAATGAACTAGAAGGTCCATGGCTTAGGATAGTGATGCCTTGTGATCCCTGGGATATTAAATTTGGAGGCGTCTTTAGGATTTAAACTTGATATATTTAATTTGTAATTAGGTTCTTAGCACAAAACTTATAGTACTTTGAAATTGATTAAAAGTCAGAAATTCTGATAATTTGTTAGAACTTTATTGATCTAGGTTTTGAATATACATCTATGTATCGCATCAATAATAATTGTTAGACCTTTATTGATCTAGGTTTCGGATATACATCTATATATCGCATCGATAATAATAAGTTTATTCAATCGGGCACAACAAATTTGACATCTATTACAAAAGAGTGAGAATTCACTTTAAATAATCATGCTTTTAATTTATTACAAAAAAGTAGAATTCACTTCAAATAATCACGTCTCTGCTAGCTAGTCAGTGTTTGGAGTGGTCAAAAGAGGACCTTTTTGGATTTAATTACGAGTAAAACTGTCTACATTTAGACAATTCATTTGGGGAAAAAATCATGGACAATTATTTAGTCACAATAACGAATGTGCTAATGACCTTTGGTAGTTACAATATTTTCCTTTTCTCAGTTCAATTAGAAGTGTGTTCTTTTCTATAGGAAAGAACACATATCAATTCATTGCCATAGAAATTGAGAACCACTAGAAATGGAGAGATAATGATAATGTTACCCAGTGTATTAAACCAGGGTGGATGAAATGAAAATTTGTACTCGTGTCTTGTGTGATAAAAATGTGTTATTATGCCTTGAACATAAGTTATATAAAACGGTGGTCAGACCAGCTATATTGAAGTAGAATGATGGATGGTCAAAACTTTGCACGTCCAAAAGATGAGAATATATAGTAAAAATGAGGATGTTGAGATGGATGTGTGAATATAACTATTTGAGACATGGTGTGAGTGACTTCCATGGTGGACAAGATAAGGGAGACAAGATTGAAATGATTTTGATATGTAATAAGAAGATACACAGATGCTTCAATGAGGAGCTATGCAATGTTGGTGATAATGGGTATAAGGAGAGGTAGAGGTAGGCCCACGAAGTCTTAAGGACATGTGATAAGACCAAACATGGAATAATTGTAGCTCGTCGAGGACATGAACCTCTATAGGAAGATATGAAGGTTAACATATAGTCGAATGTTGTTTAGTTCCCTCATCAATAATGTTATTAATACTCTCATACTATCTTATGCTTCAATTTTAATACCACTCGTTATTTTCTTTACTTCAGTTATCACATTATTCGTTGTTGCTACTTGTTTTCTTTTTAATTGTTTTAGCATGGCTTTTTGGCACCTATATTTATTTTTCATACTTGATCTTTTATGTGCACTTGACTGCATACATACACGATGTCCTCTTCGGACCACACTTATTGAATTATACCAGCCAGGTAATGTTAGTTGTTATTGTAATTAAGTATCTTTTATGAAAGGAAAGAGGTTAAAAAGGGAGTAAAAAAAATTATAAACTCCATTCACAATATGTATAATATATTTTCCCCTCTAACCTAAACAATTACCATAAATGTACACAATATTATATTACAATTTTCTTAGTTAATACTAGTCCCCTCTTTGCTGCTCCTCAATCTCCTTATTATTTCCTAATGAAGATAGAGGAGAAGAAGGGGCAGAAAAAGAAGAAGCAGCAGAAGAATAACAAGTTATTGAATCACAATTAGGAGGAGTAAACTCAATAAGCAAATCTACAAAAGCACCTATAATAAAACCATGATTTATTTTCCCATTCATCTTCAAATACCATCCTAATAATTCTTGTAAAGATTCCCAATCTTTAATCTCATGTGTATCCACCATTTCTTCCATTGATTTCTTGAAATCCAAATATGGATCTTCTGATTCCAATGCCAATGCCACACTTTCCTTAAATGGCAATTCTTGATCATTAACAACATTATCTTCTTCTTCTTCTTCTTCTTCTTCTTCTTCAATTTCTTCTAATATCTCTGGTTCTTCATGATTTTGATCTTCCAAGATTAATGAGCTAGTGCAATTTGGCTCAAAAAACAGTCTTTCTGAACGAACCCCTTTAATGATTAATTCCATTAATGGTTCCCCTGTTTCATCAGACTCTGTTGAAAAACTTGCTGATTCTGAGGAATTTGTGAACCAAGATTCTGGTGTAGTTTCAATTTCAACAATCCCATC
This sequence comes from Solanum dulcamara, assembly GCF_947179165.1. NCBI lineage: Eukaryota > Viridiplantae > Streptophyta > Magnoliopsida > Solanales > Solanaceae > Solanum > Solanum dulcamara. Next base: position 7,278,293 of record NC_077237.1, on the reverse strand, counting down.
ATCAGTATTAGAAGGGTCTAAAAAGATTGAATTTATAGTCTTGAAAATGTTGTTGTTTTCATTTGCTCTGAAAGATTGAGTCTTGGAGTGTGCACAAGAAGGCCATTGCCATGAACCAAGATTCATTTTCTTGCCCATAAAAGTTTCTATTCTTTTTTTCAAGAATCTAACTTTTTGGGATACAAAAAAGTTGTGATTTTTTCAAGAATCCAACTTTTTGGGGTACAAAAAAGTTGAGATATTTTTACAAGAATCTAACTTGGGATACAAAAAAGTTGTGATTTTTTTTCTTTTCAAGAATCCAACTTTTTGGGTAGTTTGTAAATTCTACTGGTTTTGGGATTTCAAACTTTTTGGTTGGTATTAATGGTTGATAATAAAAAGGAATAGGAAGGGGGAAGGGAGATATAAAGACAGAGAGGTGAGAGGAAGGTGGAGAGGAAATGGGTGGTGGTGGTGGTAGGTCTATTTCATGTGTGTTATTTAATTGTATGTATGTATTTTTTATTAAAAGAATTTAATGGTTTTAATAAATGCACTATCACGAAGAAATGAACATAGCAGTACTATACAATTTATTGGAACTGAAAATTATACTCTCTTTTATTTCAAAATAATAATTTCTCCGTTCCTAAATAAGTGATGTTTTTAGTTTGTACACTCATTAGCAAAGTACTCAGTTGTAGAAACCGAAGAGAAATCAACTTACACTTAATAATTATCTTGAAAAAGATGTTTTAAAAGAGGTAGAGATAGATCAAGAAGAATTTTGGAGAAGTAATTTGACAAGATATGACACATTTTAATCTACTAAAGACATGATTTTAAATAGAAAGATTTAAATATCGAGAATTAGAATATCAGATATTTATGTACTCTCGACATTCAAACCTTCCTATCTAGAATCCTACTAGGGATGTTCTTATTTAGTAGTCTTCCTTGTTATTTGCATAATATTATTTTCTTCAATTGTTACTATATTTGTTACGTCAATTGTCTTAATTATCTATCTTGTTATTTTGATGTTGTTGTTTTCTTTTTATCTGATTATATTTATATATATTTTTATACCTCTTTGCTATCCCACAAATTACGTAGATATATTATTACTACTTAGGTGTGCATAAGAGAAATGTTACAATTAATTTTTTTTATCATCAAGTCTGCTTAGCCAACAAAATGCAGCCTCATAATAATTTAATGTCTTAATCTAATCATTGACAAGTTCTTATAATAATGTTAGCTACAGAATTTCATGATAAGATATGTTCCTTCAAACTACATCATATATGTAATACTTATAATACATATAGATTTTCAAGATCTTTTTTTCTAATTTCCTTTTGTTTGTTTGTGCTTTCGAAGAACCAACATTTGCTTGATTCATTTGTCTTTATCAAACATTTAGGGTCATTTTATTTTACTTTTGTGATGCATAATCTAGATTTGTTTCTCTACACATTTTTTTGTTGTATTAGAAGTCATCAATTTTTTTATCACGATCGTTACTATTTGAGTATGCATTGTCGGTAAATTCACTCTCATATAATATTTCACAAATGACATAAGAAATATAAAATTGCATTAGATAAATTTAATATGACGAGTTCAACTGAGGGTTGCTCAGTTGGTTAAGCACCTCCACCCACGACCGGTAGGTCCTGGGTTCGAGTCACACTGGAGGGGAAGTGTGAAAACACTATAAATCCTTCAAAATGAGGGTAAAAAAAGAAAAAAAAGAAGATATATCCTACTGCACCAACTTATCCATCTACTTATGGATAAAAGTCATCAATTTAATAATTACTACTACTAAATATAGTGATTTTTCTTCAGGTGAAAAGTACCTTGATTAAGCCAGTTGTAAACTACTACACATAAAGTGCACCACAGAGAAATTATGTTTTAACAATATTTAATGGATAAAAGGAGGGCAAAAGTCATAGCATGAATAGAAAAATACTCAATAAAGAGCCCCTATAAGTTTGGCTCTTTATTTTGTTGTATGGGTGGTTTTAATATATCTATTTGTGCTAAAATGAGATTAAGTTCTATAATTTTAGGCAAATCTTTATAATAAACATCATTTGTTAACCTGATTAATAGGAGATAAATAATCTCTTAGTATTGGTCAATTAAATATAGTTATCACTTTTTATAATTATCACTCATTATTTTATACTTATATTGAATTCCGACTAATTCAAATTTGCATCATTCAAGATCAATTAAAGAGAAAATCGCTCCTTAGTAAGATTTTTTTTTCAATCCTAGGGCTCAAGTTAAGACATGCGGTTAAGAATGAAGCAATTTTATCTATCCCACCACAATCCTTGACAAAAGCGGATTCAGAATACATAGAATGTATTAAAAAAAAGTAAGATGATAAACTAATAAAAGTATCGTTCTTATTTATGATTTTGTAAAAGGCGTATAAAGAAAAAATTAAATGGATAAGTAATATGGAATGAAAGCACTAATAAATTTTATTTAAAATATTTTAGGCCTGATGGATCCACCTCCACCTCCTGCTCACCATCACATGCTCCATATCCTTCAATCTTCTTTTATTGTAGTCATGTTGATGTATATACTAAAGTTTGACTATAATTGTATAACATCGCAATAAAATTGTAACTATATTTGTAGGGTTGAGTACTGAAATTGATAGATAGACAAATAATATAGTTACACATGTTAAGAGTTAATACGGTTCAACAAAATTAACATCAAAATATATATTGAGGATCAAATTGATAAAGACAATTTTATTAGAGGAAGATTTAGGATCGATACTCTTGTGATCTATATTATGTCAATGAGGCCATCTAGCTTTGAAGATACGGAATCGGGCATCGGATCATAACCAAACAAGATAAGAATGAAAAAAGCTTACAAGTCCGTCCATCACAAAAATGATCGGATTTCCATCGATCGTTACTCAACTGAAGATATTGTGATTGAGTAGAGAAATTATGGGTGACAAAGAATTAATACTTCGGGTTCACTATTAATCCAATTGATTACTTAACTTTGTTAATTTTGTTCTCATTTTCAGTTATTTCCTTTATTTAGTTTATATTATTTTATGATATTTCAATATACATTTGGATCAGTTCAATTCACATGTCCATAAAAATTGCATATAAATTTAATTTTATCATTTTCCGTATAAACAATATTCACACGATGGATAACAAATTGGTCGACACGTAGCTGAGACAGGCGATGAATTGGAAAATATAATTTATATATTCATTTCCTCAAGAACTTTACAGATACTATCAATATCTAAATGAGAAATAGTAATCGATTGAAAATTATATAACTTAATATTTAAATGAATTATCATAGGCTCATAGCTAGGTTAGGGTACGTAAGGAAATGACATAACTCATGAGGATAGGCAGACATCATGTGAGTTATTTATAATTGATATAATACATAGATAAATATTTTAATTTGATATTAACTAGCAACTAAATATTTTAATTTTAATTTGAGTATGCATATCTAGACACTTCATCTCATCTCTACTGATTTAGTTGAACACTTCAACTTACAAAATGATCATCTATACATGACCTTCAAAATTTATATGGTTTAGCATTGGATTTCCACGAGACACATGATGGGACAAATTTTAATTGTCAGTTGACGTGTCTAGATGTACATTCTTAAAATTAAAGTACTTACTTGCCAATAAAGATCAAATTTAACCGGTTGAATATCGCCTTTAGTTATTTGGAAATCATTTTTTTCACAACACAAGTTCTAATATCAACATAATAATTAAAGAAGTCAGAGATTCAGAGAAAGGGACATTTAAAATTATGTAGTAAAGTTTATAATAGTATAATTTGTTTCTACTTTTCACCTTTCCACTTTTTTGCAATGAGACTCATTTATTATTCTCATTTATAATTTTCACTGTTTCTTCAACTTTTATATATAGCACTGCAATGCCATAATTCACCGCCGCTACTAATGAAGTGACACTTCACAGTTTAAACTTACGTAAATTTGAATATAGAAAATATGGAATTTTCTTTTTTGAATTTAAAATTATGGATCGAGTTTTAAATTTAAAAATTCTAGCTTTTAGGTCAATTTTGTATCTGAAATCAAAATTTTAAATTAAAGTCTTATTCAAAATAATCACAAACAAACGCAAATTTCTAATTAAAACTTCAAAGTTTAAATCCAAATACCTCATATATAGACATTCCACAGAGGGAACAATAAGAGATAACCTCCAAAGCACTCATATAAAATTTAACATAATTTATATTAATATAATATACATAATTCATACATTTTTATACATAATAATATGTATATATTTTAATAATGGATGTAATTATTTTGATCAATCAGTCAAATATATAACTTGCCCCTTATTTATGAACTTGGGATGAAAATCCAAACCATAGAGCAATAATTTAACAAGTGTGCATGTTTTAGGACAAATCACTATCAAATTTCTCCCCAACATGCATACACTATATTTGAAGGGTACATGAGTGTACTAATAATACTGATAATATATTACTCCTTCCATGCATTTAATTTGTTTGTTATATTTTTTAGTTCATTTTAAAAACAATGTTTCTTTTAATAATTTTTAATTTCAATTTTCACACATGATATGTTTAAGACTATAAATTAAATAATATTTTAATATATTCTACATATTTTTAATTTAAAATCACAAAATTCAATTTTTTATTTATTTTCTTAAACTTTGTGTCACTTTTATCTTCCCATTTACTGTAGCACTTGAATATACTACTCATATAAGCAAATGTATCCAACTGACAAAAGACAAAAATATATATACTGTAGCAAATAAAGAGAAACATCTTTGAACAAATAATTGCACACACACAAACTCACATATTCAACATTTTCCATTTTTGTGTTTAAAAAAAAACGTGGCTTAATACATAGAAAATAACCCTTTGAATTTTTCAGTAATATTTCATTTAGGCATAATTTGAATTACAATTTGTTTCAATTGAACATTTGAATACGTAATAAAGTATTTATATTAGACATTTTTAATTCAAATTTTGATCAAAAAAATTGTGTGTGTTCTCAAGTGCATATTACATAAATAAATTAACCATTTTAAATATGTTATCTTTTTTAATTATATGCATTAACCTCAGAAAAAACAAAATAATAGGCTTATTTCAACTAAAGCCAATGTGTATAATTAAAAAAAATGTATTTATTGTAGTTATCTTAATTTGCTAACAGACTATTGAAAAGACGCGCAAAACAAATTTAAAATTTGAATTAAAGATATCTAATAAGAATATTTATTTATATATTTAGATATTCAATTAGAATAAATAATATATTATTCGAGTGTTTAAATAAAATTTATTGATAAATTAAAAGGATGGTATATGTGTATTAAGCCAAAAAATTGTTTGAAGTGTAGCTTAAAAAAGACAAGAAGAAGGGGTCATCATTATCAGCTATATATGTCCATGCATGCATGCAATATAATGATGATTTTAAACCCTGAAGAAAATGCAGCCCAATTGATAAAGTTTGTCATAATTGAAAGAAATGGACTTAGCCTAATAATAGTGAATCAGCAATTTTGTTGCAACCTAAAATATAGTCTATTTCTTTTAACTTGTGGACAATACACATGTGCTCTCTCCTTCCACCTTTATAATTTTCCACGCGACGTAGTTTGACTGAATATGAAGTTTAAAAAGTTTAGAAAATTTTTATAATATTTTAAAATTATTTTTAAAAAGAGTAGATTTTTATAGATTTTTTTAATCAAATAAGTGAGATTCAACATGAATAAAATGTTAATAGAATTATTAAATATTTATTAAATAAGAAAATGTGTCATTTTTTTGAAATGGACTAAAAAAAAGTGTGTCATATAAATTGAGGCAAAGAATAATTTTTAATACAACAATAATATATCTGATATAATTTCACAAATAAAATTTGGAGAAGATATAGTATACGCAAAACATATCGTATCCCTACCTTTAAAAGATGGAGAAATTATTTCTAATAGATTCCCGATCAACTGAAAGATATTTAGTGATTTTTAATATATAAACAAATTAAAGACTTACACAATTCTAATATTGTGTAAATTTGTTTGAAGAATGAGGATTGTGACAGGTTGACTCCCTCGTAATAAGACTTGTTGGAAAATGTCTAATATTATTATAATTATAAATCCTTAATCTAGATATATATTTATATATACGGAAAATGGTCAAAATTATCCCTGAACTTTGAAAAATAGTTTATTCATGCCCTTCGTTATACTTTAGGGCCAATTATACCCTTATTGTTATACTTTGGGCCAAATATGCCCTTGAGTATAACAGAGTGTCACGTGTCGGCCTCTCAGTGGCCAACTTATTTTCCCTTTTAAATATGTTTTTTTATTTATTTTTAAATCTGTTTTTAAAATTTATTTTTTTAAATCTATTTTTTAAAATATGTTAATTTTAAAAAACAGATTTTTTAAAAAAAAGATAAAAAAAAGATTTTAAAAAAAAGATTTTTTTAAAAAAGATAAAAAAACAGATTTTAAAATAAAAAAGATAAAAAACAGATTTTTTTAAAAAGATTAAAAAACAGATTTTAAAATAAAAAGATTTTAAATCTGTTTTTAAAATTTATTTTTTTAAATCTATTTTTTAAAATATGTTTTTTTATTTGTTTTTAAAATCTTTCTTTTTTAAAAATCTTTTTTTTCTCTTTTTAAAAAAAAAACTGTCTTTTTAAAATTAACATATTTTAAAAAATAGATTTAAAAAAATAAATTTTAAAAACATATTTAAAAACAAATAAAAAACAGATTTAAAAACAAATAAAAAAATATATTTAAAAACAAATAAAAAAACACATTTAAAAGGGAAAATAAGTTGTCCACTGAGAGGCCGACAGGTGACACTCTGTTATACTCAAGGGCATATTTGGCCCAAAGTATAATAATAAGGGTATAATTGGCTCTAAAGTATAACGAAAGACATGAATAAACTATTTTTCAAAATTCAGAGATAATTTTGATCGTTTTCCGTTATATATATGACACATCATCTTGTTATCATAAATCATTTGAAAGTACAAGCTCAAGAATCATATATATCCAACTATCTAAGTACAACAAATTAGTTCCAAACAACATTAGACTATTTTATTAATCTAGTCTCAATTATTTTTAAATGATCAAGAAATTTCTTCTGATTCTTCCCTCGTGTGATTAATTAGAAGATTTGTTTAGGAATATTGAGATTCTTATCTTCATAATCTTTAATTAATTTATTTATTTTAAAAAATATATTTTCTCAAGTAGCAAAAATGTATGTATATGAACTGTTTTGTCCCCTCTCTACCACTCCTCATGACTAGTAGGGTGGGGCACATTATGGTATATTGACCTTAATTCTATGATTGGAGTTCAATTATATATACCTTTAATTTGCTTTAATTGTTCTCATAAATAAATTGATAAATTTTGATTTTAGTTTTTCTGATAACTGATTAAGCACATTTATCCTTCAATTACTTGAGATGTAGTGTACTTATGAATTATTATAAACCCTTCCATCACTTATTTGCTATGTTAAATTTGTATTGTTAGTTACTTCATATTAAGAGTTGTAAGCTTCTAAAAATAATTTGAATAAAACATATTTTCTACATAACAACACCATAATATAAGCACATATTTTAATTACTAGAAGGTTAATTATGTTAGTTATATTTCACGAGGATCAAAAACACAAAACAATAATAATAATAATAATAATTTTAAAAAAAATAACTCGATGCACTAAGCATCCTACATTCACGCAGGGTCTCGAGAAGCAGCTCGATATAGGCGGTCTGCTCTGATGCAAGCATCAACGACTGATTTCATAACTCGAATTCGTGTCCTATAAATCACATAAAGACAATTTTACCGTTGCTTTAAGACTCTCATTCACTATATCACAATTCACAACGACCAAAATAAAAATTTGCTAATAAATGAGGCATTAAAAGTGCCGTTATCCCAACTTTTAATTAATTAAAAAGATTTTGAAAGACGTGAATGACCAAATTCAGATAATTATTGGAGCGTTTGAGATATGTAATTTAATAATAGAAGTCAATTAAGGGGGTTGTGACTAATTAATTAGCAATTCTGGCATTACTTAGCATGTTTTAGGATAGTGATAATTATGGGACACTTCTTGATTCCTAATTAGTAGTATAGTAATTACTACTTCCGTCTCATATTAGATGAACATCTTACTAAAAGTATTTGTCCCAAATTATTTGATCACTTACTAAATCAAAATAGAATTAATTAAATTTTTCCTACTTTACCCCTACAATTAATATGACATTTTGAATGTAAATAATCAAATAATATTTTAAAAATTTATATGTCCAAATGGCTCCCTTTAAAAGTTACATGAAAAATTGATATTCTAAAGCTACTACGTTTTTAAAAATGAAAAATAGTATTAGGTGTTGAATTTCTAACATAATTGGTTTATCATTATTTTGGAGGTGCCAAATTTCACCCAACCTCAATATTATTGTACTACTAAAAGTTGGTTGCCTTTTCTTCAACATTATTTAAAATTTAAGTTTATTTCCTTTTGTACTTGGGTATACCATGATCAAGAAACAAAATTTGTGATGGAGTGGTAAGTACTCCTTCATCTTTAATCAGAGATTTCGGATTTGATTCCTCCTGGGTAGTGAGTTCCCTTTGTTAGGAAGCGCTTTATTCCCAATGTGGGACTTCCAATCGCAAATTTGGATTTAGTCGGACTCTAATACAGTTACCGGATAAGAGGTGGGAAATAAAAATAAAAAATAAAAAATAAAAAATTCCTTAGTTATGATTTGTTAAGTTATATTTTGCACATTTTGATAAATAGAGATCTAAGAAACTATAAGTCTTAAAAACTCATATCAACTATTTATTATCTAAGAAAGAAAATGAAAAAAAACAAATATGATTTTTCGTTTTAAATGGAAGTAGTCATTAACGTAGGTTGTCTACCTTACACATCTTTAAGGGTGGTCTTTCTTAGGATATTATATAAATACGAAACGTTTAATGCACCGAATTGTGTTGTCTTGCCCTTAATGTGATTCCAAGCATTTATTTAGTAGAAATACGAGTTATCTCACCTAAGTAAATCCCTAAATGTAATTCAAATTTCCAAATATTCATTTTATAGATTAGTCCATGCCTGGAGAAATTGTATTTTTAGCTTTTTACAAAAAAAATTTAGTTTTATGTCCTTTGTATAAGAGATCTTCATTTTTACACATAAGAGATTTGAAAATGTCATTTTTCTTCTATTCAATTGTAAAAGGACAAGAGATCTCATTTCGTCGTACTACAATGTCTAACCTATACCTATCTCTTTATTGATATTAATCAATCCATACGAAGGACGTTAAAGTAAAATTATTAAACTTGATATGTACTCAAAAGCATGGGAATAATGGATCCACCCTTCTACCCTTTTAATTCTACTTAAATACCAAACTTAGTTCACATGGCGCAGGGCTAGAATCTCGACAATTGCCATTTGAACTATACTTTTACTATTTCCATTTTTCTGGTCTCATTTTATTTGTATAAGCATCTTTTTGTTTCACCAGGATTCTTATTCCCTTCCTTTTTCACCTTTTACCTTTCACATGTAGATAATATTGTTTGCATAGTTAAATGGAATATAGTACAATTCCTTTTTTTTCCCCTTAAAATTTAGGCAACAGAAATTATTACAGCATCTTTTATAGAACATAATAAAATCCAAGGAGGAATTTCCAAATTTCTAGTAACAAATCCTATGCTACCTAGTGTCTAGTACCATATTGTGATGGTACAAACATACTTCAAACAAAGCATTTTTTAGTACCATATTTTGTTGGTTTCCTATTATTCCTTGTTATTTCATCCGTCTTAATTTATGTAGCAATGTTTGATTGAACACAAAGTTTTTTAAAAAAAATAATCAAAATTTATGATTCAAAATAAGACGTTTGTGTGACAATAATTAAGTATCGTGCACCTAAAGGTGTGACTTAGCGTTCACTAGAGTGGGTAAAAATCATGAGAGATCAGAGTTTAAATCTTAGAAAAGGCAAAAAAGTTAGGTCCTGAAAAAGACACCGATCAAAGATAAAAGTTACACTGAAGTTTGGATATTTTTCATTAAGGAGATCATAGACAGATTTAAAGGCGGAACATTTAAAAAAAACGAATTCAAAGGTAAGGACGAGATGGATTTCTACCTCAATTCACCATTATAGAGAAGATTTTTCATACCAACTCCTACCTGTAGCAATTAAGAGCACCAAAAGGAGAATTTAGCGTCTTTCTAGTCCATAATGGAAGCAATCGTCTTTGATCTGAACACCACCGTTATTAAAAAAAAAAAGTATATCTCAACTGAAGGGGAAAAAACAGAATATACATTCCAGGTAGAAGACATGATTTCTGTTGGCTACAATTTCTCCAAGATATCTGGTAGAAGAACAGACATTTACAACAAGAATAGATAGGATTTTGCAATCTTTGATCAGACAACATGAAGACACAACTAGTGTCAAAATTTCATCTACATCTAACACCTCTTTTCTGTATTTTTCTACACAAATAGCTCAACCTAATACATCTAAACGGATGGAGAGTGTGGCAACCGAATTTCATCAAGCTACCTTCTAATTATAACGCAGGGGCATTTGTATCATCGTCACTGTTAATGTCGCTGTCAGTCTCATAAAAAGGACTATCATCGTAATCATCATTGTCTAACCCTTCAATGTTCCCAGTATCATTTGAAGCTGCATTAAGATTTCTGTGGGAATTCCAATCAGGAGGGAAAGTCTTCTGAAGTGCTTCTGTTAAATCACCTCCGGTCCTCTCAATCTTCCGCAAGCATCTGGACCAATGAACTGCAGTTCCCATATCAACAGTCAATCCAGACTCTACCATCTCTTCACAAACGCGGTGGATCCCCTCTATAATGTAATATTCAGCAACTGTGGCCCTTGACAACAGCGACGTCATTAAACAATGATATGCAGCTTTGTCTGGCTTCAAACCAGATTGCTTCATCTCTTCAAAGCATTTTAAAGCCTTTTCAGGAAGTGAAGCCCGTGCCCAACCGTGTATGAGAGTGGTGTAAGTTTTAACATTAGGTTTAACCTCAACCCTTTTCATCTCTAGAATTGTGTTTGTCGCTTTCTGAAACGAAAAGAAAATTGATTGTAGTCATTGGGATATTTGGGAAAATAAAGAGTAAACATTCTTTTGCCAAGAAAAGCTACCAGCAGAGCATATGATATGAACTCAAAGCAACTAAACTCAAATTCCGACTAGCGTCTGTCTGATGCAAATATATAGCACGGCAGGCATTATTAGATCCACGAAGTTGGTAACTTAATGCTAAATGGCTTATACATATTTCACATAGTACTCAAAAAGTTACAAGATGTTTATAGGAAATGCTTGCAAAAGCCAAAAAGTATAATGCACATCATTACTATTAGTTAAACCACCTCAATTGTATAGAACAGTACACAAAGCAACAAATGAGACCACATATCCATTTGCAGGCATTTTCACAAAGCTGAATTAGCAAATATGAGAACATATAAACTTGTATAATTTATCAAATGGATACCTGCATGTCCCCAGCTTTACAACAAGCATTTACGAAAGAAGTATAGGTATGGATGTCAGGTTGAACCCCTTCTTGCCTCATTTGTTGCATCAGGTCAGCAGCCTCCCAAACATCACCTCTTCGAGCCCATCTGCACAGAGATGGAAAATATAGCATATATGACGGGATACAGTTTAAAAAGATAGCCAAACAGAGGCAAAATACTATCAAATAGAAGGAAATATCTGTAAAAAGCAATGTGCTAATCAGCAGTTACTTCCTTTCTCTCCTCCCCGCAAGGTCCAAAGTCAGATGCAAACTATGATGCTACAAAATAGTTTGCAAGCAGATACCAACCAAATATGTAGAGGCCATACCCGTCAATTAATATGTTGTACACATAGGTGTTCCTCGGGATGTTTTTGGCACTCATTTCTTTTGTCACTGCCAAAGCACTTTGCATCCTGCCTGATTTACAGCATGCCTTGAGTAATGCCTCATATGTATATATGTCAAGCTCCAGACCCTCATCTTTAATTCTTGAAAAATATTCAAAAGCTTTTCCTGTGTCACCAAGAGATGCATAACCATCCATAATGGTTGTATATGTGCGCTCATTTGGCCTAATTCCTGCAAGTAACATCTCATCTAAAACTTCCACAGCTTTCTCCATCTGCATCGAGTTAAATATAAAGCAAACAAATGAAAAGGGTCTACAAAAAGAAGTTTAATAGGCCCGACAATTTTCAAACAAAGAATTACAGGCTCCACTATGAGAATTGAACCCCGTAGGTAAACAAGTTCAATCACACAGCAAGACCATGCAAAATATACTGTAATGCCAAATGCAATAACTGTTCTAAGCCCTTCCTGGCCCCGGAAAGAAAAAGGAACCAAAGAGGATGTATGTGAAGAATATTGTGATCCTATAAATCCATCTAGAATTACATCTAACATTTGAAGCCATCTAGAAGTTCACAAGCTATTTATTTAGTTATTTATTTATTTGATAAGTCACGAGTTATTTTTTTTTGATAAGTTATTTATTATTAATAGAACATCAACATTTGCATATTTGGTTAGCCAAATTCAAGTTCGGTTCTAAAAGATTACCTAACACAAAAGTTGCTGAGCCTTAACATCCATATGGCATTTCATGCAATGTCCACAGTTTGCTATGTCGACTCCTGATAGAGATCAGTTTATTTCTGTTTGAATGGTCAATGAAGGTTTCTCTTCTTTGAGAGGTCTCTCCATTTTTTGACGTAAGAACTTTACAGTAAAAATACTTTCTATATATGGAAGCAGCAAGAATGCACTCTCAAGTTGTCAATGGGTGTGCTTTTTCATGTAGAATCAGCAATTTGGCACGTGAATTCATTTGATAGGTAAGTTAGATCTTAGTCTAACTATGCTGGTTTGCTACGGATAGCAAAACCATAAAGCAACACATTTCTATTTGATTAATTCCAGTCCTTCTGCTTACTTCTCGATCAACCCAACCAGAATGGCTAATGAGAGAATGGCGTTCTTCTCTTTTAACTTTCTACAAGAAGTGCAGATGAGTGGTGAGGTGGAAGTCCGCAAGTTCACCACAAGAATATATTTTCATGTGAATTCTTGGTGGTTCATAATTGGTCTTTTAGACAGTTACTAAAAAAATTCAATTGTGTATTTAAATCACTGGAACCTGTCGGTCAGTACACATGCCATATCCAGTACCCTATTATAGAAATGGGAAGGTAACACAAATATGTCCTTTTAAGCTTGTTTAAATGCAAACTAGGATCTGGAAGTTAGATTTACCTGACGCTTCTCAACAAGGCCAAGAATCAATGCATTGAAAGTCTGAACAGTTGGGATGCACCCACTCCTTCTCATCATATCAAAAACGTCAAGTGCTTTTCTTATTTCTCCAGCTTTAGCAAAGGCATGTATAATTGGCATAAAAGTCCGTGAAGTAGGTCTATGCCTCTCCTTTTTCATTTCTTCAACAATACGTAGAGCACGATCCAAGTTACCCATGCCACAAAATGCTCTGATAATGTTATTATAAAGGACAACATCTGGCTTCAAGCCGTCTCTTATCACATCCTCAAAAATTGCAAAAGCATTAGCCCAATCTTTCAAATTAATGAATCCGTTGATCAACATAGAATATGTCTTCATGTTATGCTTTATGCCAGCCAACTTCATCATTTCACTGACCTCAAAAGCTTTGGAGACTTTACCAACCTGCAAGGTTATAAAATCAATTTACAAATTTCAAATGAATTAAGAAGTTGTGTAACAACTCATCAGCAATTCAATATATTGTAATTAGCAGGGGCAGATGCAACCTTTTGGTACAGGGTTCATACAAAACCCAATATTTTCGATGTGGAGCATAGATATATATGTGAAAATCGACTAAAGTTTCAACATGCACTAGATCTGAACCCATAATTTTTTTGTATAATGAGTTCAGGGCTAGAACCTTAAAGCCAAACCCATCAAGTTAAAATCCTAGATCCGCCTTTGGTAATTAATTACTAGAAGTATAGGCCCAAATGGTCTAAAGTTTTCATATTGCAAGAATACCACAGCTTTAGACCATGGAAATAGTAAAACATTTTTCTGATAAGTGGGAATAATAAATGATTTAGGATACTAATTTGAGTGTTGGATTGATACTTAATAACACTTCGCCAGATTTTGTTAGTCTTTACTTAGTTAAAAAACAGGAAAGCTGTAAAAGTCAGAGAGAAAGCAATTGAGACTATCAAGATAGCATATCACACATGTGATTCCAAGACCTTAACAATGTTGAAGCCGGACACTTTTTTTGTTTGCAGTAAAAAGGGAAAGGGATGAATACAGATAATATGACCACACAATTCTTTTTAGTAAAATAACTCTGACTTGATGCAAATGACTCTAGTCTCCGGCACCTTATGGGAACTTGATGGTTACAAAATTGCTAGAATTTATTGGTTCAAGAATTCCACAAGCTAAGTCAACCATATTGTTGATTTGGTTTAGAGGAGGCAGACTCTGGGGTCTTAACTCGGAGGCCATGGTCACGACTCAAAGTAGAACTAAATTATCCTTCTTGCCCATTGCTACTATTAACATGAACTCTGTTACAGGTATCGAATCAGAATGCCTTACAAAAGACGCACAAAAACAAAATCAGCATGCTAATGAATGAAAGTTACAAATACACTGACAGCAATGACAAAAAGGCACCTTGATATAGAGATTCATCAAACATCCGTAGCTGACAACTGAAGGTGTGAATCCACACTCCTGTAAGAGAAATTACAATACCACATTAGATAATTCAGCAATGCAAAAGCACGGCGAAGCTGTCCATGACCATTGCAAGGTCTACTCAGAAATTCTATTTCATATTCAGAACACTGTCAGAAAGGTTTTGTATATTCTCCTTTCAAAACATTGTTCAGAAAGACGCTTCGTTAAAAAAAAAAAAAAAAGCAGTAAGGCACTTATATTATCCTTCTGTGAAGAGTTTTCTTCTCTTACTGAAGTTCCAAATAAGTCTTACTCCCCTTGCTTAATGAAGTACAAAGATATTTGACCTTTAAATTATAATAGAACGTACAATGTATGGGAAGAAACCATATGAAACAGTGACATCATGCATTCAGTTTGTAGGTTGACAATTTTTCTTACTAATCTAATCTGTATGTAGTACGGAAAATTTTTTGACCACGCACAAGTAAGTTTCATTCATCTATGTAGTTACACAGAATAATACTTACCTTAAGTCTATCAAATACAATGAGACATTTATCCTTATTTCCTATCGAAGTATAACCATCCATCATGATATGGTAAATATCAATTGGAGCATCAATACCCTCTTCTTCCATCTCCCTAACCAACTCTTCAGCTCGATCCATATTGCATGTTTGGCTGTCAGTTCATTAAAAACCCAAACAGATAACATTAACTTGCAATGATATCAGGGAGCGCGAAGAAAGCAGAATTTCAGCGAACAGTGGGAATTAGAAAAATGGTTTGCCAGTTTGAAGTTGCATGCATAATATAAGACCATAATAAACTCTAACTTAAAATCGAAAAGTGGAAAGGCTAAAATTCAAAGTAAACACACCAGTTAGCATAGATGATGCTGCCATATATAATAGCATTTAAAGTCGGATGCCTCTCTTTAGCCTCCTTAAACCATCGCTCTGCAGCTCTTCCACAAACATAAACGAGAAATGACAGATTAGGAACAAAGTTCTCACCAGGTAACCCCAACAAATTGAGATAACTAGTTTCTCCAAAAAAGAAAAAAGAACAACCTTGATAGCACAAAACTAGCTTTAGTGCGAAGACATTGTTTCAGGTACCATGTATTGACCTCAAACCAGACATATTATTCCAGCATACAATCGAGTCTACATTGTGGGAAAATGTAATTGTGTATAATCGGTTTCAATTATTTCATGAGCTACCAAGCAACACAATAAGCTAGCAAGCACTCGTACAGCTTGAGACAGGACATTTTATTCCCACAGCCTGCATTGAGAAAAGACGAAACCAACTCTTCCAGTCAGAGGAGTCCAGTTGCGAACTTGTGCAGTCCTATCCTATTGTCATAAGGGATTGTGTTGGCTTAGCCAATATAGCTATTATAATTATATACACATTATATAAAACCTAGAAAAAGGTTATAGATTTCTATATTCCAACAAATAACTCAGTAATACAATCATGCATAGTTAATATATCCACAATTACAATTCAGTCAATAAAACTGTTTGTTGACTTAAGGTTGAGATTTTAACTTCAAACTTCAGTTTTTAGTTTTACATTTCCAAGGTCATGTACTAAACGAGAGCAATACTCTTTCAAACTACACAATCTTTAAATCCAATGGAAACACGAAACGAAACCAAAATATCAACATAGACAAAAGCTTTAAAAGAAGAGGTAACCACAGACAAAGCTCAGTGAATAACAATTAAAGGTGGGTCAATTTCTCACTCTATATTGCCCAGTTTAGCAAATCCATCAACAAGGATGCTGTGAGTCACGAGACTCATTTCAATTCCTTCATCTTTCATTCTCCTCACACAAGATAGTGCTTCTTCCATGTCTCTAGCCACGGCATAAGCATGGATGAGGCTGCAAAAGCAATACAGAGAAAATGGTAAAATTAAAACTTCTTGAGCAACGAACTTGAAGCCCAACAAGTTAAGTTGTAAAAATTCCTAGATGCTTTAGTCATACTAAGAGAATGAGCACAACAATTTTGAGTATTTACAGTGAATAAATATTTCCAACCTACATTGAAGGAACATTTCCTTTTTCGAGTAAGAGGGAGAAAAGAGAAATGGAGGAGGAAGATTAGGAAATTTCACTGGGACTACCACTGGACCAGACACAATTAGATGGAGACACAATGAAGATGGGCAGTTCTAAGTGAATAAAGTTTACAAGAGGAGTCTATTTGAGATGGAAGGAAGTCCCAAAGGTCCATGGAAAGCTATTTGAAAAAGCATGGCACCAACAAAGGTGAAATGTTTTACAAGGCTAGTGGTGACGAAAGCATGCCTCGCCCATGAGGCACTTCAGAAGAGGAAAATTCAGATAGCCTCTAGATGTCCTTTACGTATGGAGGCAGCAGAAACTAAAAGTCACTTGTTCCTTAATTTTAAGGCAATTACACAAGTTTGGGCACTCTTTATCTGTTTGGCTAGAGGGGAATGGACAATGCCAGAACACACTGCAGATCTACTAAGCTGCTAGATACGAAGAAATGGGAGTAAGAGTAAGAAAAAGTGGTGGAGAACATTACCAGCCTGTATTTGGTGGAGTATATGGAAGGAGAAAAATGAAAGAATTCTTGAAAGCAGATCTAGTTCCATACAAAAGATCAAAGGGAATTGTATCACAATGTTTTTCGTGTAAAGAGCAATGTATAGAAGATGAAGTACAGATACTGGATTTCTTAGGAGTTCTGTAATTAATATTCTCCTTGTAAGCTCATTTTTCGGAGGTGGTCAGCATTAAGGTATGTTGAAGAATACATTTTACCAATTTTCAAAAAAAAAACAAAACCAAAGGAGTGCAAACTATGAAATTAATAAAGGAACTCATGTTCAAACCTTGGGAAAAGAGAAAATTTCAGCAAGATTTATGTTAAGAAAATAATGAGAATAATCAATAATAAAGAAAACTAATAAAGTGAAATAAGTGTTTAAACAGTTGTTTGTAACTCCTATCCCTAAACTCCTAATCTAGGGCCTAGGCAAGAGAAAGACTCTTAATTAAAGTAAGACTTCTATTCTAGGAGTGATTCCAAATAGGATATGCCTAAGTTGCTCGGAATCAGGTGCGGGTGTCCGATACAGGTGTGGATCTAGAGGTCGAAACCTTCATAATCTAAATTTTAAGATCCACGGATGCGGATTCAGGTATGGATACGGGTGCGGGGATTCGGCTAAAATAATTCAAATATCTAAAACAGAGTTATAAAACCTAAATTATGAGATATCTTGTGGAAAACTTGGAGAGAAAATATTGATCAAGAGGAGAATCTTGGATGGAGATAAAAGGAAAAGGAGTGACATAGAAATTTCTATATAAAATGTATTCCATTATCTTCAAAGTACCCCAAAATCGGTCACTCCTTTTCATTGAATCTGTCCAGAATTTCTCTGTCGATCTTGGTCAAAGTACCCAAAATCAGTTGACCAGATAGGGTACGAATCCCACACCCATGTTGTGTCGACACGGGTGCACCATCGAAAGTGAAGAGTCCGAGCAACATAGGAATATTCAACATGAGGGGGAAAAGTATCAAATCCAGAAAAACTAAAAATAGCAGAAAGTAGAAGAAACCTAGACAGTTACTAATAGACCGAATTCCACCAGGATCATGGTCAATTGTCCTAATCAATAGATAAGAAGAGGAAGCATGCAATGAGTGCTGGCTTCAGTTCAGGGAAAGAATGTCAAAACTGGATGGTGCAAAATACATTGGCTTTCAACATATCTACTCACAAGTGTTGGGAGTAATTTTACGACAACATTTTGCTTAACAGAGGACTAATTAAAACTGAAATAATAGTTTGGCAGGGGAACTTACTTGGTATATACATGAACTGTTGGCTCTATCCCTCGAGCACGCATCTTTTCAAAAGTTTCACGTGCACGATGCATGTCACCACGCCGTCCATAATAGTTCACCATTAAACCAAACTCTTTCCTGGATGGCTACAAAAAGAAGGTATCACTTCCTCTGAAAGAATACGATCAAGAGCTCTGCAGAAGCATGTTGTACTTTACCCACTTCGAGTATAAATTAGCTAATTACCTGTCAACCGAAGTAAAATCCAGTGTTTCACAGAGGAGAAGCTTATGAGACTCGAACAGATATAGAATATAGCAACAATACAGATGATCTTTTTGACATTTGATAATCAAATTGAACTTGTGAATAAGTAATAAAAAGAACAAGTGGATAATCACAACTTGCATTAATGAGAAATCATATTTTTGGCAACACTAAAACCCATATCCTAGTATATAATACTCTTTCTATTATGGGAGTCCAGAATGTTAGCCACCATTCTACTAACAATATTATTCTGTACAACACTCAAATGTTTCAAGAACTTCAATTCATTTACATAAAATGGGTCAGAGGGAATATCATTTTGATGGACAAGCTACGGCTTTGACACAAAAATTAACTGAAAATCCATCAAAGTGGCTGAATGGTACTACCAGTGTATGTCTTAGGATAAATGGAATCCATCAAGTATAGTAATTCTGACATCAAGCTTCTTATAAGATTTTCATGTAAACCAGTCTCAATTATTAAACTTACTAGACACTTTTTTTACTACTAACAATGCCTTGAAGGTATGTTAGGAGGAGAAAAAAGAAACATGGTATATGGTCTTTTAGACATTTTAATTAGAGAGTAGGCCATTACATAATGCTATGAATACTGTTCTAAATTCTTACACTTACACGCAAAAAAGGGAACAGCCAATGATCTTGTAGAAGAACAAGTAATGAAAGAAGATTTCATTTTGAGAAAAGTGACACCATTTTAGGCAATCCATGAAAGGAAAAGGGACACATAATGCAGGATATAGCAGTAACTAATACGTTTCAATGGAGTATGATATCTTCCATAAGTATCTGGAATACATGGGTAGGTTTCTGGAGCAAACAAGAAACAACACAGAATATCTTTCAAGAGGCAACTGAAAAATAAGATACATAACTTAATAAAAAAATGCTTATCGCAGCAAGTGTTTGGGAACTCATATGGACAGGGGCGGATCTAAAGTTCAAATTACACTTTCGGCAGAACCCATATCCTGTATTTGTATTGAGAAATTCATTTAATATGTACAAATAATCTATCTAGCACCCAGTAAGCAAAAAGAGTTGTGATCTAGAACCCACAAACTTAAACTCTTGGATCCGCCTCTGCATATAGATATATGTGTCCAGTACTCTTGGACTTGCTTTTGAACCAAATGTAGTAGTGCTTAAGAGCTAGCGGATCACCTAGAAATTCTATATCACTATTTCCTTTTTTGTTCTGGGCAACACCATATTACTGCATCCTTCCGTTCACCAAAAAATTATTCGCAAACAAGTGTGTACACAGCACTGATAAGCTAAATCCAATAGAAGCTTGCACAGAACAAACAACCAAAATGCACGGACAATTGAACATTCTTTGGTGTCAAAAAATTCTACTGAAAGAAAATTAATTCCCTTCGTTTTGCAGCTTAATAATGGTAGCATTATTAGCATGTCAGGACTCAAAATGATATTTTGGCCTAAATTCTAAGTCTCTCGGACATAAGAAAAGAGTCAATCAATAAAACTCTCTAAGGCGCAAGAAAATAACCAAGTAGAAAACCATGCACTGCTTATGAAACATGTTCACAGCCTACATCACTTCCGCGGCATCTAGTTTAAGCTTTGCTTATACGGTCAAGAGTATCACTTACTCATTAGTAAAAAAGCAAAAACACATTAGCATACACAAATTTAGCACCAAAACTATTGTTATAAGAACTAAACCCATACTACATACTTAGAATTCCAATTCCTTATCTTACTTCATCGTTTTCCTATAACCATACTGGAATTACACCTCAAGGAGCTATGAGCAATGCAAGAAAAGTAAATTGAGGACATCTCAATAAGCATGATACCTTCTTGATTCTCTCGAAAGCTTGCACAACGGCCTGCCAATTCTCTGGCTGTGTGTCTAAAACCTTCCTGAAATCATTTCTTGAACCTTCCCTCTCTTCATGCCACTTGGACCTGTACTCCACATCATCTTCCCCTTCAACCCACCTCCTCCTCTCCTCGGTTTTCGCCTTCATTCTCCTCCCATCATCCAATTTGACAGTCAACACCCTTCCATGAAATTCAACCCCATCAAACTCCACAGCCTTCATAGCTGCCTTTTCTGCAGTTGAGCCCCCATATATCACAAACCCAAACCCCTTATTCATTTCTGTTTCATGATGACCCTTTATCAAAATCACATTCTTGATAGGACCAAATTGCCTAAAGAACTCAGCAAGCTCCTTTTTCTTAACCCATATTGGTAAATTCCCAATAAAGATTTTCCCTTTTTCCCTAAACTCACTACTTTTTTGCATTTCTTCAACATCTGAACTGTCCAAATCACTCTCATATCCTTCAGTGGGGGAATTCAGTAGTGGGGGTGGGGGTGGGGGTGGTGAGAGTTTGTTGGATAACCAAAGTTTGTTACTGAGGCTTGGTGGTGGTGAAGTGTTAGGAGGGGAACTAAGGAGAAGTTTTAAGGGGTTTTTGGTAAATTCAAGATTCTGAGAATGAGAGGCGGTATCAAGGGGCTTGTTATTGGTGGTGGGGCGGCGGAGGCTGGTGGAGGAGGTGGGTTTTTCAGGGGAGTCGGAGGAGGATTTGAGGTAGAGGATGGAGGTGGAGGTGGTGGAGGGATGGTGTTTTCCGGCGAGAATGGAGGCGGTAAAGGATGGCGGAGATGGAGAGTAGTGTGCGGTGGAGGAGAGGGAGAAGATAATGCTGTCCATTATCATCAACTCTACTGAGAGAGCTGAACAGTGTCGAGAGTTATAGTGTTAACATGTTCTGACATTTTGTGGAGTTTTAGGGGCAATTTTGGTAATTGATAAAAACAAACTCCACTCGTTATTCGGTATTCATATAAGGCCTTTGATTAATTCAGATTTGCGTGGTATAACACTCGTGGAATGTGCCACATAAGACCAATTAATCACATCTTGTTAGATCCTTAAGAATTCAGAGCTAAAACTCAAAACTTCTAATTAAAAATGAAAGAAGTATCATCCCGCTGCAACATTTGATACTAATAACTAATAACTCAAATTTCATATATTTCATCTTAATCAATTCAAAGTTTAAACCACAAAGAGTATGGTAAAATGGACTTTTGCAGCTTTAGGTCAATTACACAAAAAGATACAGTTCACACAATAATTGTCTTTGAGTTCCGAACTTCATATGAAGAAGGAGCATTATTTCCAAACTCCATATAAGGAAGAGCATTGTTGTTTGGGGGTCACTTTGGGCTCTTCTCAGCTTAACAACATCAAAGAGGAATCGAACCTCTTCCAATTCTGTGATAACTCTAATCCATTTGATGTATGTCACCCTTTCCCTCCTCCGTTCTCGATTAGTTTAGCTGCAATAGCCACATACACAAGTCTTAGTTGGATTCTAAACCGCTACGCAATTTACGTCATCTTGTTATTTATAACAAGGTCATTCTTCCTCACTAAGAAATAGATTCCTAGCTTTCACCTGTTTGTCAAAATATAATGCTATACTTTTTGTCATTGAGAATCGACTGGATATAGCAGGAATGAATTTGACGATTTAGTACCATATTTCATGGTACTTCCAATAATGTTTTGGAAATTATCACTATAAATAGTAGAATGCTGAATTCCAAAAACATTTAAGAATCACTTTGACAAATCTTAATTAGAAGTCTTGAATCGTTAGAACTTTAGAAATTAAGTCACCTTAAAATATGAAGTGCTTTAACCCTAACCTGGGTTTAACTTCATTAAAAATTATTTATGCTATCAATTCCCTTAAATGCTAGTCATACTATAGTGTTATCTAAAAGAAATGTTTTTTGCATAAAACTACAGGCTAGTATCTGTTATTATACTTTACCAGAAGCCAACCTCTTTGACTTCTTGAGAAACATCTTACCAGAAAATCAAGAAATGTTAGACAACACCCGCTTAACTTCAGAGTTCTAATCTCATTTATTAATTCCACCAATAAACAAAAAAATAAAAAGGATAAGGACTTAAGATACATTGAAGTGGATCGACTAGACGTAAGAACAAAAATGTACCATGTAACACTCTCCAGCAGCAAATGTAATCGGAAATAAATAGCTTGCATTTAGAACCAAAGATTCAAGAGTTCACCATCAGCCCTCAAAACTAAATAACATGAACTTTGGCATAAGTCATAACAGTCCTTGACCAAAATTAGGGAGATATATCTAAAACATGTAGTCTACCAAAAACTCGGTTTAAATTTGTTCACATTATATGTTGTAGTCTTAGTATTTCCTGCCAAAACCGCCAGCACCACGACCAAAGGTTGGGAGAGCTGCTACTGCTGCTGGTTCTGCAGCCTGCTTGACAACACCAGGAAGGTCAGACATGCCAAGGGCTGAAAGCATGTCAAGGGTTTCCTTGTCAACCTCGATCAGATCGGTCTTAATGGCAGATTCATCAGGAACAAAGTCCATACGTCTCTCACGCTCCTCCTCTTGCAATTTCAGGGAGATGCCTCTGACAGGTCCCTTCTGAATACGCTTCATAAGGTGGGTGGAGAACCCAGCAATCTTGTTGCGGAGACGCTTTGAAGGAATTATGGCAACTTCCTCCAATATCTTCTTGTTGGTGTGAAAATCCAAGGTCATCTTTGAGTAGTACCTCTCAATTACCTGTCTGGACGACTTCTTCACGGTCTTGGTGCGTACACGACCCATCCTTGCTGAAGCTTCTTAGTATGAAACCTGTTAAATAACCTAAATAAGAATTACTGAAACAGTCCTTCACAGGAATCTGTATATCATACTGAATTTTTGCGAATCAAACTTCAATGACTTAATCACAAACATAGTTGGGGTCAGTTGAATGAATCATCTATAACTGGGCACTCCAATAGGGCTTGAAACACTCCAAACACAACTTGTTTTAATAACAATGGTGTGAGGACCCACTAGACCGCACCCTCCAAATACTAATTGAAAATTATTGACCTTTTTTGGTAACTAACAATTATCGATCACCAGTGTATCTGTACAAAACCATCTCATAGCCACAAACACCTAGCTATCTAGAAAGAACAAACGCCTACACCTTAAACAAGATAAGTATACTAGTCAAAATCTAAACCCTTGTATTAGTATCCTCATCCCATGTGCAACTCTCACATTACATACGTCGTCTCTAGCAATGCAATCGCACCCTCTGCTTCTTAAATTGACTTTTAAAGCATATAAATCAATCAAATCTCAATCATGTGAAGAATAAATAGCAAAAAACTTGTCATCATGGAACAACCAAGGCCAATCGTTCACTCAAATAAACCAATTCAAAACTATAAACGAAATACAAAAAGACAAAAAATATCCAACTCAAGAACTCCTCATCACAGGTCTTATTCAAATTATTGCTAAACTCGAATTTATTGCTAAACTCGAATTTCTGATATAGAGGCCTTTTGGATTGGCTTATAAGCTGTTTTCAGCTTTTTTGAGTGTTTGGTTGGCCAACTTAAAGTCATTTTGGGCTTAAATTAAGTCTCAATAAATAGTTGAATTTATTTAGATGAACTTATTTTAAGCAGTTTATAAGAGCCCGTTTGGATGGGCTTAAAAAAGTAACTTTTATGTATGAAGTGCTGAAAGTTATTTTTATAAATAAGCAATTGAGTGTTTGGATAAAAGTGCTTAAATGAGAAAAATGGTGTGAATTTTATGGTTAAAAGAATAAAAAGGATAGTTTGAGAATTTAGTTAAAATATAAGGGATATAAAAATAATTTTCATGGTCAAAGAAAATGACTTTAAGCACTTAGAAAAAAAAAGTTAGGAATCCTAACTTCTCATTTTTGACTAATTTTAAGAGCTTTATGACTTAAAGTTAGCATTAGGCAAATACGTCCAAAGGGGCTTTAAGTTGGTCACATCCAAACGGCCTCTAAGTTGAAAACAACTTATAAGTTTTAAAAAAACAATTTTTTTTTAACTTATAAGCTGTTTTCAACGTATAAGCTGCTTAAAAATAAGTCAATCCATACAGGCTAATAGTTTTCATAATGATATACTCCAATTAAAGAGATTTAGATGACAATTCCAACTACAGGACACAACATCCTGTTTCCTCAGCCAAACGACATGAAATGCTACAATCCTACATAACAGATCAACCTCAAATTTTCAAGTTCAAACAAATCATACGGATAATAAACAATACCCGGTGAATCAACTCCAAACTACATAGTTTATCCTATATTCTGTACCAAGGACTAACAGATTCAGACTGCAGATATAACACAAACCAT
This sequence comes from Solanum dulcamara, assembly GCF_947179165.1. Taxonomy (NCBI): domain Eukaryota; kingdom Viridiplantae; phylum Streptophyta; class Magnoliopsida; order Solanales; family Solanaceae; genus Solanum; species Solanum dulcamara. Next base: position 7,253,002 of record NC_077237.1, on the reverse strand, counting down.
ATGCTTTAACTGCTCTAAACTTCTGTGTGGTTAGTAAATACAATCATGATTTATCAAACTTAGTAACAAAACATCAAATACTACCAAATTAAGCCACTCAACCGTCACTAACTTTTTAAGATAATAAAAACTAGTTGAATGACCCTCTGAGAAATTAACTGGTAAAAATACACAAATGTACCAAATTTCTAAATGTGTTTGTTTAATTATAGTATACATTTCGCACATAGACTACTCTGAACACACAACACAACCAATTTTCCCTTGAGGACTATCAAACAGTAAAAACAAATGTAAAATGGAATAATTAGATCAATAAACAAGCAGATAAATCATGTAACGATATAGAAAGAAGTGAAATTTGCAGAAAGCAAAATACTTACTTGAAGATTTTGAGCGGCGGAGGACTCGAGTGCGGCAACTGAGAAAATGTATGCTTTCAATGGAAAAAATATAAGAGAAGGAGATTAGGGTTTTCAGTATCATCACTAGGAATAAATGGGCTGAGAAAAAACAATTCTTCCTCTTTGGCCCAATTGTTTTGGGCCGCTTGTATGTCCTCTATAAAATTTGCCAAAAACTAAATTAAAGAGTGATTGGATCGACATATTTTAAGTAGTTTTTGACTTTTAATATTTTTTTTGTTTGTTGTTTTTGAGGTGTTTGAGAAGACAAAAGGTTTTAAGCATTTACTTTTAGATTTAAAAAGTACAAAGATAAGTAAAAAACCAAAAGTTGGGTATCGCTAATTTATGGCTTTTAACTTTTAGTTATTTAAAAGAGTCAATCCAAACACCCCCTAGGACTTTATATAGTCAAACCTCGTTATAGTAGTAATATGTCTCTAAATATATCATGTCTGTTATAGTGAAGTGATGTTATATATATGTAATGAAATTTGATATTTATATCTCATTTAGTTGTTATAAATAAAAGTATGCAATAATTTAATTTAATGATTTGTGTACCAATAAGAAAAAAAAATTATTAACCAATTTAACCCAAAAAAATAAATAATAGAAAGAGTATGAATGTAAATGAAACATACACCAATGATGTTTTCTCGTAAAGCTATGATCATAATTGATAGGCACTATTTAAATACTTTTCTCTTTTAGATATTCATACTAAAATTTATATGTGGATTGCATTAACATGGTTACAATAAATATTTTAATATTTTATTTTTATACAAAATATTTATTTTAATAAAATATTATTACACAATATTTGAATATAGTTATTATAAAGGGGTAATTTTACAAAGAATGTACCGCAATAATAAAAGTCACTATTGATATAGATAGAGTATTATTATGGAGAAGTCAAAACAAAACATGAAAAATCAGTTCTCGAGAAATTCATGTCTTGAAATATTATTATAACGGAAAATTGTTATAGTGAGGCAGTGATATTTTTCTTATTTTTAAGGAAAAAAACTATGGTAAACCTAACCCTAGCCCCAATTTTAAACCCAAAAGTCTAAATGAAGTCTAGGCAAAACAAGGGTAAGAAATTGGCTTAAAAGTGACTTTTATGCTAAAAATAATTTTTAAGTCAAAAAGAAAAAAATCAAGGGGGGGGGGGTAGCTTTTGACCTCCTTTTTGTAAATTTTATTTAATTTTAAACACTTTTTTTATTAGATAAGCACTTTCAAAAATTAAAAAATAACTTAAAAGCTAGTTTTCAAATAGACTCTAAGAAGGTTCATCATGTGTGGCATCTGTTGTCAAGTATGATTTGAAATGATTTGGTATGTTCTTTGGTTTGTACTTTATTACAACTAAAAGTGCTTATATATTCGATTTTGTTGTGTAACATGAACTAGTGTGTTTTAGAAGTAGTCGTAATTGTGTTAGGTTAGCACTTCACTTTGTTTTAATTGTTACTTGACAAATGATATATTCCCTTCCGTTCACTTTTACTTATTTACTTTGAATGTTAGACGTCTCTTAATAAATAATGATTGATATGAAGAGTGTTGGAGAGTGGAGTACCACTCATGAAACCCGTGACCTTTAGGTCACACTGAGACAACTTTACGGTATGTTTGTGACTTGGAAGTCCCTCCAAATTACTCCTCATCAGAAAATGGGCTACCTTATTACAATTACCTGAGCTAAAATATCAGCTAGAAGAGGTGGCTACCATCTCCATCATCATATCATTTCCTTCCCCTTGCAAATGAAATGTCCAAACTTCAGGAGGTAAATGAGCTGTGCAGCTTCGCGAACGAATAATATCTCCTTACGTTCATCAACCAGGTTACCTCCACACTCAGTTAGTCCAGTCAAGCTATCAGTTCTTGTTCGATCCAAAAGTAAAATAATCCCTCCTGCTAGATGAGGAGACCATTAGGTTGAGAGGTAGTAGTATTGTTAAGATTCACCTTTCTCAAACTCCAAATTTCCACCTGATACTAGTCACGGATCAGCAGCTGCGCAGCAAAGTCACAACGTATACACTCTTCCTTGTTTTCTCACAAGGACCATAAGATTCTCGATGACTTGGTGTTTTGATTATATTCCTGGATAACCTTCCTTTGGTGACACTGAATTGCCACCAAAGACCCTGTACAAGCGCATTCTGACCCCTGGCTGGATGTCATAAGCATCTAACCTGACGGTGTTGGAAGATGTCGCTGATGGTCTTCACTCATCATATTATGGGAAAGGCACTGCCTGGAGTCCAGCTTGTTTACAAAGTTTGTGATCACATCAGATGCTCGGAGGAAAAGTGTTTTTTAACCAGATTGTTGTTGTAAAGTCATTATGTTGAGATAACAGGCAATAAACTTCCCCGTGATATAATGCCTCTGATTTCTTATACATGTCGAGGTCTACAAGAACCATATTTTAATTACTTTTTAAACCTTTCTGAACCAAAACACTTGGTTCAGAGAAAGGATCTAAAATCCAAAGCAGTTGCATTCTTTACCAAAATTCTCCACATGAACATGATCCATTAGTAAAGTGATGAAAACGATTAACATCTCTGACGATGATTTCCCTCCGTGTTACTTTTGAAGCAAACTTCATGAAAGAATGACAGTCCCCACAGATCCTGAGGTTCTTCATAATTCTTATAGGAGCATTTGAGGGCAAACACATCAATCCAAAAGTAAAAGCAAGCTTCTCACTATGATGTCTCAGAAGCTCATGTTTTCTGCTCACTTCCACATCATGCAGGTCATGTTCTGTTTCACCTTTGTAACCTAACTTCTCCATACCTACCAACAATTCATCTAATCTTGAATAAACCTCTATAATGCTTGGATGATTTCTCTCCCCGACCATGAACGTGTGAACCTTGTCTTTTATCTGTATCCAACTCTTGCCTCTTTCTTTCTTCGCTTCACTGTCTTTAAGAAGCTTTCTTGTTGATGCAACGTCACCCCACCTTCTCTTGGAAGCATATATGTTTGAAAGCAACACGTGGTTCCCAGCATTATTAGGCTCGAGCTCAAACAGATGTTTAGCAGCAATTTCAGCCACCTCAACATTTCCATAGACCCTGCAAGAGGCCAAGACAGAACCCCACATGGAAGCAGTTGCAGCAAAGGGTATATTTTCTATTAAATCCTTAGCTTCTTCAACCAAACCTTTTCTACCAAGAATGTCAACCATACATGAATAATGATATACATTGGGAGACAAGTTATGCTCTTTCTTCATCTTGTCAAAATATATCCGCCCCTTGTCAACAAGACCCATATAACTACAAGCAGATAACACAGAGACGTAAGTCGATTCATTCGGGTAAAATCCCGCTAACTGCATTTTCTCAAAAAACTTCATAGCCTCTAAGGGCCGCGCATTTCTAGCCAAGCCAGAAATCATTGAATTCCATATTACATCATTCTTTACCTCAGCATTTGAAAAAACAATATAAGCTTCGTCAATACTTCCACATCTCGCATATAAGTCTACAAGAGACGAAGCCACATAAACATTGGCACCAAAACCAGTTTTCCATACTATAGCATGTGTTTCGTTCCCTTCTAACAAAGCAGCCATTGCAGCACAAGCAGATATAATCGAAGAAAGAGTAAACTGGCTATGCTCTATCCCGGACTTTTGTAGCCTGTGAAAAAACATTATAGCCTCCTCATACAGCTCATTTTGGACATATCCAGCAACCATTGAACTCCAAGTAACCTCATTCCTCTCAGACATGGAAACGAAAACACGAAAAGCATCTTTCATCAACCCGCATTTAGCATAAACATCAAGCAAAGCAGTTGACACAAAAACGTTAGATTTCACTGATACCTTAATAGCAAAAGCATGCAATTGTTTGCTTTCTAAAACAGCAAACTTGGCAGCACAAGCACAAAGAACACCTGAAACTGTGAACCCACTAACCTTATTCCCTTCCCTTAGCATTCGAACGAAAAGACGGAGACCTTCATCTTCATCTCTGTTCTGTATATACGAACCCATTAGCGTGTTCCAAGAAACAAGGGTTCTTTGAGGCATTTCATCAAACACCTTGCGAGCAAAATCAATAAATCCGCATTTCGAGTACATGTTGATGAGCATGTTTGTTGTCAATGCATCAGCTTCATACCCAGATTTTATGATCTGGGTATGCACAGATTTTCCACTCATGGCGGCCCTTGTTTTTGCGCATTCTTGTACTGTGCGGTGCAAATATGGTAGAATGATTGAATCTTTGTATTCCCCACAAATATTGTCTTCTTCATCATCGGATTTATGAAGTGTAGCATCGGCGACGGAGGATAAATTTCTCCGGCGAGCATTATACAGATTGGAAAACTTGCATCTTCGTAAGAGTTTCATTTCATGGCTTTACTCACAGTGCTGGAGTTCAAAGTGTTTAAACTCAACAATACAGGACTTAGGTTCAATAAGGGAAAAATACTTATTAGAGCAAGTCATATTGCCTATTGGCCTTGTTTCTATCTTTGGTTGTAACTCTAAAAAATTAGGACGATTCGATATGATTTGCGAGTAATACAAGATATCTCTGCTACTTATATATTGTCTTTGGTTTCGAGATTTTTGTGAAAAATGACTTTTTTAAATTTAATGCAGAAAATTTATACTAAAATATTGTTAAGTTGAGCGACAAAAATAGCGACAAGAGGAACTAATATCTGTAATTATAGGTCAATAAAGATTGTTTTTGTAGGCCAAGTGATTTATAATGAGATTTCGAATCAATTTATTAGTCTTATGGTGTATCTTAGTATCGTAAATGAGATCAAAGATCTGTATTAATTTATACATTCTCATGATATGCAAGTCATGATAGATTGATATGTCTTCCTGATATATTGTATATACTTGAAGACTCACAAATCATACTAGATCATCATGATTTTAACTTTTCAATTATGACACCTCATCTAAATCTCTGTCATTTTTTTCCTTTTTAATGTGCGTTTCTTTTATTTCATTTAGTTCATGATATCTTTTTCATTTATTTATTTCATTTCATTATGATATCTCTCTTTAAAAATTTCAAAATTGAAAAGAAAAAAAGAAAAAAAATATTATAAAACATTAGTATGTGAGTCATGACATATGACTTCATGCTATATCCAACATATATGCCTTATTAAATTAGTCACTAAGCATATCGTCATGGTTCAACTTTACATTCATGGTAACTTCATTTAAACCTATTCTTTTTTGTACCTCTCCTTTATTTATTTCATTCCACGACACCTCTCTCCTTTATTTATTACATGTAATGACCTTGTAACACCTCAAAAATTTCTATGCTAAGCTCTGAACGATTCTTCGTATGCGTATAGGCCTGAATCCAATAAACTCTAATTGTAATATAATTATTATGATTGATTCTTGAGTGTTTGAAGTGTATTTGATGTGAATTAGGGTCACAAGAATCCTCTAACACAAAGTTTTGAAAGCTTTCTTACCGATTGAGTTTCGATATAAGATTTTACTTGGGTCAACTTCAAACGATCATATATCCTAGAATATAAATAATTAAGTGGCCCATGACCTATCAAATAAAAGGTCTTTTATTCCTCTTTCCAACGCCACTAAATTGCCTCATTTCGAGTTCGAACTAAAAAGTCATAACTATTTAACTAAAGTATGACAGATCATCAAACGTTACGACTCCACTCTACGACTCATAGACTTTTTTATGAATCGTAGAAAGGACTCGTAGAACTTCGGCACACTTAGAAAAATTTCAGTCTTTAGGGTTTTTTCTACAAGTCTTGATTACGACTCATAGAAATTCTTACGATGAATCGTAGACTTTAGCGTCACATCCCAGTAGCTACTGGAATATGCACAAAATTTCTACAAATGGGTCTTACGATTCGTAGAAGAAATGACGACTCGTAAGAACAACCCATAGACGGCCAGAGTCGAATTTTATGACTAGTAGTTTGGTCTTTTTCCACCTTTTCTAATCAAAACCTCGACGTTTTGGGACTATTTTGAGTCCCTTATCATTACCATATATGTAAATACCCTTATTTAATACTTAGATTATTTAAGAGCAAGGATTGGAGAGGAGAAAAGGTTACTATTCAAGGTTTTCAAGCGAGGTCTTTGAGTTTCGATTGTTCTTCGATTTTCGGGTATGTAAGGCTACTCAAGGTATTGGGCTAAGTCCGCCCACGTGCCCAACATGTAATTCTTCAAAATTGAGTTCGAGTTGAGTTTTGCCCTAAGTCTAGAATTGAGTTCTTGATGTCAATTGATACTTTCTTGAAGTTTTCTACGTTTAATTTCGTATTGATGATATCCCTGATGTTGAGAAGCCATTTAGAGAATATCCATGCATTCATCCACATGAACCTTAATTGAGTTATGGCATACTTTGTCCATGTATTACTTAAGATCGAGATTGATGATTTTCATGCATAAAATAAAGTATTGTCTTCAAATTGAGATGAAGCATATTTTAATGAGTTTGATGAAATTGAAAGTAGAGTTAAATGAGGATTTTGAACAAAATATTTTGATGACGACGTAAATAAAGTTTTATTTTAATCAAGCAGTGTAATGATTGATGAAGAGGCAATGATGATGATGATGATGTTTTGAGATAAATTTGATGTTTAAATAAAAAGTGCAATGAGACTAAATGATGACGTTAATATGAGCACATGTTTTGAGAGTAGTATTGAGCACTGAGTTGGATAAGAGTTTAATTGACTCAAACCCCACAACTAGATAGCCAATGTAGGATAGAGGCTACGCCTCTGTTGTCCCAAAATAAGACTTGATGATTGGATCCAGAGATATTGATTTTCATTACTCTGGTAAGATATTGAATGGATGTGGCAACGACATCGGTTCGTTGTATCATCACTGACTCATAAGTGATGGTTGTCAGTTAGAAAAACTCTCCAAAAAGTAAAATATTATATTTGTATATACTACGTTACATTTACTTATTCATATATTTTAGCATTCTTTTACACATATTGCATGCTTTATTGAGTTGGGTTATTTTCAGAGTTGAGTCCTATGAGTTTAGTTGAGTTGAGTATCTTTGAATAAGTTTTCTTTCAGTTATTTTACATATTCGTACATTTTATGTACTGACACCATTTGACCTGCATCATTTTATGATGCAGATATAGGTGATAGAGGTCCTCAACAGGCACATTGTTGAAGACTATGTTCCGTTCAGCTTTTGGTGAGACTTCCATACATCCGAAGGGCTCATTTATGTTCTTTCATTTTTTATTCTTGGATAGCCATTTCACTTGTCTTGACACCTTTCTAATGTTGAGTTAGAGGCTTCATGAACAGTGTTAGAGTCTCTTTTTAAACCTTAATTTCACTATTGAGTTTATGAAGTTCGATTACATTATGTTTGAGTATTTTTAGTATATCATTTCATTACTAATGAGGTGTTGAGTGCCCACTTGAGTTATTTGTCTTTCGAGTTATATTACATCTTCAGCTGAGGGTTTGGATAAATGAATGGACCAAGTGGTTCACTTGGGGCCAACAATAGTCTCTGAGTGCCGGTCACGCCTAGGGTACCCTCTCGGGGCATGACAGACCCGTTAGGTCATTTTGAGAACTAGTCCTCACTCTTTCATAAATGACCTTTTCCGTAAATTTAAATAAAAATTTTGGACTATTCATTTAACTACGATTGTTTAGTTGACAAGTATTTTAAATAAATAATTTAATTAATGATTACCCCGGATCCTGCGCATAATGAAAGCTTTAATGCACTGGACTACCCTTTAATTTAATTAATGATTAATGAGTTAAATCCATAATTTATTTAAATTCCCATCCCACTTGAACCATATATCGAAATAAGTTAGTGAGATTTAACATTCTTATAATATAAGTTGAGGAGAGAAAAAACTAACCTCCCGAGGAGGACTTGGGTGACAGCCAAAAATCAGATAACCCAAGCTTTAATCATTGTAACTGTATATATGGATAGAGGATATTGTTATATTATTGGAGTTGAGAATCAGAATTTCAAATGTTAATTTTTCAATTTCATTACTACTGTAGTGTTCTTGGGTATTGGGGGTAAGGGCGATTATGGATAATTATGGGTCAATCCTTGGAAAATGATTATGAATAATAATTGGACAATGATTATATATGATTTTGGGTGGAATGATATATAGATTAAAACAATAGAAATAGATTAATTCTACAATTTGTTTTCATAGTGCACCACTGATTCAGTAACCAGTTGGTTTCGGCTTTAATCATTATTTTTTAATTATCATATTATGATTCAAATTTTGATATATTGAGAGATAATACTAATTATATTTTATTATATGATTACAATTAAATTGATGATATTTGAGATATTGAAACTTAACACTAGGCTTGAAATTTGGATAATATGAGAGTTAACATGTTAATTGACATCAGATTAGGAACTTGATTATAGATTTGTGTGAGTTTTTGGGTCTAGGATAGACATATCATAATATGTGTGTCGTTAGTTTCGAAAGCTTATTGTGATTATTTATTTGAATAGATTGCATTGATTTGCAAGCCAACGAAAGGGGAAGACTCAAGTCCCGAAGTGATTGTTCAATTATTTGAGACAAGTGAACTTCTCGACCCTTGTTAAGTGTATATAATCATGTATTTCCTTGTTGTTTATGTTGGAGAGTAATCAGACTTTGTGATGGATTGTATTGTTCATATTGAATGATCATAATGATGAAAAAGGAAGTAATAAAAGGAGACTTAATTTTTACATATTGATGTGTGATATGTTGAGAATGATTTGAATGGTTTATTGATTAATTTTGGATGTTGTATCACGATTGTGTTGTTGTGAATTGTGCATTGATATGAAAATGGTTATCTCCTCATTATTTGTGTGAACATGCTTATTTCCATTGATTTTGAGACACAATTATGACAAGTGTTGTGTGAACTACGGAAGAAAAATAAAATAAAAAAGGATGTATCGTTTTGAGGGACATGTTGTATGCCGCAACGGATATTAGACTGATAAGTCCCCTATGAGTCCAGACTGAAAGATAGCGAGTGTGTATTGTTAGGTCAGATATGCATCACTATACTTAGCCTTTCATTTCATTGTATTGCATATCTCTATCATTATGAACTTGTAAGTGCCTTTCTCTAAAACTTGTAATAAATGAATATTGTGCTTGTTATTAAGGATCTGTAATTGTTAGAGTGTTGTTGTTAAGCTGTGTTATGAACTTCTAGGTTGGATGATTTTGTGCAGGTTGTAGTGTCAGAGGTTAGGTTTAAGTGGTAGGAGTACTTGTATTCTATATTACTTAACTTTGTGTTTAGGAGTTTACTTGTTGAGTACCGTGTTGTTTGGTACTCGTCACACTCAAAATAGGAGAGGTGCGACTGACACTCGATATCGTGATTGATCGATTTAGACATAAAACATACTAGCTAACTAAACTAGGGGACCAAAAGATCGGGCAGCACAACATCTGAAATACTAAGCCTGCATTGTTAAGGTCATGACCTAAATAACAGTAAATCATATAATCAAAGGTAGATAAACCAAGATGATAAAATACTAGCTAGCCGACGAAGCTGCAACTGAAGACATTCATGCATACATACATATATATATATATATATATATATATATATATATATATATATATATGCCAAACCTATGGGATGGAGATTGAGAGCTACAAAAAGGAAACCCAGAACATTGTGTCCACAATAGCCTCTAAGAGTGTCATAAGAACTATCGGAACAAGGCCCCGACTATACCCAAACTGTACAACAAAATTAAACATCCTATAAAATCTCCAAGAAGAGGTGGAGCTTATCAACTCACTGCTGAACCCTGAATTCTAGCGGAGGGGTCGATCAGAATCTTTACCTGGACCTGCACGCATAAAATAAAAATGTAACTCCGATAGCCTCCGTGGCCGAAATCTGACCTCACACTAAACAAATATGTATAGTATGCCCATATAATCGTATGTCGTGAATACATATATATAAATACAAATGCATGACATACCTAACCAAATGCTAATAATTATGATCTTTTTGGTAGCTAACCGGCATCATATTGTCAACCTGTGGCCATCTGTACAATATCCAGTCTTCTGGGCTAATAGGCCCCTTACTTTCGATTATAGCTTGGAGTCCATGCATAATATGCCATGTATGATATGAACTTTGAATGAACATATCAGGCCACAACAAGAACTTAGCCAATCTTGGCTCATTTGCACTCTTATTCTCATAATTTCGTTATTACTTTCGTATAGCATGTAAACGCCTCATGGAACCTCATATGTTTTTCAAATAAGCTTAAACACTTAACTCAACTTTTTAGAAAGATAAATTAACCTTGAGGATGTCCACAAGGAGCTTAAGGTACTTCACTTAGTTCTTATACTTATAATTAGCAAAAAAAGGATTTTTTAAAAAATAAGTGTTTTAGTAGTTTAAACATAGAAATTATATTTGAGATTTTTGGGAATCGACGTGTTACTTTAAAGTTTATAAAATACACTTTAACAATGAAGAAGAAATGATTGTTAATATTAAATGTCTTTCCTAATATTTTTAAGTTACATCACCCAAAGACGAATAAGAATTCACACATATGGACATATAGTCAAGAAAGCCAAAAAAATGACATATATAGATATCGAATACCCTATTTAACCGAACAAGTGGAGTATCAACCTAATAGAATAATGAAAATACTTCAGCTGCGATCGCAATGCCTTTCACAGAAGGTATTTCTAACAATAGAATAGTAAAATATCACATTTGGCGTTTTAGAAATTTTTCAGAATTCGTGATAAAAGGAAGGACAAAGTTTAGCCTTAACATACCTTTCCAACGAACGTCTGAATGCCCGTAGTTCCTTCACGAAAGTTATTTCTTATGTCCTAAGCTTCACAAACACTAATATATGCAGCTTATATGCACCTATAAACAATTTATAATTGAGTTTTAATCGGTAGATTATCCATATGATTATAATTTGGAAAAACGTCCGTAGAACTTCGTAAAAATGATTATAAAAGAGTCCTGAGATGATTACCTTAGCAAAACATGTGTAAAGCTTGAAGAAACATCAAGAAAAAATAATTTCTAACTTCAGCTCCAAACGCAATTACTAGAAGGGGAAACCGAGTGCAAAGCATAAAGATAGCATTTCTAGGCACGGGGACAAATTTTAACGGTAGAAATCGTTAAAACTCACCTTGATCACCCAAGAACACCATGGAACCCTTATCTTCAACTTGCTTACTGTTTTGGAATGAAAATAAAATATTTTGATGCTTTAAAACGTTCAAATGCTGACTTAATCAATTTATTGACCCGACCCGATTCGCGATCCAATTTTAGCTCAGACAGTGTATGGTAAAATAGTCATAACTTTTTACTCCAATGTCGGATTGATGTGCCATTTTTTTGATTGCAAACTAGAATTGTAGACCTTCGATTTGGTAGGTTGTGTGTGCCATAAATCTTTATATATTGATAGAAATGATGTAAGACATTTGACCCAAAATTTAAAAATAATTATAAGAGAAACTTACGATAACTTTGCCGACCTTTATTTTGTAACTAGCTTGACTCCAAAACTTAACATATGACCATTGTGCAATTATAATACCTAACCTCATAACACATTATTCTTAGCATATTAGACACTCTTGGTCTTACCTCGAAGGTGCAAGTCATTTTAAACCTTCTGAACCTGCGGGGTGCTACCTGAACCATTTCTTCAACCCTGAACCATTGTTTAAAAGATTCCTTTGACCTAAAAATATAGTTTCTTGATATTACAACACATTTGCAGTATCATTCTCCTGATGTACTATGCCAAGTCATATACACCTTATGTAACCACGCCATGCTATGTATATTATGCAAGAAGAAAAAATGTGGGGTTTGCTTCTATATTTGTGTAGATTATGAGGCCGGATCTTCGTAATACCCTCTCTTCTCTTCCTTTTTGAGGCTTTCTGTGGAAATTTGTGAGGTAGTTGTTTGTCTTCTCAGCGGACCTCTTACTCCTATTTATGATTTTGTTCTAGTACTTTAGAGACAATATCATTTGCGATTTTTATTTTTCTTTCAAATCTATTGTAATACATTAGAGGCTTGTGCAAGTGACAAACACGTTTTGGAGATTTAGTAAGGTTGACTTGTTATCTGCATTATTATTTGTTGTTAAACTTTCCTTTGTATTTTACTTTCACATTTATCGTGATATTTGAATTTTTGGCTGACTTATTTTGGTGGGATAAGATAAGTGTCATCACATCAATTTTTGGATCGTGACGTTACATTTCATTCATGATACCTTTCTTTTATGATTTTAAATCTATCATTTTTATTTTTTAAGATTTTATCATGCAAATCATGACAAATTGATATAATTTTATAGTATATTCAATTAAGCTGCCTTGTTGGAATAATCACAAATAATATCAGATCGTCACAAGTTGTATGTTGATGAGGATCATAGCGTTTTTCGAAAGCTTTTTTCTACCCCTGCAAGGGCACATATGTCATTTTCCTTGCTTGTAAACATATATATACATATTTTTGAGGAAAAATTACTTAATTGAGTGTTTTTTAAAAATTAATTATTAATTTTAGCGATATTTTTTATTTATTACAATTTATAGAAATACATAGCAATATTATGATAAATATACGCTTGTATTAAAAGTGAATTATATACAATATAAATGTATTATAAGTGTTTTAAAATATATATTATTTTTGTGTAGTAATAAAACTGACATAATGTATTATAAGTCTATTAAAGTATGTGATAAATGTATTATCCATCTATAAAACTTGTATTATATATGTTTTATAAATAGTTCTCTGCAATATGTATTAAAACTGTATTATAAATGTATTATAAGTGTTTAGTGATTTTTTTTTTTATTGTTATAGATGGTAAATATTTTCTTAATATTGTATATTTATGTAAGTTTCCCTATTTTTGATAAAGCAATTTCTTGGATCCCAAAATACAAAATTAATAGGCCCACTAAAGCAGGCTTTTGCCCATCAGCATTATCATTTTTCATGGCCCTTTTGGATTTGTATATCATAATTAACTTACGGAAACTTACGTACCTATATTATATTAAGAAAAATATTTATTATTTATAATAATAATATTTTTTTTTTCACTTGACACTTATAATATATATATAATACAAATTTTATTCATTGATAATACATTTATCACACACTTTAATATACTTATATATAAGACATTGTGTCAATTTCTTACCAAACAATCACAATATATTTTAAAGCACTTATAATATATTTATATTGAATGCATAATTTACTTTTAATACATAACAGATTTATCATAGTATTGCTATAAATGATAATAAATAAAAAGTATCGTTAAAATCAGTAATTATTTATTAAAAAATACTTTCCCAAATATTTTTTCCATTAACTTATCCATTTGGATTTGGCCAATTTTAAATGAAGCTTTCACAGACAATTGGCCCGATAAAGGCCCAAATATAGATTGTTCAAATAATTTCTAATTTTATTATTATATTGTTATTGGGAAAAAAAAATTATTACATGTTATTTTCTTTGCTTGAGTTATTATATTACTTCTTGTTGATACTACTCTTTTCTCATTATTTTTGAATGACTTATTCTGTATTTTCTTTTCAAATTTGATTTAATATGCCTTACTTGAATTGATAGTATTTTGAAAACGACATTTTTATCTTCATAAGATAAGGATAAGATCTGCATACATATTATTCCTACTAATGAAATTACACTGAGTATGTTATTGATATATAAATTTTACTAAGATATTATTTATGTCAACCCCCCCCCCCCAAATCCCCTCAATATTCATTATTTATTGGTATGTCAGATACTCCTTATCAAGATATTTTCTATTTTTAGAATTCAAACATAAATTTTTTATTTGAAAATAAAGAGATTTTATCCGTTTTATCATAACTTCGCCAGTACAAAAAATCAATAACATGTACAAAAAAAGTCGTCTAATCAATATAATCCTACCAATGCACTTAATAGTGACATGTGGTGTACTTTCTTTATTTTTATCCAAATATAATATATAATGTGTGTTACATTCAACATCCATCACAAGTGTTGCTTTCATAAGCAAAGACCCTTCCACATAAACATATGATACCTTTCCCTTTCACAATGCTGGAGTAAAGTTAAATTGTGTACTTCAATTATTTTAACAAATATCCATTATATAATTTTATTAATATATATATTAAAGAATTTGAACTCCTTTCATAACTGAGATAAGCTTTTAATTTGTATCAACAAAATTCAATATTTAATATATATAAAGGGCAATTCAGTGCACTAAAGCTCCCGCGCTATGCACAGGGTTCGAGGAATGGCTCGACCCGTGACCTCCTGGTCACATGACAGCAACTTTATCAGTTACTCCAAGACTTCCCTTCAACATTTAATAAATATATATAAAATAAAAATTTAACCCTAAATATAAAATGTACTTTTTCGATAAAAAAAAATGTTACGATGAATCTCTTCGATCCACCTAGATCTGCCCATGATTTATTGAGGACTAAACCATATATACCCTACTTGCAACTCTTAATATATGAAAGTTACATTTCAACAAGTAGTTCAAACTAAAAAGGAACCAATAAGCCATCTTTCTTCTTGTGTAACATTGTTTTCTCTAAAACAAAAAAAAAAAAAAAAAAAAAAGTCATCATGATTCTAGTTCCAATAGCAACCAATTGACTTTGAAGAATTAATAATTAATAAGGATACCCCCCTCCCCCCCAAAAAAAAAAAAATCCATTAATCCAAAAGGATAAATAAAAAGAAGCTATGGGACCATAAAAAAGTTACGTGACAATTGTGGATAACTCCATTGTCTATTATCATCCAATTCTTATCACAAATAGTCCCAATTCAATCACAAAAATCATTACACACACAAATATACACATACAAGATGCAACAGCCAACAAGTATCATTATAGCACATCTTTGACTAGGATTATAAGTAAGAAAGTGATAGAAAAACTTTGATTTTCCACTCATTAAAATCATTACACACACAAATATACACATACAAGATGCAACAAGTATCATCATAGCACATCTTTGACTAGGATTATAAGTAAGAAAGTGGTAGAAAAACTTCGATTTTCCACTCATTAAAATATTAGTCAACCAGCACGTTCTTTAATTTCTTGATGGATATATAAGCAGCCACACCAATCCATAAGTCTGTAAACAACAAATTTTTGAGCCGAGAAAAATAAATAATCAAGATCGGAAAATTATAGTAACAAAGTGTAATATTTGATTACAAAATGTATTGCGTGTTACAATATCTATGATAATCCTCTGATTCTTCAAATAATATGAAATATGTTGAATTTGAATTTGATTTAGAGTCAACGGCTTGAATAGCTTGATCTTGAATCTTCGTCTTCAAATTTGGATTTGAATTACTCGTCACGAACACCTGTACGGTTATGAAGAATAATAAGTATGAACAAGTAACTTGATCTCGAACTTTTTAATATTTGCCTCCGTTCTTGATCTTGAACTTGAACTTGAATTTGATTACTTGAACTTTGTAGCTTTGTAGAGAATTTGCGGTCTTTGATCCACGAGCTCTCTTCTTGCTTCTTGTTCTTCAAAACCTTCCTCTGAGAAAATGAAGACCCCTATTTATAGTTGTAGGGAGTGGTATGAAGGTGTGATTTGATTGGTTGGTTTGAACTGACCAATTAGATTTCTTTGGTGAAGAAATTTAATTTGATTGGTCAGAACATGTCACATATACACGTGACATTATTTTAGTGGCTTATTTAATTTGATTTAGATTGCCACATAACTTCGACACGTGACATGATTTTAGTGGCTTATTTAATTTGACTTGGATTGCCACATAATTTTGGCACATGACATGATTCTAATGACTCATTTAATTTGACTTGGATTGCCATATAACTTTGACACGTGGTGTGATTTTAGTGGCTCATTTAATTTGACTTGGATTGCCACATAACTTTGACACATGATGTGCTTTTAGTGGATCATTTATTTAACTTGGATTGCCACATCATTTGAACTATTTTCTTGAATTTAATATAGTGTAAATTAATTTACGAATTTAAATTCAATATAATTCTAATGTTTACAAAGTCAATCGTATATATATAATATTGTTTTATAGAGACAAACTTACTTGTAATTCTTGATTTAATAATGGATGGATGGAGAGTCATGACACCACAAAAGTTGGTCATTGTCTCCCTCATCCTACATTAACCTATACCAAAAAAAATAATCACAAGTTACCCTACATTTTTGTGAAAATAGTGTTTAGTGATCATTTTTTTTAATTATATATCTTTGAAAAACAATTAATGTCACGGAGTTTCAAATTTTATAAACGAAACCCGTAACACTCAATTATCCAACATTTTTATGACCCATTGACTATTCTTCGATCGTGTCTTTTGAAAATAGCTAATGAAATAGAGTTTTAAATTTCATATGTAAAAAAATTAGGATAATATCATGAAGTTTTATATGTTCAATTTTAAAACTTTATAAAAGTGATTATTTTACTATTATAAGAACTGAGAAAAGTGTCTATTTGTGTTACCCCACATTGTCTCACCATGATTTGTGCATTTTGGCTCCAGATAGATAAGTTCTAAATGTTGACACTGAAAGATTTCAAGAAATAAAAAATAAAAAATTGGAAAAAAAAGGTTTTCTGTAAGGTCCAAAAACCTTTTAACAAAGTATTTAATTATGTGTTTATTTGAAGCAGTACTTAAAAGAGTTTCTTGATTTTCATTAACACACTTTGAATTTTTAAATTATTTTTTCAGAAGAGAATCTTTTTTAAAAAATTAACAGCTTCTATAAACACTTTTTTTTTTTAAAAAAAATAATCTCAAAATAGGTTTTTTAAAGCTATCCGATTGAGCTACAATAAAAGGTAACTTGAAAACATTTATAAGGGCTCATTTGATTTAGAGATATTTCAATGTATGGATTCGTAATGCCAGGATTAATAAACGAGAATGATAGTGCAATATTTATTTACTCAATTCCTTAGGGGTCATTTTGTATAACACGTTTGATTGTTGATTATGGAAGAGAATTATTAATCATATAATAAAATTCGCATTGTCAAACTATATTTGATAGTTTTTAATTGTTTTAACTTCAAAACCCAATACTTATTTTCCATCATCAATCAAAGAACTGTCCAAACAATCGAAAATAATTTGAAGTATACATTCTCTTTTTATTCTTTCTTACGTTTTTCTTCAAGACTTTCACGTCCCACTCATATATGAATCTTATCAAAATACTATATTGTAAGGCCTATTACAATAAAATTTGATTTTAGGTCAATAATTTTATTTAGCCATAATTGATTAGTAGTTCCTAGTCATTTTCGATCAAGCACATGTTAAGAATGATATGGTATCCATGTGCTCATATTCTTGGAACTTCATTCATTGTGGCTTTAATCCTTGATTGGATTAAGAAAAAGAAAGAAGGATAAATAAAGTAAGGAAAGTAGTATTAATTAATTAAGATCATGATGGTTATATAAGTAAGTTCTACAATTAACTAAAAACTCAGAAGCATAATGAGAACATCATTAAAGATAGAAATTTGTGGAGTATTTTCCTCCACCCACATAGATATATATTAGTGGACAAGTTGGATGGGTACTAGGCTAGTACATATTAGTGGACAAGTACCAACAAGGGTTATGATATAGTGGTAACTACTCATTCAATCTTAATCAAGAGGTATCGGATTCGAGTCCTCTTGGGTACGGAGTTGTCTTTGTTAGAAAGCACTTTACCTTCTTAATGTGGGACTTTTAGACGTGAATCCAAATTTAATCGGGCTTCAATATGAGTACTGAACTTCGGGTAGGAAATCAAAAAAGATATTACTGGACAAGTGCATGCAAATCTTGTGGATACTTTTGTAAGTGCAAATCTGCAAGTTGGTATCAAACATTTCTACTTTCTATTCTGACCCAATTGAAACATCACCAATGATGCATTAAAAAAATTTCCTTAATTTTCATCTTTTTTGTAAAGGATTCTTTTTATAATTTTGAATAATTAAGGGTCTGAATCATTCTTCCATTTAAGTTTAAGTTATAAAACATGTATAAAGTGTATAGATTGTGTATACGTTATATTCAATAGTGTATATGTTATGTATATTCTTATCATGTTGATAAACTAACGGGCCAAACGGTATACATCCGTAACTTTCCTTAAAATTTCTTTACGTACTGTTATATTTTATAGAATTTACTTATCTTATTTTTCGATTACTAATTTCATGATTTAATATGATTAAATTTACAATTATCTTTTAAATGATTACTTACATTAGATAGGAAAACATAATATTTATTTAGGTATACTAGAGAGAATTTAATATAAGGTATAAAGAACATGGCACTTGAGATCTCAAGAAAATACTGTAACCCTAGGGATTTCTAATAAGTAATATGTTTCCTTTCATCATGGGAATTATTGAATATTTTGTATGTATAATTACATAAGCTAGATCTGTGAGTTATTGCACTCTCTTCAAATTAGTGTTTTAAAAGGTGGAGGAATGAGGTGAGACGTTTTACTTAGTATAGGGCGAGGCGTAAATCTTGAAACGTAGGGCGTAAGCTCTATGGATTTTAAAATTTTTAATTTATAATATGATATGATAAAATAATAACACAAAATCATAAAAATACATCAATAGTTTGAAATAATTACAAACATGATTAAGAAAACTCATAGAAAATAACATTTCTAACATGACTATACAAGTATAAATAATCTAATATCTTAACTTTTAATAATAAAAGAATCATTATTTCTAAAAAAGTATTACATCTAAAAGATCAGAAAGATAGGCGAACGACTTGACTATAGTATAGGTCGGATGTTTCCGTGAGCAGTAAGCAGCAGATCTCTCCTTATTTTGGGAAAGTCGGTGGCCGTGTGTGAATTCTTTCAAGGCAAAGGGCGGCCTGATTCAACATTGTTGTGTACTCTGATCCGGTCGAGGGTGATTATTTCAATTACGTCGTCCATGATTCTTAGATCCAGAGGTAGCACCGATCCATCAATAGCAGCATCCCTTCCTCTCATTATTTCCCGGATCATTGTACATTTCCATTTGAATTGGGCATTCTGTTTCATACTCTAAGCAGTCCTTACCTACACATGCATCTGATCATATATGTATATTATCTATTCCAACAAATAATACAAAAGAATGAGGTTTGGATGCGCAGAAAATAATCAATAAAACTTACTAGTATTATAATAAAAACATCACTCCATCATGAATAAAAATAAAATTACTTTCAAAAAGCTAAATAAAATATGACAATTTTGAGACATATGGCAAAATCATGAGGACCAATGATAAGTGAAAAAGTAAAATTTTGCTACGTATTTTTAAAAGAAATGTTACTGTTGGGTGTTTGCCCTGACTTTTCTAGTATAATTAGGTTTTCCTTTTCCTGAAAGGAAAACACAATGTCTTCATATTTGGCTAGTCCTTTTTCTTATAGGAAAAGATTTATGACTCTATAAATAGTGGTTTATTCCTTCTAACTTGGTAGCATTCACAATGTAGTCCTAGGGGCTTTGAGAGTTTTGTGTAGGGGGAGAAACGGTGAGACACAAGTGTTGCATTAGCACTTGTGTGAACCTCTTTTTATTCCGAGTGAATTGTGTGAGGTTATTTCTCTCGATATTTGTACTCTCATATTTATAGTGGATTGCTCATCTCCTCTTGTGGACGTAGGTCAGTTGACCGAACCACGTTAAATATTTGTATCTCTTATGGTATATTTCTCGTTTGTCTTCTTACTCATGGTCATTCAAGGTTTGCTTTGCTAGCTTTCGCATGACACCTAATTATTTCGGTCCTAACAGTTACGTAATATATAATCACCTTCATAATATTACCAAATAGTAAAAATGTGATACTACTTGTTATTTGAGTTACTGTCAATCTTCTTATCTCTATAGATTAAAAATTATTAAGTATCATTCATTTATTCAAGAATTATGAGGGTCAACGATGTTAACTAAAGATTTTTAACACATAATTTGTGTAAAATCTATTAGGTGAGCCCCGCGCGTTGGGCGTGCTTAAGGCCTATAGTCGGGCGTTTAGGGCGTAAGTCTTACAGAACTAAGTCCCACATTTGAGCCTCGGGGCGTTTTGTTAGAGCCCTGCACCAGGGCGAGCCTCGAGACGAGTCCCAACAGAATTTTTTAAAACACTAATTCAAATAGTGGTTGCTTATTTAAATGGAAGTCAATATAATTAATTAATTAATTAATATTTTACGGAAACAATCTCTCTACTTCAAAAAATAGAAGTAAAATTTATGTACACTTTATCGTCTTGAAACCACTTGATGCATCACACCGGCTACATTGTTGGTACACTTATCTAATATTGTACACATTTCTAATATTTTGTTTAGCTCAAACTTCAAAGAATATTTTATCTGTTACTTAATAGTCTTTGGTAACAATTTCTTCTTGATATTATATATATATATTACTATTTGTTATTTTTTATATTTTTATTATAGCATTATTTTGCTATAGTTATTATCTTTTTTTTCCAAAATATTTTGTCATGCTATTTTTAGTATTTTATTCAAATGAAAGCATCGTAGTATGAACCAACTTTCATGTCAAAATCAATTGGAAAGTTTACTTCTTATCATTTCTGACTTTCCTAGTTGTGGAATCTAACCAATTGGATACACAAAATCAACTATAGTTCCTTATTGGCATATATGCCTTTTGATAGAATTCTAAGATATATTTTAAGCTAGGAACCTTTATCTCGTCTATGATTCATATATGGGAAAAAACTATCATGATGTGATAACAGTGAAATGTACGAGATTTCTCCGTTCTTAATCAGGACTCTCAAATTAAGTTGTTGAGTATAAAAATATTTTTGGTAAGAAGTGTTTCTTCTCTTTAACGAGAGTATTTTATGTATTGAAAGTTGTATCAAAAATAAATTGTATACCAACACAAAATCATACGGAGAAATGAACAATGAAATTCAAGATTGTACGTAGATATAGTTGGAATTTTAACATTTTTAGCCGGGCGATTAAAAGAATTTTCTTCACTCGTTTAACTATAATAGTTTGTAGCTGTCAATGATGATACTCAAATGTAAAATAAGTACATAACAAAAATATTATAATTTTATAATCAGTATATAATGTCGAGTGTAATTGTACACAAACTATACAGTGATTATACTGATTAAAATTTATAAATAAAATTGAAAATAAAGATTAGTGTTATTTTTGTTGTGAAATTTTTTGGGCTCCTTATTTATATGTTTCGAACCAAAGGCGTCGAATTCGAACTTTGTATATGAAAAAATCACGTTTAGGGGTGTTTGCCCCCCCTCAAATGACCCTTAATAATGTGAATCGGAATTCATAGGTCCTAATTTGAATATCAAACATGGGGTAGAAAAAAAAACTTAGTAATAATTGTTAAATCAGCCCAAAATATGGGGAAAAGTGCGAATTTGTAATTGGGTAGTTATCATAAAATGAATAAATTAGCCAAAGTGTGATGGGCAAGTT
The DNA here is from genome assembly GCF_947179165.1 of Solanum dulcamara. Lineage (NCBI taxonomy): Eukaryota > Viridiplantae > Streptophyta > Magnoliopsida > Solanales > Solanaceae > Solanum > Solanum dulcamara. The sequence goes on along the minus strand of NC_077237.1, from coordinate 7,230,837 downwards.
GTAAAAAAGGCAATCTACAATCTACCTGACCAAACTAATAAATGGGGACTCCATACATATACACACTGTATAATCCAAATGAAATACATATACACACTGTATAATCCAAATGAAATGATGTGTTGTTCGGAGGAGTTGGAATTTTTACTACAACAACAACAACAACCCAGTGAAATCCCACACTGTGGGGTCTGGGGAGGGTAGAGTGTACGCAGACCTGACTCCTACCAATGTAGGACGGCTGTTTCCGAAAGACCCTCGGCTCAATAAAAGCATAGAAAAAGGTCAGACAAGAATATTAGAGTAAATAAGTAAACAACGAAAATGGTCCAAACAATAGTATAATCAAAGCACAAAAAAACAGTAGATATTATTATTGGATGATAACATAAATACCATAAATAACATACATCAGAGTACAAAGAATCATAGTGCGTTAGTACGCCTACGAATAAGGGAGAATAAAACCACTATGTACTAGCCTTCTACCCTAATGTGTGTCCTCCACACCCTCCTATCTAGGGTCATGTCCTCGGTAAGTCGTAAATGTGCCATGTCCTGTCTGATCACCTCTCCCCAATATTTCTTTGGCCTACCCCTACCTCTTCTGAAACCATCCATGGCCAGCCTCTCACATCTCCGCACTGGTGCATCTGGGACTCTCCTCTTCACATGTCCAAACCATCTCAGTCGCGTTTCCCGCATCTTGTCTTCCACCGAGGCCACTCCTACCTTTTCTCGAATAGCCTCATTTCTAATCTTGTCACTCCTGGTATGCCCACACATCCATCTCAACATTCTCATCTCGGCAACCTTCATCTTTTGCACGTGGGAGACCTTAACTGGCCAACACTCCGCCCCATATAACATAGCTGGTCTAACGACCACTTTGTAGAACTTGCCCTTAAGTTTTGGCGGCACCTTCTTGTCACATAACACACCGGAGGCAAGCCTCCATTTCATCCATCCTGCCCCAATACGGTGTGTGACATCCTCGTCGATCTCTCCGCTGTCTTGCATGATAGAACCCAGGTACGTAAAACTACTTCTCTTTTGGATGGCTTGGTCCCCGAGCCTAACTTCCGCGCCAACCTCTTGAGATGTCTCACTGAACTTGCACTCTAGGTACTCTGTTTTGGTCCTACTCAGCTTAAACCCCTTAGACTCCAAAGTGCATCTCCAATCTTCCAGCTTAGCGTTAACTCCGCTACGAGTCTCATCGATGAGGACTATGTCGTCCGCAAAAAGCATACACCATGACACCTCACCTTGAATTTGTCGCGTCAATCCATCCATCACCTCACCTTGATGTAACCCCATCATAACTGGGAAGTGTTCTGAGTCCCCTCCTACTGTCCTTACCCTGGTTTTGGCACCCTCGTACATGTCCTTGATCACCCTTATGTACGCTACAGGTACACCTTTAGCATCCAAACATCTCCATAGTATCTCTCGTGGGACTTTATCGTAAGCCTTTTCCAAGTCGATGAACACCATATGCAAGTCTCTCTTCCTCTCCCTATATTGCTCCATTAGTCTCCTCATAAGGTGGATGGCTTCTGTAGTTGAGCGTCCCGGCATAAATCCAAACTGGTTCTCTGAAATAGACACGCCTCTCCTCACCCTCATCTCTACCACTCTTTCCCACACTTTCATAGTATGGCTTAGAAGCTTAATACCTCTATAGTTGTCACAGCTCTGGCTATCCCCTTTATTTTTGTAAAGCGGGATCATGATGCTCAATCTCCATTCTACGGGCATCGTTGCCGTTGTAAAGATGACATTAAATAACCTAGTCAGCCATTCCAAACCTATCGAGCCCGCACTCTTCCAAAATTCTCCAGGGATCTCGTCAGGTCCGGTCGCTCTTCCCCAGCGCATCCTACGAACAGCATCCTTAACCTCATCGACCGTAATACTCCTACAACCCCCAAAATCGTGACTCCTTCCTGTATGTTCCAAATCTCCCAACACAATTTCTCTGTCCCCTTTGTCATTCAAAAGTTTATGGAAGTATGACTGTCATCTTTGTTTGATAAGGGTCTCCTCTACCAATACTTTTCCGTCTTCGTCTTTAATGCACTTCACTTGATCCAAATCGCGTGCCCTTCTCTCCCGAGCTCTGGCTAGCCTGAATAATTTTCTGTCCCCACCTTTCTCTTCCAGTTCAGCATAAAGACGTTCAAAAGCTGCCATTTTTGCCGTTGCAACCGCTGACTTCGCCTCCTTCCTCGCTATCTTATACAGTTCTCCATTCGTCCACTTCTCTACCTCATCCTTTCTCTCCATCAACTTAGCATATGCCACCTTCTTTGCTTCCACTTTCCCTTGGACTTCTCCATTCCACCACCAGTCCCCTCGATGTCGACTACGACTACCTGTCGAGACTCCTAGCACTTCCTTTGCTACAACCCTAATATAACTAGCTGTCCTATCCCACATATCGTTCGCATCCCCACTACTATCCCAGGCCCCCATATCCTTCAATTTCTCTCCCATCTCAAGGGCACTAACCGTTGTCAAACTCCCCCATCTGATCCTAGGTCGTTCTTCCCCGACCCTCCTCGTCCTTGTCATCTTTATCCCTAAATCCATCACTAAGAGCTTATGTCAGGTTGTAAGGTTGTCGATCGGAATGACCTTACAGTCTTTGCACAAACCCTTATCATCCTTCCTGAGGAGTAAAAAATCTATCTGAGTTTTAGCCACTGAACTACGGAAGGTTACCATGTGGTCCTCCTTCTTTGGGAAACTCGAGTTGGCTATCACCAATCCGAAAGCTCTTGCGAAATCCAACAGTGCGGTTCCTCCTCCATTTCTGTCCCCGAAGCCAAAGCCCCCATGCACATCATCATACCCTCCCGAAATAGATCCGATGTGCCCATTGAAATCCCCTCCCACGACAAGCCTCTCGGTAGGTGGTATGCCTCCCACTAACTCGTCCAACTCCTCCCAAAAGCGCCTCTTATCCTCCTCGCATAAGCCCGCTTGTGGCGCATAAGCACTAATAACGTTCAGCGTGCTCCCTTCAACGACCATTTTAATCGACATCATCCTATTGTTGACTCTCTTAACCTCCACCACCTGATCCCTTAAATCACCGTCTATTAAAATGCCTACCCCATTTCTATACTTCGATTTACCAGAAAACCAAAGCTTATACCCGTCTACCTCCTTAGCTTTAGAGCCGACCCATTTTGTCTCCTGGACACAGGCTATATTAATCTTCCTCTTCTTTAGAATCTTAACCAGTTCTATGGATTTACCCGTTAACGTCCCAATGTTCCAAAAACCTATTCTCAGTCTAGACGCTCCTTTAACCCAATTACCTCTCCTTACCCTCGTCCCCGTCAATGAAATAAATATATAAAATTATTTTAATTATGCATAAATAATATAATGTTTCATTGAAGGAAGTTGATTAGAACCCTCTGACCACAAGGTAGCTCCGCTCTCGTGTGTTGAAGGTTCAATCAAAAAGAACGTTATAGAAAAAAGTCAATACGCCCGGATTTGATGATATATAAACAAACCCGGCCTTCCTTTTCCACCTATCCTTTCAATGTTTGTCTCACTTTTTAAATATGTGATAGTTCAAAATTTATCGAGTCAAAATTAATTCAGATTCACATTGTATGATTTTGATCGAATTTAATGATTTTGATCAAAATTCATTACATGTGAAGAGAAATCTATGTGATATGTACATATAATTACTAACGTCAACTTTAAATTCAGAATCCATAAACTTTAAATTTTATTTCAAAATTTTTCTCATTTTCAGGATTCGAACATGTAACTTAAGAAATTTCATACATCCCCTAAAAGTGGTTGAACAAAAAAAGAGTTTTTAAAAAAGGTTCATTAGTCTCTATCCAACTTTGTTTTTGTTCCATCCTCATCTAAAACCTTTCCCCCCTCTTTTTATACTCCAAAAGGAAGAACCTTTAACTGGATTTATATCTTATTTTTCTTCTCATTTTCAAGAAGGATAGATTCGACAATAAAAATGGACTTAAAATTTGTCCAATAGTTAGAAGGGTAGTGGGGCCTTTCATTTTGAATACATGATGTCACATTTGAACTAAAACAAGATAGACATCTTCATAGATTTTAAACTCAAATGATGGGCAATTGTGAATATGTAATCAAGTGCAATGGGGAGAATTTTGGCTTCAAATGGTAGCCAACTCACTTACATCACCCAAATTGGGTTAATGAACAGGTTATTCCTAATTTTCCATGTTCATCTTTTTAGATTTCTTTGTCTTAGTGGCACTTGAGCTTGTGAGGCATCAATAGTTGACTTACCCAAGTAATCAACACTGTACAAGAGGATCACAAGTCACAATACACTATAACAATAACAATAATAACCATGCTTTAGTCCCAGATAAGTTGAAATTTCATCATTTAAGCTTATATCATAACATTATCGTAGTAAACTATACAACTTGATCACCGCAAAATCTTGCAGCCTATTCCATCCTATATTTCCTCTCCCTTTTCTATGTTAAATATCCATAAATTTCTCCTCGTCCCCCCACCCCAAAAAAGTAGAAGTTATGCTAAAGAAAAAGTCAGCTTAAAAAGAGAACATTTTTACACTTTGAGAGTATGGTCCTGGAGTTCAATAGATTCCTTCACCAATTCAATGCTCTTTTGACTAAGTGGCCCATCTTCCCCAGCATCAAAACTAGCATGAACACTGTAGAGAACATACACTAGAACAACGAGAGCTGAGAAGAATCCGAATCGAACGTAGGATGGTCTATCAAGTGAACCTAACAAGAATACGTTGAGGAAGATGGACATGGAAGGAATCCATGGCATTAAAGGGACGCCCCAAAACTCGGGTTTTTGCGCTTGTGGTACCATATAATGGAAGAGTTGTAATACAGCGATGGCGATAGCAGTGCAAGCACCAAGCATGAAGGCTTTTGGCTTGCCTGGTGGTGCAAATTGCCATAACAGGGTGAATACAATGGAAGTCAATGAGAAGCAAAAAAGGAATGATAGTGTAGGCCATGGATTTGTTACTCCAATCGAGACGTAACGCTTGTAAATAACAGCATTTGCTACCATGTAAAATACAAACAGGGTACCGATAGATACAAGGTTGAGTAGTATTTGTAAATCAGTGAAAAGGGCAATTGCTGCTGTACAAATTCCTGAAAAGACCAAACAAATCCTTGTATTAGCACAATAGGAAGAAATTCCTAGCAAAAATTTATTCTGAAATTGGTAAAGAATGTGTCATTTCAGTCAAAAGTTTCGGCCTTGTAAACACTTTTGGCAAGATTTTGGGTCTCAGAAAAGCACATGACCAGATCTTTAAAAAGGTACTATTCGGAGCCAGAATTTTCACTTACAGAGTTTAAAATATGTAGAAGCAAACACCACATGAAGAAGTTGAAGTGGGTTCAACCTCGATCATATATATATATATAAAAAAAAAAGTTTAATCATGCATAAACAACCCTGAATTCTATATATAGCATTTTCATCTCTGTTTTGCAAAGTCTATATCTAACATTCCCAGTTCACTTAAATTCTTATTCCTGTACTGTAAGTCCACACACATAATCTTTAAAAAGAATAAGATTTCAAGATTGGTCAGCAGCAGCTTAAAAAAGTTTTATACTTTGCTGTGCTCAAATACCTGTCTCAATAGTGTATCAAAGTATGTGGAGAACATTCGTTGAGATAATGATGAAAAGAACCTTATTAGTTATATATTGTTTGGCCCAATAATTTCAGTTAAATCTTTCCCGAGCCTCACGAATTAACAAGGAACCTTCCTAATTGTATTTTATAATAAGGTGTATATAATGTAGTATTATCATGAATTAATTCATATCTAAAGACAGGATCAAAAAAATCAGAGGAGATGATTCCTTTTGGACGGTAATTTATCACCCACTATTTTGACTCTAATGACCTCCAAAACATGATACAACTTTTAAAAACTATATGGAATCTTTTCTCCTTGAAGTACATATATTTCGTCATGTTGAAACATTTAGTTTTTAGTCGATAAAAAGAAAATCAAATTCACATGTGAAAAAAATATTGACATTGTCACACGCTTCTAACATAGGATGGCTAGTAATTGAACAAAAGGAAAATAATAAGGCCAAATTTATGTCAAACATTGAGATATGAGCCAAGGTTTATCCTAAGGAGGAGGTCCCCACACAGAAAACCAGTCAAAGCCCCTTATATTAAAAGATTTCTCAAATCTTCGTGCGTGACTAATGAAATCAAAATTTTCATTAAAGTAATTTAAATATAAAGAAGAAAATACATAAAAGAAATATATCTCTCATATATATATATAAAACAATTTTCATTATACATAAACAAATATAAATTTCTGCAGAATAAGATTCAGATGAACTTTTACTAGCTCCATCGTGGGACCCAAAAAAACCCAGAAAATAGTGAACCGAATATGATGAGTCCCATGATAAACTTATGAGCAATTTTCCCTAAAATGTAAAGCAATCGCCTTAACAGAAACGGTTCTTTTGGTGGACCCCCTACTCTCCAACGGCAAAGCTAATAATAATACAAAGAACAACATCCACGCAATAACAGGAAAAATAAATAAATCACACACGCATTTCCACATAAAAATACGTAACACAAGAAAATACCATTCCCAATTGTCAATACTCCATTTCTTGAAATAATTTATATGAGTCGACAATCTATCATAAATACTTTTTACTATCACAAGTACATATTGAAATTTGATATTCACGTTAAATCAATAAATATAAAATAATTTACACATTATATAAACACGAAGTAAGAGTAGATCTTGATAAAATAGAATTTAATAAAATAAGGAATTGAATAATACGTACCGAGAAAAACGGAAGCATTCACAGGCGTTGATGTTTTAGGATGGACCTTAGCAAACCAAGCGGGGACTACGCTGGACCGTCCGATCACGCACATGTATCGAGCTTGCCCCAACATAGCCACTAACAAAGATGTTAATATACCGAAACTAGCCCCAGCCCCTATCACATTTGATACCCATCTCCAGCCGTCTGATCCCATAAATGCCCCCGAAAATGGCGCATCTGGATCAATCTGTTCATCAAAACATTCAATTTACAACAATTTATATTAACCTTTCACATACCACATATTAATATACATTTATAGGGGCGGAGGCAGAATTACTATCAAGAGAGTTCAAAATCTGAAAAGTAGACATACAAATTAATCAAAGGAGTTCGATATATACAAATTAATCAAAGGAATTCGATATTTATTATATATATATATATAAAAATTATTTTACTTATATATAAATAATATATTTTTTTATCGAATGAGGTTCGATTGAACCCCACTGCGTTCATCATTATGGTATGATAATCCTAAATGAGTGAGATTCATTGATTAAAATTTGGTTGGTTTCAAATGATATGACATATTAATCATACACTCGGGGAAGGTGGATAGACAAATCACATTTATGTCCCTTTTGAAATAGTGAATTCGGGATAATGAAATAAATGATAGTGACAAGGGCAGAAGTGTAATTTTATCATTTTTATTTTACCATATCATAAGGGAGAAGCATGGACATTGAAGCAGCCATGAGGCAGTAAAGAACTGTCACGAGTATAACGGAACCCGAGATACCAGCAGGTATATCCTTAACAGGATTTCTGACTTCTTCAGCCATGGTTGAAACGGCGTCGTACCCTATGTAACTCAGATAAACCATGGCTGCTCCATTGAACACTCCTGAAGCACCAAATGGGAAGAATCCACTCGCATGATTTTCATCCCCTGCTTCTCTGAAATTCTTCGTTTCCCCTCTTGTAAATCCAATTACTATCACAAATACTATGAATACAAGATGTAGCACAGTTAACACCATATTCAACATCGAACTTTCTCTTGTACTGCAAAGAAATAGTAACAAAAATTTAAGCTTATATTGAAAAAACAAAATCGAATTTGATTGAGATTTTTTCATGAATTTTAGTGAACGAACCTGTAGCAGATGATTACGGTGAGAGCTAAAACTACTAAAACAGCAACAACATCAATCTCATTGAATCCGTTTGGTAATCCACTGACGGTGATTCTCAATTTGCTTTCGGTGGATATACCAAGCGCTGTACATAAATAGCCAGTGAAACTCCTCGCCACCGCCGCATTTGATAGTACGTAATCGATAATCAGATTCGCGCCGGTCAAAAACGCTAGAAATTCACCTGCACTACGAAACGGCGTTGATCAATAAAAAATCACAGGACATTGCGTTTTTCATGTGTTTGTTTAAATAATTCAGTTACGAGAAACGGACCAAAAGTGATACGGATATAGCTAAAAGCACCGCCAGCAACTGGCATATCAACGGCGAACTCCGTGTAACAGAACGCAGAAAGCAGAGCGCAGAAACCAGCAATGGCGTAAGAGAGAACAACAGCAGGTCCAGCACACATACGACTAGCACGACCGGAAGTAACAAATACTCCGGCGCCAACCATACCGCCGATACCAAATCCGACGAGGTCGTACCACCGGAGACTCCGTTTCATATCTCCACCAGACCGTGCTCTTACTCGACTTGTTTCTTCGAAAGAAGTCGAGACAGAACAGGCCCGGCGAGCTAACCGGTGTGGTGTATCGGAAAGTGCTCGGAGGTAGGATTTGACATTAGAGAAAGAGGAGCCATAGGTCTCCATTTTTGGACCACCAAGTCTCTCTCTTTTCTTTTTATCAGTAAGTATTGAATTGGAGGAAATGAAGAATGGATGAATGGGTATTTAAAGAGTTATAAGAAGAAACTAACATCCACCAACTCCAATAGGGAAATCCTCATAACTAATTAAGCATCTATATTCCAATATATATAAAAATATTTTCACCTATTCACTAGAATAAGTATAATATTTTAACTAATATAACAAATTAGGAAAATATATGACACATAAATCAAATCCGTGAATTTGTGCTTGAAAAAGAAAAAAAATCTCCTATATTCCCTCATTCAGTTTAAAGATATTTTTTCTTTCTAAAATCAATTTTAAATCTGTAAATCTATCATTCTTAATACATCAGAAAGATTTGCAACAGTAAGACTGTTGGATTTTAATAGGCTTGAATGAAAAACGAAGAATTGTGATTTTTTTGAAAGAAGGTTTATGACTTTTTTGATAAAGCATAATAAGCATATATTCACACCATCCATTGTTTATAAATAGTTTCTCTCATTTTTCAACAACAAATTTCTCGACTTCTTTCTTCTACTAATAAATTTAGTATTCTAAATATACTTTATTGCTATTTAGTGATTCGTCGATACCGTGGTTTTAAGTACTGATACATTAGTGAGTAAGATCGTTCTATTTTGATAGGAAATATTTTATTAACCTCGAGTACTTGAGAGAGATAATTTTTTTAATAACACACTGTGCATTCAATGGTTTCAATTTTTCTCTTATCAATATTGTTTCTGTTTTTCTTACCGATTCTGTTATCATTACTAGCTTTAATTTCTGATTTTGAAAACTTGCTAGAAACTTTATTGTTTATTATTTTCCCAAAAAATTTGTTCTACAAATTTTTTTTGTTGTATGAAAGTTTTTGTTCTAAGTGGTTTTCTACCAGATAACAAAGTCAACTTGAACCTCTTCCACCCTCAGAAAAATAGGCTTATATAAGTATAACATTTACTAGTGCAATTTGAGCAATCTAAAGGAAATTTTAGCCTAACATGTTTTTTGGATTGATCAAATAAAGTGCAAATAATTCCCATAAACTTTGGTAAGATATTTGAAAATTAACTTTTATAAATGAATATTATATAAGACAAATGAAAAGTTTTGTATATGATTAAGATGTGTAATGGTCAATTGGCCAAAAACCAAAGATGGGATCCTAGTAAATAATTCATATGTTCACATTCAATTTCCCTTGTAGCTTAAACTAGAATTACTTGTAATTTTGTCTAAACAAATTGGCAAATGCATTTAATCTAGAGATATGCATAAATGGGTGTCTGGTTATATATACACATATATTAATTAATTTTGAACATTCTCATCGAAATTCCTGACTTCTCCTTGATTACGGGACTTTAGAATATTACAAAATTGACCTATCAAAAATTTAAATAAACGTTCTGTTATTTATATAGAATTTTGGATGAACGCAAATTCATATAATCACAGATAATAACTGTATTTTTTCTTTCTTTATAAGCATACAACAACAACATATCCACTGAAATTCCACTAAGTGGAGTTTCTTTATAAGCATAATGGCATAAAAAATAATACTAAAAAAAATTAAAAAATAAGGCAAATTATACTAAATTTAGAAACATTTCCTATAATCTCATATTTCATAAAATTATATATGTGGGAAAATTTTATTTTAGAGATATATATCATATGTTTCTCAAAACTAAACATTTAACACCCTTATAAAATAACTATATGAATAACATGTATAATGTAGGGGGTGTTAAATATTTGAGAAACTTTCGACTGTCCGACATGAGTTGTAGTGGATGATTCAAATCCCTTCATCTTTAGTTAAAGATCTTGATATTGAGCTCTTGAAAATGAAAAAAGTTATATTGAAAACACCACCTTAAAAAATAAGTTATGCAACGTTTAAATCTAAATTTAATTAGACTCCAATACAGATATTAAACATTACGGTACCTTAATGCAACAACCAACAACTGAAAAAAAATGAATGACACAACAGAAAAAAAAAAAAAGCAGAAAAATTCACTGAATTGCGGACGACAAAAAAGCCAGAAAAAGTTATTAGCTCGGTGGACTTGGAACTTCTTCTTAATTTCTTTCATACTATATCTAGTAATATCCGTAAATTAGTTTAAAGTTATAAAATATTATCAATAAAATAGTTAATAAAATATATTTTTAATTAGCTATTATAGTAAAATACACTTTCAATATTTAGCTTTAAATCATTTACATCAAAATTGTTGAGAGAATCGATTCTACGTTATAATGTAGTTGATTATTTAGAGCTATAATGGATTGCGCCTGAAAATATGAAAACTATATACTACTCTTTTTTAAAACTCATGGACAAATCTGTATCATTTCACATAGTTCTAGAATAAAATTGACTCTTTTCAGGAAAAACTTCCCCGTTAGTAAATTTAACTAAGGGAAAATTTTAAAAATGACAAACATATTAAGCTTAATAACTCCTATTAGTATAGTTTAGGCTTTCTCGTTTGTATATTTCGTTGCATTATACAAATTACTTTTTTAAAGAGATTTGTATATTCGCTTCTATATTTGTGTATTCGCTTCCAAATTTGCTTTAGAGATTTGTATATTCCCTTCAAGATTTGCTTTAGAGATTTGTATATTCGCTTTCAGATTTGTATAATAGCAAATTTCATTAAATTATACCCAATTCGTGTAATTAATTGAAACTATATCCTTATCGCATAATCATAATATAATGTTTGTCAATTAGCGTAATTTTCCCTTTATAACAATAGAAGTATATTTAAACCCAACTTTGTTTTTTGATTTTTCACTCCGTGTCTGTTACCTACATTGGAGCCCGACTAAATTCGAATTCATGCCGAGAAGATCCACATTAAGAGGTAAAGCACTTTCTAATAAAAGTGACTCCGTACCCAAAGGGCTCAAAGCTAAGACCTTTGAAGAAATATTCACCACTGCAATATAACCTTTGTTGGTGAACCCAACTTTTAATTGAATGCAAGTATGAACCAGTATACAAAATTTGAGGGTAAAATTTGATATTTTCCCAACCTATATAGTGTAGACAATGAGACAAATAAATCTTCTTTGCTTTGGCTTTTTTGCATGTTGATATTATATTTTAATACTATTGTATATTCTTTTTAGCTACTTTTACAATCCCACAATTCTCATATTGTCAAAATCATGATTATATGCATAGATTTTTTTTATACATAAGAAAACAAATAGATCTTTTACTTTGAGTATGCATATTAGCTTTTTGTTAATATATCTCTCAATCTAAAAAAGATAAAAAAAAATAAAACTTTTGGAGATAATGGAAAGGAGTGTTCAAGACACTTATAACTTTTTTTTGGGTTGATGTTTAACAGCATGAAGAGGTAATTAAATCATTTAAAGACAAATTAAAAGCTTTACAAGATTAAGACATGAACAAAGAGACAAGAACATGCATACATGGAAAATACTTTTAATTAATAATAATAATAATAGTGAAATCATAAAAGAACATATTTAAAAGTAATGTCCACAAAACTACAAAAATAAATAAAGCAGAAAAAAGTGCAATAGATTTTGTTGCTATCTTCTTAAAGTCATGTACGTTACATATCACTTTGCAAACAAATTACTTGTTTCCTGCATTTATAATCTTAATTAATATAATCAACACCTTTTAGTATACATCAACTGTTAATTAATTAATTAATCAAAATTTTAATTAAATTTGATAATACAAAGGTCAGCTAGGACTTTTTAAATATATGGCAAAAGAAAAAGCAAGATCTTGATATTATTTGTTTTATTCGATCGACTGTCTTATAATTATTTTTATTTTTTTAATATACGTCAAATTAAAAGATGGGTCTATTAGAGTTTTAATTTTATAACTTTTCGTTCTTCACTTTTTGTTTTAGCAAATGGTTGATTCATCCATGATATCAATTAGGGCCGTGTATCAATCGATTTGGTTCTATTTTAAAATTTACCGACTTAACTTATCAGTTATCAGTTTATAATCATGTCAAACTGTTATAGAATCATTAAGATATTGACTTATCGATTATAAGTTTATTGATCATTGATTATTATCGATTCGGTTATTGGTTTAACCGTAAAGATTTGATTAAAAAAAATTAAAATTTACTTTTAAATAAGGTGACAAACCAAATGAACCATGCACCTAAGTTGATAAATTGCATCTTGCTCAAAAGCAAATGTAAAATATTATATTATAACTAAGAGTTTGAGACAACAAGAAATAAAAGTATGAATCGAGAGGTGGGAGCCTCGTGTAAGGTCTGTTCCCATAAAAAAAAAAAAAATAATAATAAATATAAATTATTAAGTTACTATCGGATTATCGATTAACCCATTAAAAAAAACCTTAAACCGTTATGAATCGATAACTCGATAATAAAAAAAATTAAAACTTTTACTGAAACCGCTAAATCAATAATAACTTTTTTAGGCTTAGTTTTTCAGTTTTGATTCGATTTTAAACAGCCCTAATATCAACCATCCTAATTTTATCGAACTCCTAACTTAAATGGTAGATTCGTCCTAATATTACTAACTTATCACAATTGTATCAAGTTGTAGACAAATATACTCAATTGTCATGGACGGTGGAACAAATAAAACCAAGTGGCACATAATGACAACATATCCTCTAGTGAACAGATTAAGAATTTTTTATTAAAATACATCACCATAATTGGTTAATTATTTGAATTTTTATTTTGTTGATAAGGATTCGATTCTCTATTCTATAATCTCCTACCCATTTTCCGTTTTCCTACAACCAATATTGTTTTTTTTAAAGAAAAAAGAGTCAAAAATGCCATTAAACTATTTAAAATGAACAAAAATGCCCTTCGTTTATAGTTTGGTTCAAAAATGTCATTATCGTCAATATTTTGGTCCAAAAATGCCTTTGTTGATGATAGTTTGGTCCAAAAATACTCATATTGTTACAAAAAGGGTCACAATGCCGTTTCCGAATAAATATATATTTTTTTAAAAAATCAAATCGTGTTCCTTATAAAAATATTACCTTTAAGGAACTCTATTCTTGTTTTATTTCTTTTTAAACCACTTTAACTATTAAAAATGTAGGAAATTATTTTATTCTTCATAATCTCATTTTATCAATTAAAAAGGAATAGTTTCATGTACTCTAAGTTTTAACGGATAATATATGTCATATATATAAGATCATAATAAATTCATCATTAATTTTTATACAAATAATGATAAAAATAATTATAATACAATAAGAAATATTTTTAATTTTTAATTTTTTTCTAATTGATGTAAAATAAACATTTGCTAATAAAAAAAATATTATTAGGAAAAAAAGTGTTAACTTAGCAAAATAAAAAGGAGAGAGTAAGAGAAAATAGAAAGGAGCAGATGAGAATCTGTCTCTCTGTTACATTGCAAAGAATGGTCATATTTATAGGCAAGAAAAGAAAGCAAGTGGAGAGCAACTTGCCTAGTGGGTCCACAACAATGGACATCCACTACGACTTTTCATAACACTCCCCCTTGGATGTCCACGTAAAAAAGAAAAATTCTAGTGAAAGAACAAATATACATAGTTATCGTGAATATCCATAGATGTTGTGCCTTGTTAAAACTTTACTAGAAAATATCCAGTGGAAAAAGCCTAATGAAGAAAAAAGAGTACACACATCTGGTAATATGTCTTGAGTACTGCCTCATTTAAAATCTTATCAGAAAAATTTAGTGGGACAAAACCTTGGTTAGGGGAAAAAGATTACAACACGTATTTTACTCCCCCCCGATGAAAACTTCATTAGATATTTTGGAGACGACACATTTCAATATTATATTTTAGCTTCTCAAAAGTTAATGGTCGTAATGCCTTTGTGAATAAATCTGCAATATTATCACTTGATCGAAATTGTTGTACATCAATATCACAATTCTTCATGTGTGAAGAATAGTGTTAGTGAAATATATTTCGTTTTGTCTCCTTTTATGAAGCCACCTTTCAATTGAGCTATGTACGAGACATTGTCTTCGAATATAACAATGGATACTTCGACATCATTTTTCAGGCCGCATCTTTCTTTGATTAACTGTATGATCGATATCAACCACACACATTCTCTACTTGATTCATGAATTGCTATTATTTTAGCATGATTTGAAGAAGTAGCAACAATAGATTGCTTTGTAGATCACCATGATATATAATTCCTCCGTGTGTAAATATATAACCTATTTGCGATTGAACTTTATGTTGGTCTGATAAATAACTTGCATCTGCAAAATCAATAAGGTCTGTCCAACCTTTGTTAGTATAAAACAAACTCATATCAAAAGTACCTTTTAGGTATCGCAAAAATATGCTTGATACCGTATATATGCCTTCGCGTTGGAGATTAACTATACATTTTCAGCAAATTAACAGTAAATATTATATCAGGTCTAGTTGCGTTAGCAAGATACATAAGTGCATCAATAGAACTGAGATATGGTACTTCAGGACCAAGAAGTTCTTCATTCTCTTCTGAAAGTCGAAACTGATCTTTATCCACTTCAAGTGAACGAACAACCATTGGAGTACTTAATGGATGAGCTTTGTCCATGTAAAATCATTTTAAGATTTTCTCAATGTAGGCAGATTGGTTGACAAAGACCCCGTCTGCTAAATATTCAATTTGTAGACCCAAACAAAGTTTTATCTTTCTAAGATCTTCCATCTCAAATTCTTTATTTAGATATTCAATCGCGTTTTGCACCCCTTCAGAGGTTCCAATGAGATTTATGTCATCAACATAAATGACGAGTATAACAAACTCGAATTTCATTTTCTTAATAAAAACACACGGACAAATGACATCATTTATATAACCTTCATTTATCAAGTACTCACTGAGGCAATTATACCACATACGCCCTGATTGTTTCAGACCATATAATGATCTTTGCAGTTTCATTGAGTACATCACCCTAGACATAGTACATGCTTCAGGCAATTTTAATCCTTCTAGGATTTTCATGTAATTTCATTAGCAAGTGAACCATAAAGGTAAGCTGTAATTACATCCATTAGATGTATTTCAAGATTTTTATGTACAGCTAAATTGATGAGATATCGAAAAGTTATTTCATCCATAACAGGTGAATATGTTTCTTCATAGTTGACTCCGGGTCTTTGAGAAAATCCTTGTGCAACAAGGCATGTCTTGTATCTTACAATTTCATTTCTCTCATTTTGTTTTTGCACAAAAGCTCATTTATAGCCAACTGGTTTTACACCTTCGGGAGTTTGGACTATAGGTCCAAAAACCTCACGTTTAGCGAGTGAATCTAATTCTGAGTAAATTGCCCTTTTCCATTCTGGTCAATCACATCTACGTCGACATTCTTCGACTCGGGTTCACTGATTTCTTCAGCAATATCAGAATTAATCAAATGTTGACCTTCTTTAAGAGGTTCTTTTGTAGTATCATTTTTATTATTCCTCACGCTTCTCTTTCTAGGATTTTTATTCTTTGAACCCAATGGTCTACCACGCTTCAGGGTGTTTGGAATTCAGAAGCTATGATACTAGTAGATGATTCTTTTGAGACATCAATCCGGACAGACACATTGTTATAACTCGTATTTTTCAGATTAGGATACTTCGGAGATAACGGTAACAAGTCAAGTAGCATTTGATCTTGTTGGATACAAAATTCTTATGATTAATTGAAATTTCAACTTGGAAGTATTAGAAAAGGTGAATGGCAAAAAAAAAAATTGGAATTTCTCATGGAGGATGTTATATCCCGTATTTTATACGGTTGGATGTTTTAAGGTAGTTGTGGAAAGTTAAGGAAATGACAATCTTCCAAAATTTATTTTTTTATATACAAGTTGGTTATGAATATTATTTATGATCATTCATATTGTGAAAATATTGGAAAAAGCAAAGGGCAAAAGAGAAAATTCACAAAGTGGCCTATGGTAATATTATGGAAGGCTATGGGTAAAATGGAAATTTCATAAAGTCTTCAAGAAGATTCATGTGGGCCCCACATGCCACATGGCAGCCCATGATTGGAGGAAGGGATGAGTTGGCCCAATGAGGGTTTGACACATGTCGCCACTTAGGGCTTGACACGTGTCGCCACTTAGGGCTTGACACGTGTCGCCACTTAGGGCTTGACACGTGTCGCCAATGAGGGCTTGACACGTGTCGCCACTAGGGTGGCCTATATGTGTATATGTTTTATGACCAATTTAGCCACACACCTCATTCTTATCAAGAAAAGTCTAGAAAAGAAGAGAAGAGGAGAGAAAGGAAGAGAAGAAACTAGAGAAACTAGAGAGAGAAAGCTACAAATTTGAGAGAAAAAGAGGTAAGTTCTTCAATTTCGTTTCATGAATTAATTATCTAGGGTATACCATGATGTTATGAAGGTATTTATAACGAAATTGTATGATTTGGAGCAGCCCAAAATGTTACCAAACAGCCCCAAAGTTTCAGCTGCGCTAACGGAACTTCCGAGGCGAGTTTCGGCGAGTTTCGGCTAAGGTAACGTTTTCTCTTTATAACTGGAGTTTATGATGATGTTATGAGGTATATTACGTGCCTTGAATGAGGTTGGAAGTGGAGAAATTACATAAGGATGTTTGATGTTAAAAACAAATTAAATGGAAGTCGTAGTAGTTAAATCGGAGTCGTGTAGTGTGTTGTCGTTGTGGGGCTGTGGTTGCAGCTGGTGGCGTTGCGTGCTGTAGGGATTTATAGTGTTTTAAAAAGGGTGTGGGTGCTTCTGGTTTCAGCCACACGGCCTCCCATTTAGTATGGTTAAAGATTTTACGAAAAAAAGATTTAAAAACTCTATGTTGGTATGGTAGTTTTGAGCTAGTTGTTTGGAGTTGTATTGAGTAATGTTGAGGTGATTTGATTGTATATATACTGCTGGTTGTTGTTGTTGATATGGTTTTTGACATGGTGGCCGAGTTGAAATCTCGGGAATGTTGAAGTTATAGGGGAAATGCTGCCCAATTTTCGGTAGATTCGGAGCTAGTAATGAATAGTTGAGGGAAATGAATAAGGAAAGGACCTCTATGGAGACTTGGTTGTAGAGTTAGAATTGGAAAGTTAAAGGTTATTAGCCTTAGTAGTAATTTCATTTTAAATAGGTTCAAGAGACGACGAGGCGAGCATAGTTAAGAGTAATCCGTAAGAGGTATGTAAAGTTTATCCTTTCTCTTCTTTTGGCATGTCTTTGTCATAAGTATGTAAAGCCTATCTTTTATCTTCTTTTGGCATGTCTTTGTCATAAGTATGTAAAGCTTATTCTTTCTCTTGGTATATTTTGGCATAAGTACGTAAAGTTAATCTTTCTTTTGGGCATGGTATTTATGAAACAAAAATATGACTTTTATAGAATTTCAAATAAGTTTCTATTCCTAGAGCCACTAGGATGGCCAATTTTCTTGATTTCCGAAAGGTATTTTATTATGCTTCGATACATGTATATGATTCTAGAAGATTTATTTTGATATAATCCAGGGTAACTTTTGAAAGGTAATTGATATGACTCTGGTCTCGATTTTTACATGATAGATCATTATGATTATTCCATCGAGTCTTGAATATGAATTAAATTGCATTAGTTTCTCACTACTCCACTCGTGGATGCCCCAATGCTTTCTTCACCGAGCCCGGGCCAGGTTTTGTTATCGTGCGTACTTCTCTGCATTGTTCGCCATGTCCCGACGTGAGGGGCAGGTACGACATATACATGGGGTGGTGTATGTTATGCCACGGAGTTATGTTGTGCCATGTACACATGTGCTTATGATATGATATGATATGATATGACATAATATGATATGATATGATTTGATATGACCATCTGATATGATATGATCTGTTACAGAGATATTCCCTACTCTGGTATTATGCAGTGTTATGGTGCCAATGATGGGAGGGCGACCACGTTTGTTCACCGTGTCTCATAATGGGGCCGGATATGGCATATGTTTTTCTGCATACACTATCTGAGGTTTTGATCAGCATTTGATATTTTCGGATATTTTGCTCATTTTTGCACATTTTGCTCTGATAATGACTTTACTAATTCCAGTCCATGCTTTACATACTCGGTACATTTTTCATACTGACCCCTTTTCTTTGGGGGGCTGCGTTACATGCCCGCAGGTACAGACGATTGGTTTGCTGATCCGCTCGCTTAGGACATCCACCATGTTGGTCGACAGTGCTCCTTTGTCCGGAGCCCTATTTTGGTACTAACTTTTCTGTTGTATATTTGTACGCTTTGGTTAAGGGTACGACGGGGCCCTGTCCCGTCATATGAATAGGATATCGTTCTGTAGAGGTCTGTAGACATGAGATGTGGGTTTTGTATATATGTTTTGAGTTTTGTGTGTTTCGTGATGGTCTATCGGCCCTCGTGCGTTATATCTATTTTTGTGATCTTTTTAAAGATCCCTTCTGATCATTACCTATGTTTAGTCGATTAATGTACTAAGTGGGGCTAAGGGTACGTATGGGTGCCCAACTAGGGCACCAGTCACGGCCTACGGAGTTGGGTCGTGACACACATTCACTAAAGTGATATGTGATTTGCCATTTTCTGTAAGTGAATGATCTTCTACACTTTCTGTTCGCATGTGCGGGTATGTGGATCAAAATAATATAATGATGAAACTTTCCACATAATTTCTCTTTTGGGTTCTTTTTTCTCTTCCCCTAATTGCGGAAAAATTATTCTATCAAACCGATAATCTGCAAATCGAGTAGTAAATAAGTTTTCTGTCAACGGTCTAAGAAAGCGAATTATGAAGGGTGAGTTAAACCCAACATATATGTCCAAACTTCGTTGAGGGCCCATATTTGTACGTTGTGGTGGTGCTACAAACACGTATGCCGCATAATAAAAAAATTATAAATGAGCTATAGTTGGCTCATGACCAAATATTAATTATGACGGAGAGTATTTATTATAATTTATCGATCTAAGACATACAAGTACTACTGCATGTAAGAGAGCATAACTCCAAACAGTAATTTGTAATTTTATTTTCATTAGTAGGGGTTATGCTATCAATTGTAGGCGGATAATAAATGACTCTGCAAGGCCATTTTGAGTATGAACATGAGCAACAAGATGTTCAATTTTATCCCAATTGATAAGTAATAATCTTCAAAAGCTTGGGATGTATATTCTCTAGCATTATCAAG
The DNA here is from genome assembly GCF_947179165.1 of Solanum dulcamara. Taxonomy (NCBI): domain Eukaryota; kingdom Viridiplantae; phylum Streptophyta; class Magnoliopsida; order Solanales; family Solanaceae; genus Solanum; species Solanum dulcamara. The sequence goes on along the minus strand of NC_077237.1, from coordinate 7,210,845 downwards.
GCAAATAGCCTTAATTGGATTATCTTGGAATTGCGCCCTTAATCTTATTGTTTGTGCTAACAACTTCACAAACGCCGGGTTGTGAGATGATAACAGGCACACATGAGACCATCTTGATGATGCATCTATTAGAACCATAAAATATTTAAACAATCTGCTAGATAGATAAATAGGTCTACATATACCTTCGTATATACGCTCTAAAAAGCAGGAAATTCGATTCCAACCTTTAGGGTTGATGGTCTAGCAATTAATTTGCCTTGATAACAAATAACACATGAAAATTCATCATTCGTAAGAATCTTCAGGTTCTTTAACGGATATCCAATTGAATTTTCAAAAATTCGCCTCATCACTATTGATATAGGATGACATATTCGATCATGCCATAGCACAAATATATTTAGATTAGTAAACTTTTGGTTTACGATCAAATGTGTTTCAATTGCACTAATTTTTGCATAATATAGGGTGGACGACAAAGTTGGTAATTTTTCAAAATATATTTCTGGTTTGAGACACTCTTAGTTATACCAAGGTATTCAATATTTATTTCATTTAGTATCTCAACATGATATCCATTTATGTGGATATCTTTAAAACTTAACAAGTTTCTTGGGAATTTAGAAGAGAATAATGTATCTTCTATAACAATTGTTGTCCTCTTAGACAGAAATATAGTAGCTCTTCTGGAGCCTTCAATCATTTTTGAATTAGCAGAAATTGTAATAACATTTTCTTTTCTTCTAAGCAAGTTGAAAAAATATTTATCGTCTTTAAAAATGGCATGAGTTGTTCCACTATCAATTACACGAATATCTTCGTGATTGATCATTGATCCAAACAAAATTTGAGGCATATCCATATTTTTCTTAAAATAAAATAAAATAAACATTATAATTAATAAATGACTCATTATACAAATTTTATTTTTTTGCATAAATTAGAAAAATATAAACATATTATTTATTACAAACAAAATGAAAAGAAAATCATTTAAATATTATTAGGCTTATCAATATTCATATTTTCTTCTGCAAAAATTAAAGAAATCAGCTACATCTAGATGCATAAGTTCAATATTATCTTCAGAGATAGAGTTTGTCTCTGGATTATTTTTTGTCCTTATCAAAGATCTCTGATATAGCTGAACCAAACGTTTTGATAACCGACATGTCTGTGACCAGTGCTCATACCTCCACATCTATGACATATACTTTCTGAATTTTTTTTTGGTATAGCTTCTGGCTTTTTCACATTTTCTTTTATAATGCTGATCATTTCACGGTGCCAACCGATCATCATGATTATATTTCTTGTTCAACCACGACTGAGGTCATGACCTCTTTCTCGTTGGTTATAGTTTGTCTGATTCACTTCAGAAAGTGGCAAAGATCAACTGGCCGCCTATCATGATTTTTCATTAACAGTTCATTGTGGCATTCAGCGATAAGAAAGTGAGAAAGTAATTCAAAATATTTTTTGAACTCCTTTTCGCGATATTGATGCTGCAAGAGCATATTCACGCGTGAAAATATGGAGTATGTTTTTTCAAGTTTGTTTTGTTCAATGATTTCTTCTCTGTATAAATTTAACTGTAATATAATTCTTAATAAGATGGAATTATATTCAGTTATATTTTTGAAATCCAATAATCTCAGATTAAGCCAATAATGAGACGCATCTTAATGAAAGTATACTACATCCAGTCTATCCTAATATAAATATGAAAAAATTACATCATAAATGTATTTAAGAGTTAATATTTCAAGTTTTAAATGTAGTTTTAGGTATGTTCAGGTTATAACATTTTATTCTCAGATCTCAACATATTTTTATTTATTTAAAATTAATTTAAATTAAGTCTTTTAATAACTTTTTTATCACTCTCCACATAATTAATGAGAGTGATAATCACAAAGATGACACATTTAATGGAACAATTCAATCACTATAGTCAATGGATACTAACTGTTTCTCTTTCTACTTTACCATCTCTTTTCAACTCTATTCAAAATATTTTCTTCTACACCATTTTGATACCTTTATTTTCAACACGATTTCAACGATTTATATGGATGCATAAAAATAATTTTTTTGTCAAACACCAAGAAATAGTCCAAGATTTATAGAAGATGAACATGACGTAGAGATTGAGCCACCAGCCTTCAACATTTTAACCCAAACTCCGTCAAAAAGAATACCACCCCAGCGAAGAAAAATCCAACTCCTTTGAAGAGGAATCAGAACACATCCACATAGAAGAAAATTCAAGTCAAGAACTATCACCTTTATGCAATAAGGACAATTTTTGCATATTTGAATTATCAAATATTTTAATGAGCTATTCTACCAAATATGATGTTTGAATTCTCAAGTTATATGCTATGAATATTTTGAAGTATTAAACTATTCTGTGGGATTGACTTAGCACCGAATGGGGCATTGAGGTGGGATTCGGTAAGGGAATTCTAGTAGCAACCCCTTATCTCATTAACTATGTGCCAACAAAGGAGCCCTTGTAGGCTTAGGCTAATGGATCCATAAATAACCCTTAAAGTTAAAGTTAAAAAAATGAATGAAGTTGACGGAGTTCTACCTGGCAAGTAGTCTCCCTGGCCAACGTAGGGGGTTATGTTGGATTCCATGTAATAGCTCGCATGGTCTTAAATATCGATTATGATTATTTTCCCACAAAATGTGTTTTAAAGGAAATCTATATGATTTATTATGCATGCATTACATAAATGTTTTAATGTTTCCTCAATGTTCATGCACCCTTACATACTTAGTACATTCAAAGTACTAACGCATACTCTTTTGCCTACATGATATCATCATGTAGGGATCAGTGCTCCTCCTTGTTCTCCTCCATGTGGCTAGTTGAGATTTCGTTGAAGACTACTTTTGGTGAGTTCCCATGTTCTGGGAACAATACTCCTTTATCTTTCTAGCTTATGATATATTAAGATATTTTACTATGGCATTTCTTCTATTATGATTGAGGGTGAGATAGGGACTTGTCTTAGCCCCGTTAAATCTAATAGTTAGAGGTATTATTGGACATATGTAAGTTGAAGATTTACTATTATGATTTCCGCTTGTTTATTTATCATCATTACCTATGAAAGGCTAAAAGAATGCTAAGAGGCTTATTTGAGGTACTTTCGGGTTCCTCATTCGTCATGTCACGTCTAGGCCCTAGGCTTGGGTCGTGACAGTTAAAAGATCCCTTCAAGTCTAGCTTCCACTTTGATGCACAAGTAGTGGATGTTTTGACTTCCATGTGCAACTCCTTCGGTATATCTTCATAAGAAGTAGCTTGCTGTGTTTCCAAAAGCAACTCCTTAGGCTCAACTTCATAATGAGTAGCTTGTCTCTCCTGTGCCATAGACTTGATCTTTTCAAACATCCGCAAGCAATCATCAAAATCTTCCCTCAACATGGTAAAAGATTCTCTTAACTCTACTACTTCATGGCTTAGTGTTCCTCCCACTCTACCTCCAACCTCATCACCATACGGAGAATAAGAAACATTGGGACTAGGATGAGAAGAATAAGTTATCATATTCTGAGAAGTAGGGAATGTACCTCTTCTTTGGTCCACACGACGATTTTGAAATGGTCCCGCCCATACATCTATTCCTTCTTTCTTAGGATAGGAAGTAGCACAAGATGAGGAAGGGAATTCGACCTCAAAACTTCCATTTCCATCTAGATTTCGCTCAAAGGATTCACAAGACCTCTTAGAGAAAGTATTGTATCTGACGATGCAATCATAATCATATTGCAAAGTATGAGAACCTTCATCTTCACAATAGTATACACAATAAGGTCCTTCTACCTTTCAACATCATCACAAGAGCCATAAGCTCCATTCATCTCATAATTATCTCTGGAGTTGTATTTCTCACCACCATGTTGTTCATTATCCCATAGACCGTCATAGCTGTTATGCCCTATTTTTACCGAAGTTAGATAAAGCACAACTTATTGACTTTAAAAAAGGATTAATTATTGTATAGAGTCGCCACCTAATATATTAAGGAAAATAAGGAAACTTATTTAATGCATGACATGTATGACTCACATTTTAATATGTGAAAAACCAATTTAGATTTTAGGCAAGTGTTTACATTATTTCGAAGAAAAGGTGTTAGGCATCCTTTAGAATCCACAAAATGTGGTACCGACTAGACTTAATTTATCAAAAAGGGAGGTGATAGAATTATTATTTGCAAGTATAACACACACATATATAAAAAATATGTACCAAAATTGAATAAAAATATATGTATAAAAGAGTATGTATCAAGTAAGTAATGTATATTATCGTCAACTATGTGTATGAATATATGAGAAAGACGATATAAATGTATATAAAAAAAGTAGTTTTAGTATACAATATTAAAAGATTTGCCTTTTATTAATATGAAAAAAAAACTCTTTTACCATATAAAAAAAACTTTTGTAATGTGTGAAAAGAAAAATATTTCTTTTATAGAAGAAAAAAAGTATTCTCAAATAATATTTTTAACTTACAATATCAATGAGAGGATAAATTATGAAAAAATATTTTAAAGAAAAAAGATTATTTAATATTGTCTAAAAATGTGAATTAACTGATTAAATAGTTAAATCAATTAAATTTCTTTATTTAAGTATTTACGACCTAAGTTTTGCCTAACGTCAATAATATATACAATAATAAATTAAAAATATTATTCGAACTTCATTAAATTCGAATAACTTACCCGGGAAGCAACTCTGGGCTGAATACCTGTAAAGACACTTAGAAGAAGTATTAGTAAGGTATAAATAATAATAATAATAATAATAAAATAAAAAAAATCCGTCTTATAAACATGGAAAACCATAGAAATCGACGGTAATTTATTCATTGACCACTTTTAAACTACATAAGAAAACATACAGTAAATAAAAACACATCTCTGTAATACATAAATAAAAAAATGGCCAAACAATGGCAACAAACATAATTGACTACGGAAGAACTAAGTAAACATCAACAACCAACAAAATCAATAAAGTTCACCTAACAAAAATCTTATAAAAATGTAAATCATTAATTCCAAATGAAAAGTGGTCAAACATGAACAAAATAAATAATAATAGTAAATGAATAAAGTAATGGAGGATAGTGAAAGTAATAGCCAAAGTAAACAAAATAATGGATTCCACTCAATCATTCATAGACAGTGTAATGTAAAATTTAAACTTAAATTTAAATTTTCATCTTTTAAAATAGGGAGGCCTCAAAATCGACGGAGAGATTTTTTTGTTGGCCAATTTAATGTATAATCTAATGAGACTTACAACCGATATTGTAAAGTAATATATAGTAACTAAAGAGTTCTAAAAAATAATAATAAAGTGAATGAAATAAATCTAATAAATCAAATGTAACAAAATCATGGGTTTAAAATAGGATAACAATCAACCAATAAATGAAGAAGATAGATCCAAAATTACTAAACAGATAATAATAAAATAATAACTAAAATAAAATAATCACTATAGTGAATTACTCCTATAATAAAACAAACCATGCAATAAAGCTGGAAATAAAAAATGTTTTGATAGATTTCGTAGCAATAGTAACAAAGGAGCCATAACCAGATTCAACAAAAATATACAGATCGACATGAATATAGCAACAACAATGTAATTCCAACAAGAACAAAGCAACCAAACAACGAAATACAAAAATAAGACAAAAGAGTGATACATACATAACTGGAGAACACCCAGATCACAGTGAAGAAGATGTCGCCGGTGTGGAGCTTGGAGTTCGCTTTCGTCGGAGCTTGAGCTCGTTGTCATCGTTGTTTGGTGACTGATTTGGATCAGGGTTTGTGAGTTTCGTTGGAATTCGAGCTTTGGGTCGTTAGTTTGGAGTTGTCTTCTCCGGAGTTCGGAGGTTTGGGTTGATGGTGGAGCATGGGTGAAGCATTGAGCTTGCCGGAATACTTGCAACACAAACTAAAATTCAATAAAAAGCAAAGGGGAAAGGATTGGAGGCATCATTTGAGCAAACTCGGAGCTCGCTGCCTTGCCAGAGTGAGGAAGAGAACAATGGGGTCTAGTGGGTCTGGAAATCTAGTTCGACCTCCGGCGTGGAGCTTAGCCGATCTGAGAAAGCAGGGAGAATAGTGAGGTTTGTGTTGACACCCAATTTTGGCCATCCACAACGCAAATTAGCTATCGAGTTTCTTTGAATTTGAACATTTTGAAACAATTAGCTTTTATAAAAAATATATATATTTTCATATTATTCTTAACTATTTTTATCTTTTTATCAATTTTAGTATAATATACATATTTCTATATAACTATATATTTGATTAATATTTTTGTGGTTATTCAAAAATTACCTTAAAAGATTTTATTTTTTACTAAATACAATGTTAGTTAGGTTAGTTTAATTATAGTTTGCATTTTTGAAAATTTTAGTTTTTTCTAAAAAAAAAAAAAAAAAAAAAAAAAAAAAAAAAAAAAATCCCAAACTCCCACATCGAAAATACATGGAAAACTTGGGGTTTTTGGAGCCTATATAAAGGCTCATATTTTCATTAAGAAGAGGAAGAAGGAGGAGGTTTTTTAACCACCCCAAAGTTAGAAATTTTCTTAACTTGGCTAGGATTTTGGACTTTTGTCCCCAGCCTAAAAGTTGTGAAAATTTCTAGCTTTCAATCTATATTTTCTTCACGGAAAATAAGTTGTGAAAATTTCTAGCTTTCAATCTATATTTTCTTCACGGAAAATAGGAGATTGAAGTTGAAATTTAGGCTAAGAACCCACGAAGGTTCGAGTCTAAACTTTTTTTTAAAATCTTTTTCTTTGTTTTTGTAGATTGAAGTTCCATCAAGCTATTGGATGGTGGTGAAGTTGTCTTCCGCTCATCGTTTTCAATCTTGGCCCGGAAAGAGGTAAAATATTTTTTCAGTTTTATTTTACTTAATTGTTTCACGTTTTATATTTAGTTGATTCATAGTCTTATTTTAATTAATGATATAAATTTGTTATAGTTAGTATGTGTTAGGATTAATTAGCTAGCATGTGTTAGAGTTAATTAGCTAGAATATGTTAGGATTATTTCATGAAAGCATTAGTTTTGTTCATTATTTTTCCAAATAGTTTGATATTATTATTATTAACTATTATTATTATTATTGTTTGTTCTTGTTATTATTGTTGTTGTTATTATTATTGTTGTTGTTCTTGTTATTATTATTATTATTATTATTATTATTATTATTATTATTGTTATTATTATTATTATTATTGTTATTATTATTATTATTATTATTATTATTGTTCTTATTATTATTATTATTGTTCTTATTATTATTATTGTTCTTATTATTATTATTATTATTATTATTATTATTATTATTGTTGTTGTTGTTGTTCTTATTATTATTATTGTTCTTATTATTGTTATTATTGTTCTTATTATTGTTATTGTTTTTCTTGTTATTATTATTGTTGTTCTTATTATTGTTGTTATTATTATTGTTGTTCATGTATTATTTATTGTATTTATATTGATTCGGGTTGTAATAATTTAGTTACTTATGTTAGTTATACTTTCTTAGATATTAATTTTAATTTATTTTAACCTAATTAGATTCCCCTAAAGATAAACCATTTCATGTTAATTTTACTCTTTAAATGATTTTCTACATTTACTTAGTTATTTGATAAACTTTTATTTTTTATATATACATCTATATTATTTTCAATGTTTAAGTTTAATCTTCTTTTTTTTTTTTTTTTTTTCTAAAAAATAATTCTAAAGTCTTCATTTCACTTTAAATTAATATTTTCAAAAGTTAGTCAAATAATTTTTAAATCGTCGGATAACCGCGCGTTAGCGGCCACTTTGAATGCTTAACGTCTTCTCAAAGTGGAAATAAGAACCCGTACCTTTTTCTCTGAATTTTTAAGACTTAAATCTGTTAGGGTCTTTTAAATTAAGTTTTCTTAATTTCTTTAAAAAATTAAGTGGCGACTCCTTTTTTCTAAAATTGATTTTTTCTCTAAAAAGTTGAAATTAATTTTAAACCGTCTTTTTTCGATATAACAGAAATGGCGACTCCGCTGGGGACTAATTAGGTTCTAACCATTAGATTTGATTGCTTATTTGACTAACTATTTGGGTTTGTAATAATTAGTAATTTTTGTTTTTCCTTAATTGTGCAATTATGTGTTTTAATTTATATATTAAATTGTTATTTGCATTTCATAGCATTTTTCCTATTTAATGTATAGTATATTAAAGAACGATTTTGCGGTACCGCAGTCGGGCTTTTTATACTTAACCCTTTTCGGAATGATCGACAATTTATTGATACGCCATGCGTCCAATGGTTGTCGTAAGTTCCAGCCTGAGTTGTCCGCTTGGGTTACCAGTCTTGCAAAAGCCACTCTTAGTCAACCTAGCGTAGAGCAAAGCCAAATCCCTAATTTAGTGCATTGGCCTAAGACGACCCCATACCCAATGCGTATTGGGCCCATTAGAAAGACCACCTTGAGTTCAAAACGGCCCTCGGCCTAAATGGACAAGCATACCTATATGTTTAAATTTGAAGGTTTTATACGCGGTTTGGCAAACCATTGTTCCTCGGGGCTGGGAGTTTTTTTTTTGTAGCTTAGTCAAGTCAAAGAAGGACCTTTAGTAAATGACACTTCATCCAAAAGGCGTTGGCGTTCGGAGATGTCAAGAAATCAAGAAAGAAGGATTTTCCACGAAGGCTTAGTTAGGATTGTACCCCTGCGTGGGACTGATTATTTATATCCCTTTTTTCCATTTATGTATCCCCATTCAAATTATTCATAATATTTGTATAAATATAAGTTTTGGGGCAATGGAATGTTTCAAATGACGTAATACATCCTTCAAATCGTTAGGCCTACCTTTGGCACAAAAAGGTCACATATCTGTTTAGGATGCGCAATAATTGTTTGTGTGCTATATGCTATAACTGTTTTGTGAATATGTTGCTTTATTTGGAGACATGCTAGTCCACTCTTTTAGATTTTTTTTAGAGCCTCATAAGCATAAATATCATAAATATCGAATCACTATCGATAGTGCGTCCAAATATTCAATGAGTCTTTAATTTCCTAACAAAATTCGAACTTTGCACTCAAATCATAAACTTTGTTTTCTCATATCCATAAAAAAAAAATCAAGTGGTCGAACTACGTAGGACCTGAATTCTCCTTTGTGAGATACGTAGGCAGTCTTTCAAGGCTCGGTCCCTGTTTTTGAAGTTTTCAGTTTTCCTCATTCTTTCAAAGAAATTGAGAACTTTTTCTGCATCTAAGAAAAACAAGGGTACAAAAGTTGAAACGCAAAAAAAAAAAAATTTGTGATTCACAAGTCAACTTTTCTCACACATTTATCATAAAATTAATTTTTGTCCGTTTACTCTTTCTTCATCCATAGATTAGTTTGTCTTAAAACAAAGCAACATTTATGTGTTTAATTCTTTATGTGATATTTTGCATTAATTATTATAAGCACAAACTAATACTTTGGCTTTTGAGTTATTTTTCTTTTTCAGGGAAAGACTAATTTATGTCGGAAAACAAACTTGCTTACTTCTCAAAGATCGAGGGTTCAACAAAGTTGTTTCTTTCTTTGTAGGGGCTGTTATCAAAGGACATCATGCGATAAATGAAAGGATCTCAATTTGGAGGTCAATTCCCTCTCCCTAACTAAGAAGTTTTCTTTGTACACAGAAGAGACGACATTATTTCAAGAGAGGGGATCACGAGACAAAGAGTTAATGGGAAATAACGATGACATTAAATTTCACAAGACACCAATACACAGCCTAAAAGATAAATCGGGGGAGTCTTTGACTATGAAATCTTACTCCTATATCTTGTTACTTATTTTTTATAATGGCCCCGTTTTCATGCTTTTCTTATATCTTTGCAGGAAAACTGTCCCCGACAATAGTCGGGGATGGTTATAACAACGTATGATTCTTTGAATAGTTGGAAGAATTCAAATCATAAGAGACAATCCTCAAGAAAAACACAACAACAATAACCAGAGCTCAAGCAATTGGATTTATTGGAGAAGTATCAATTTGAGGAAGAAAGATATAGGGTGATAAACATTCAACGTCTATATTAGATGAAGAATTAAAGAGATACATATTCCAAGAGTCTCCTAAAAATGATGTAAAAATTCATGATAAATAAGAAATAGATACTGAGTATGACAGCATAAAATACTGAAAGCAGAGAGCTAAATATTTGGACAAATTATTGGAAACAAGTGTTCAACAGGATGCAAATACTAATTGAGAAATTATAGGAAAGCATAGAAAACATTGAAAGACAATCCTCTCCAGTAGAAGAATTGTCCCAAATTCTGAAAAGAGCAGATAATTTCGTACAATTTGTCCTCCAAAATGCACCCGTTATTATCCGTCACCAGGACAATGAGTTATGTTGTTTACAATTGTTTGTCAAGTCTTCATGAAGAGGACATCATCAATAAATAAATGTAAAGATTTTACTAGTACTGATGTAAAGGAATCTCGAGACTTCAAATGAGAGGTTTTGGAAAGGGGAATATCGGCAAAGAAGGGATTATTTGGGTCAAAGAATTCTCTAATATATGTTGAACCTGTGTTCAGTAAGGCAGGAGAGACAATTGGTGTAAATTACATAGGAATGGAGATAACTGATCAGATAAGGAAAAGAGAAAAAAATGGCAAAATTGCAAGAAGAGATAGTTGTACAGAAAGCCAAGGAGACTGAACTTAACAGAGAAAACTATGTGAGAAAAACAAATGCTTGCAACCATGTCTCATTAGATTAGATCCTTTTGTCAGGAGTGGTCAATATGATCGAGATTTTTTCTACAATAAAATTGGATAAGGAACATCGTCAGCTTGTGAATATAATATTGTCTTCAGAAGATTTGGTTCTTCAACTAATAAATGACATCATTGGCCTTTCCAAAGTCGAATCAGGAGTAATGAAGTTGGAAGCCACAACATTCCGACCAAGAGAGGTTATAAAGCACGCTGCAGCATCTCCACAGAAAATATTAACATTAGAAGACCACACCAAGTTTGTCTAAAGCTCTAAATTATTTTATATATCATATCTGCAAGAACTACGCACACCTGATTCTCATCTCGATGAGATACGTAGGCAGCCCTTCTTGGGTTCGGTATTTCTTTTTTTCAAAAAAAAAAAATGATTAAAAAAATAGAAAATAAATAAAATAAAAAATTGTGTACATATGTTAAGTGTCATATCTTCTTGATTGGAACAAATACAGTTAGGAGCATGCGAAATATTTGGTATGATGAAAATGATTGGCTTTGTGGTAAACCATAGCTTCTGTTGGTATCTTTCATTCGTACTTTTGTGATGCTTGAAAATTCTCTTGCGGGCATTCAAGGTAAGAATATAACCAACCTCATGGCTTCATGTGCATTGTGTGGTGAGCTTTAGATTAAAATTCAATTGCATCGCACTGTTGATCTAGAACTTGGCCTGATATGTTTGTTGAGGCGAAATCCTGAGTTATGTTTGGTTTGAGAAAGGATTGTAGGCCTTTTTTGACCCGATTGTGCCTTTCAGAGCCTACCAAATAACATTAATCCCTAGTTTTCCCACTTTGAGCCTAAAACCTTTTCTTTGGACAACCACATCTTAGCCCTTTCCCTTCTGAGTGCTTACATGCACTATCCCTCTATTGGCCCAACCTCCTTGAGTGCACCAAAGACGCGCAAATTATAGAAGAAGATCCAACTTTGAAATTGCCAAAGGCAAAAGACGTAAAGTCTCCAAAGTCAAGAAAGCAAAGACGACTTTCTCATAAAAAAAAAAAAAAAAAAAAAAAACCTCCTACAAGGTCGATGTAAGAAAAAAAGGAAACTACTCCAACAAAAAAGGAGAAAACTCAAAAGGGAACGAAAAGAGAAAAGCTCTAACAACTAAGGACTCAAAGAAGTCAAGACAAAAGAAAGAGGTGAAAAGAGGAAAAACTCTATCAAATAAAGACTCGAAGAAGTTGAGACAAAAGAAAGAGGATTAGACGTCAAAGGCGTATCAATCATCAAAAGCACAAATTCAGTGTGATGCTCAAGGAGAGATTAAGTCACTTTATCCCAAATTAATATCCCACCCGTTCCCTAAGCCTACATTACAAACCAATAAACAAGCCCTATATGATCTCATTCCAAATATTCTCACATTAGTGGAGACTTACATGCAGGCCAAGCATATGGTATCACAGTTGCATGCGTTGAACTTTCTTGAGAGTGTGAGTGCACTTTGTAAAATGTTCTCAAATCAAACACTTCATATATGTGCGAAATAGAACTTTCTTTGTTGTGAGGGCACTTGAAACATGACGATTGGTAAAATTCTAAACCTTTGTTGGAAGCAGGATGAAAAAAATCTTGTCGACACTTAAGTATGTTTAAGGTACTACTTGAAGCTATAAGAATTACCTTGAAGTCAATCTCAGTTATAAGAAAGGAAATGAGAAATATTTCTATGCATTCCTAACTGTTGATACCAATTGTAATCAAATTTTGACTATCTCTTTGCATTCACTTAAAAAAAAAAAAAAAAAAAAACTCTTGCATTTGTCCTTTGAAAGTGGATAGTTTGCTCTAAATAATGTAACATTAGAGTAATCTCATTGATGTGAAATGCCTATTTTACTTCATTGGATCGTCCATATCAAACAGGTGGAATATCTCGTGTTTTTAAGCTGGAAAAATTGTAAGTAATACAGTTTTTCATGTCATTATGCTCATATTACACATGTGTCTACTGATTATCTTGTCTCAGATTTTGCAGCATTCATCATCCAGAGAATTGGAACTACATTTGACCTGATTCCTGCACCAACAGGATATGTAGGCGCCACAATGGCTCGGTCATGTTCCCCGTAAGATTTTCATTTCTCCCTTTTAATGAAAACTGGGACAGAATTTTTGAGATCTTCTCAAAAATTCAGAAGAAGATACTATCTCCAGCAAGTCAAGATTGGAGATCATGTTAATATATGCAACTGGGACAGAATTTTTGAGAAGATCTCAAAAATTCCATCAAGAATTGTCAGAAGTTCGAAGTCAACTTCAAATAATCTCCAACATTGCTAGAATGAAGCGAACTCAAATTCAAATTGCGAGCCACCGAGGCCTCGTATAACTTCTATCAAAGACATGAGTTCCAACGAACACGAGTTGTTCAAAAAAAAAAAAAAAAAAAAAAAAAAAAATAAAAAAAAAAAAAAAAATAAATAAAAAAAATAATTGTCAAATCATCCAAGAAGATGACAATGCATTTTATTTCCATTGCATAATCATTTGCCAAGAGGGTAATTTTCATTTTCATTGCATTTTCATTTGCCAAGAGGGCCATTCATATTTTATTTTATTCATATTATATTATCGGAGGTGGTAATATCATTTGCCAAGAAAGCCATTCATATTTTATTGCATTCATATTATATTATCGGAGGTGGTAATATCATTGCATTTTCATTTGCCAAGAGGGCCATTCATATTTTATTGCATTCATATTATATTATCGGAGGTAGTAATATCATTGCATTTTCATTTGCCAAGAGGGCCATTCATATTTTATTGCATTCATATTATATTATCGGAGGTGGTAATATCATTGCATTTTCATTTGCCAAGAGGGCCATTCATATTTTATTGCATTCATATTATATTATCGGAGGTGGTAATATCATTGCATTTTCATTTGCCAAGAGGGCCATTCATATTTTATTGCATTCATATTATATTATCGGAGGTGGTAATATCATTGCATTTTCATTTGCCAAGAGGGCCATTCATATTTTATTTTATTCATATTATATTATCGGAGGTGGTAATATCATTTGCCAAAAAGGCCATTCATATTTTATTGCATTCATATTATATTATCGGAGGTGGTAATATCATTGCCAAGAGGGCCATTGCATTTTCATTTGCCAAGAGGGCCATTCATATTTTATTGCATTCATATTATATTATCGGAGGTGGTAATATCATTGCATTTTCATTTGCCAAGAGGGCCATTCATATTTTATTTTATTCATATTATATTATCGGAGGTGGTAATATCATTTGCCAAGAAGGCCATTCATATTTTATTTTATTCATATTATATTACCGGAGGTGGTAATATCATTGCCAAGAGGGCCATTGCATTCATCATTGCCAAGAGGGACATTGCATTTTCATTTGCCAAGAGGGCCATTCATATTTTATTTTATTCATATTATATTACCGGAGGTGGTAATATCATTGCCAAGAGGGCCATTGCATTCATATTATATTACCGGAGGTGGTAATATCATTGCCAAGAGGGCCATTGCATTTTCATTTGCCAAGAGGGCCATTCATATTTTATTCATATTATATTACCGGAGGTGGTAATATCATTTGCCAAGAAGGCCATTCATATTTTATTTTATTCATATTATATTACCGGAGGTGGTAATATCATTGCCAAGAGGGCCATTGCATTCATATTATATTACCGGAGGTGGTAATATCATTGCCAAGAGGGCCATTGCATTCATCATTGCCAAGAGGGCCATTGCATTTTCATCTGCCAAGAGGGCCATTCATATTTTATTTTATTCATATTATATTACCGGAGGTGGTAATATCATTGCCAAGAGGGCCATTGCATTCATCATTGCCAAGAGGGCCATTGCATTCATCATTGCCAAGAGGGCCATTGCATTTTCATTGCCAAAAGGGTCATTGCATTTTAATTTGCCAAGAGGGTCATTGCATTTTCATTTGCCAAAAGGGTCATTGCATATTCATTGCCAAGAAGGTCATTGAATATATCCAACCAATTGATTTTCATTCGTCCTACCAATGGACATGCAACATATCCTACCAATGGATCTTCATTTGTTCTACCGATGGACAAATAGTTATTTTTTCAAGTATCCTATCAATGGATCACCATCCTACCGATAGTGCAGCATTTTTCTACCAACGAATCAATGAGGATTTTTCCAACATGCAAAGAGGATGAAAGAAAGTGCGAACGACATCAAAGAGGATGCAGCACAACGTGGAATCCTTTTAGCAGCGAACTGGGACACAATCCAAAGAATAATGTCAAACTCATAGGACACGAGCTAAGGAAACGACTTCCGCCACAATAAACTACATTTCTATAGGAAGTCGTGTGGTTATTTCGGGGTTCATTCATAATTCAAAACTCGTACCAACCCCTTTTCAAAAAGATGAAAATGGAGTCGGCCAAAATTGGATTTGTCAATTTTCTTTGTCCACGATCTCTTTTATCAATCATATCCAAAGAAAGGGACAGCTGTTGACACCCAATTTTGGCCATCCACAACGCAAATTAGCTATCGAGTTTCTTTGAATTTGAACATTTTGAAACAATTAGCTTTTATAAAAAATATATATATTTTCATATTATTCTTAACTATTTTTATCTTTTTATCAATTTTAGTATAATATACATATTTCTATATAACTATATATTTGATTAATATTTTTGTGGTTATTCAAAAATTACCTTAAAAGATTTTATTTTTTACTAAATACAATGTTAGTTAGGTTAGTTTAATTATAGTTTGCATTTTTGAAAATTTTAGTTTTTTCTAAAAAAAAAAAAAAAAAAAAAAAAAAAAAAAAAAAAAAAAAAAATCCCAAACTCCCACATCGAAAATACATGGAAAACTTGGGGTTTTTGGAGCCTATATAAAGGCTCATATTTTCATTAAGAAGAGGAAGAAGGAGGAGGTTTTTTAACCACCCCAAAGTTAGAAATTTTCTTAACTTGGCTAGGATTTTGGACTTTTGTCCCCAGCCTAAAAGTTGTGAAAATTTCTAGCTTTCAATCTATATTTTCTTCACGGAAAATAGGAGATTGAAGTTGAAATTTAGGCTAAGAACCCACGAAGGTTCGAGTCTAAACTTTTTTTTAAAATCTTTTTCTTTGTTTTTGTAGATTGAAGTTCCATCAAGCTATTGGATGGTGGTGAAGTTGTCTTCCGCTCATCGTTTTCAATCTTGGCCCGGAAAGAGGTAAAATATTTTTTCAGTTTTATTTTACTTAATTGTTTCACGTTTTATATTTAGTTGATTCATAGTCTTATTTTAATTAATGATATAAATTTGTTATAGTTAGTATGTGTTAGGATTAATTAGCTAGCATGTGTTAGAGTTAATTAGCTAGAATATGTTAGGATTATTTCATGAAAGCATTAGTTTTGTTCATTATTTTTCCAAATAGTTTGATATTATTATTATTAACTATTATTATTATTATTGTTTGTTCTTGTTATTATTGTTGTTGTTATTATTATTGTTGTTGTTCTTGTTATTATTATTATTATTATTATTATTATTATTATTATTATTGTTATTATTATTATTATTATTGTTATTATTATTATTATTATTATTATTATTGTTCTTATTATTATTATTATTGTTCTTATTATTATTATTGTTCTTATTATTATTATTATTATTATTATTATTATTATTATTGTTGTTGTTGTTGTTCTTATTATTATTATTGTTCTTATTATTGTTATTATTGTTCTTATTATTGTTATTGTTTTTCTTGTTATTATTATTGTTGTTCTTATTATTGTTGTTATTATTATTGTTGTTCATGTATTATTTATTGTATTTATATTGATTCGGGTTGTAATAATTTAGTTACTTATGTTAGTTATACTTTCTTAGATATTAATTTTAATTTATTTTAACCTAATTAGATTCCCCTAAAGATAAACCATTTCATGTTAATTTTACTCTTTAAATGATTTTCTACATTTACTTAGTTATTTGATAAACTTTTATTTTTTATATATACATCTATATTATTTTCAATGTTTAAGTTTAATCTTCTTTTTTTTTTTTTTTTTTCTAAAAAATAATTCTAAAGTCTTCATTTCACTTTAAATTAATATTTTCAAAAGTTAGTCAAATAATTTTTAAATCGTCGGATAACCGCGCGTTAGCGGCCACTTTGAATGCTTAACGTCTTCTCAAAGTGGAAATAAGAACCTCGTACCTTTTTCTCTGAATTTTTAAGACTTAAATCTGTTAGGGTCTTTTAAATTAAGTTTTCTTAATTTCTTTAAAAAATTAAGTGGCGACTCCTTTTTTCTAAAATTGATTTTTTCTCTAAAAAGTTGAAATTAATTTTAAACCGTCTTTTTTCGATATAACAGAAATGGCGACTCCGCTGGGGACTAATTAGGTTCTAACCATTAGATTTGATTGCTTATTTGACTAACTATTTGGGTTTGTAATAATTAGTAATTTTTGTTTTTCCTTAATTGTGCAATTATGTGTTTAATTTATATATTAAATTGTTATTTGCATTTCATAGCATTTTTCCTATTTAATGTATAGTATATTAAAGAACGATTTTGCGGTACCGCAGTCGGGCTTTTTATACTTAACCCTTTTCGGAATGATCGACAATTTATTGATACGCCATGCGTCCAATGGTTGTCGTAAGTTCCAGCCTGAGTTGTCCGCTTGGGTTACCAGTCTTGCAAAAGCCACTCTTAGTCAACCTAGCGTAGAGCAAAGCCAAATCCCTAATTTAGTGCATTGGCCTAAGACGACCCCATACCCAATGCGTATTGGGCCCATTAGAAAGACCACCTTGAGTTCAAAACGGCCCTCGGCCTAAATGGACAAGCATACCTATATGTTTAAATTTGAAGGTTTTATACGCGGTTTGGCAAACCATTGTTCCTCGGGGCTGGGAGTTTTTTTTTTGTAGCTTAGTCAAGTCAAAGAAGGACCTTTAGTAAATGACACTTCATCCAAAAGGCGTTGGCGTTCGGAGATGTCAAGAAATCAAGAAAGAAGGATTTTCCACGAAGGCTTAGTTAGGATTGTACCCCTGCGTGGGACTGATTATTTATATCCCTTTTTTCCATTTATGTATCCCCATTCAAATTATTCATAATATTTGTATAAATATAAGTTTTGGGGCAATGGAATGTTTCAAATGACGTAATACATCCTTCAAATCGTTAGGCCTACCTTTGGCACAAAAAGGTCACATATCTGTTTAGGATGCGCAATAATTGTTTGTGTGCTATATGCTATAACTGTTTTGTGAATATGTTGCTTTATTTGGAGACATGCTAGTCCACTCTTTTAGATTTTTTTTAGAGCCTCATAAGCATAAATATCATAAATATCGAATCACTATCGATAGTGCGTCCAAATATTCAATGAGTCTTTAATTTCCTAACAAAATTCGAACTTTGCACTCAAATCATAAACTTTGTTTTCTCATATCCATAAAAAAAAAATCAAGTGGTCGAACTACGTAGGACCTGAATTCTCCTTTGTGAGATACGTAGGCAGTCTTTCAAGGCTCGGTCCCTGTTTTTGAAGTTTTCAGTTTTCCTCATTCTTTCAAAGAAATTGAGAACTTTTTCTGCATCTAAGAAAAACAAGGGTACAAAAGTTGAAACGCAAAAAAAAAAAAATTTGTGATTCACAAGTCAACTTTTCTCACACATTTATCATAAAATTAATTTTTGTCCGTTTACTCTTTCTTCACCCATAGATTAGTTTGTCTTAAAACAAAGCAACATTTATGTGTTTAATTCTTTATGTGATATTTTGCATTAATTATTATAAGCACAAACTAATACTTTGGCTTTTGAGTTATTTTTCTTTTTCAGGGAAAGACTAATTTATGTCGGAAAACAAACTTGCTTACTTCTCAAAGATCGAGGGTTCAACAAAGTTGTTTCTTTCTTTGTAGGGGCTGTTATCAAAGGACATCATGCGATAAATGAAAGGATCTCAATTTGGAGGTCAATTCCCTCTCCCTAACTAAGAAGTTTTCTTTGTACACAGAAGAGACGACATTATTTCAAGAGAGGGGATCACGAGACAAAGAGTTAATGGGAAATAACGATGACATTAAATTTCACAAGACACCAATACACAGCCTAAAAGATAAATCGGGGGAGTCTTTGACTATGAAATCTTACTCCTATATCTTGTTACTTATTTTTTATAATGGCCCCGTTTTCATGCTTTTCTTATATCTTTGCAGGAAAACTGTCCCCGACAATAGTCGGGGATGGTTATAACAACGTATGATTCTTTGAATAGTTGGAAGAATTCAAATCATAAGAGACAATCCTCAAGAAAAACACAACAACAATAACCAGAGCTCAAGCAATTGGATTTATTGGAGAAGTATCAATTTGAGGAAGAAAGATATAGGGTGATAAACATTCAACGTCTATATTAGATGAAGAATTAAAGAGATACATATTCCAAGAGTCTCCTAAAAATGATGTAAAAATTCATGATAAATAAGAAATAGATACTGAGTATGACAGCATAAAATACTGAAAGCAGAGAGCTAAATATTTGGACAAATTATTGGAAACAAGTGTTCAACAGGATGCAAATACTAATTGAGAAATTATAGGAAAGCATAGAAAACATTGAAAGACAATCCTCTCCAGTAGAAGAATTGTCCCAAATTCTGAAAAGAGCAGATAATTTCGTACAATTTGTCCTCCAAAATGCACCCGTTATTATCCGTCACCAGGACAATGAGTTATGTTGTTTACAATTGTTTGTCAAGTCTTCATGAAGAGGACATCATCAATAAATAAATGTAAAGATTTTACTAGTACTGATGTAAAGGAATCTCGAGACTTCAAATGAGAGGTTTTGGAAAGGGGAATATCGGCAAAGAAGGGATTATTTGGGTCAAAGAATTCTCTAATATATGTTGAACCTGTGTTCAGTAAGGCAGGAGAGACAATTGGTGTAAATTACATAGGAATGGAGATAACTGATCAGATAAGGAAAAGAGAAAAAAATGGCAAAATTGCAAGAAGAGATAGTTGTACAGAAAGCCAAGGAGACTGAACTTAACAGAGAAAACTATGTGAGAAAAACAAATGCTTGCAACCATGTCTCATTAGATTAGATCCTTTTGTCAGGAGTGGTCAATATGATCGAGATTTTTTCTACAATAAAATTGGATAAGGAACATCGTCAGCTTGTGAATATAATATTGTCTTCAGAAGATTTGGTTCTTCAACTAATAAATGACATCATTGGCCTTTCCAAAGTCGAATCAGGAGTAATGAAGTTGGAAGCCACAACATTCCGACCAAGAGAGGTTATAAAGCACGCTGCAGCATCTCCACAGAAAATATTAACATTAGAAGACCACACCAAGTTTGTCTAAAGCTCTAAATTATTTTATATATCATATCTGCAAGAACTACGCACACCTGATTCTCATCTCGATGAGATACGTAGGCAGCCCTTCTTGGGTTCGGTATTTCTTTTTTTCAAAAAAAAAAAATGATTAAAAAAATAGAAAATAAATAAAATAAAAAATTGTGTACATATGTTAAGTGTCATATCTTCTTGATTGGAACAAATACAGTTAGGAGCATGCGAAATATTTGGTATGATGAAAATGATTGGCTTTGTGGTAAACCATAGCTTCTGTTGGTATCTTTCATTCGTACTTTTGTGATGCTTGAAAATTCTCTTGCGGGCATTCAAGGTAAGAATATAACCAACCTCATGGCTTCATGTGCATTGTGTGGTGAGCTTTAGATTAAAATTCAATTGCATCGCACTGTTGATCTAGAACTTGGCCTGATATGTTTGTTGAGGCGAAATCCTGAGTTATGTTTGGTTTGAGAAAGGATTGTAGGCCTTTTTTGACCCGATTGTGCCTTTCAGAGCCTACCAAATAACATTAATCCCTAGTTTTCCCACTTTGAGCCTAAAACCTTTTCTTTGGACAACCACATCTTAGCCCTTTCCCTTCTGAGTGCTTACATGCACTATCCCTCTATTGGCCCAACCTCCTTGAGTGCACCAAAGACGCGCAAATTATAGAAGAAGATCCAACTTTGAAATTGCCAAAGGCAAAAGACGTAAAGTCTCCAAAGTCAAGAAAGCAAAGACGACTTTCTCATAAAAAAAAAAAAAAAAAAAAAAAACCTCCTACAAGGTCGATGTAAGAAAAAAAGGAAACTACTCCAACAAAAAAGGAGAAAACTCAAAAGGGAACGAAAAGAGAAAAGCTCTAACAACTAAGGACTCAAAGAAGTCAAGACAAAAGAAAGAGGTGAAAAGAGGAAAAACTCTATCAAATAAAGACTCGAAGAAGTTGAGACAAAAGAAAGAGGATTAGACGTCAAAGGCGTATCAATCATCAAAAGCACAAATTCAGTGTGATGCTCAAGGAGAGATTAAGTCACTTTATCCCAAATTAATATCCCACCCGTTCCCTAAGCCTACATTACAAACCAATAAACAAGCCCTATATGATCTCATTCCAAATATTCTCACATTAGTGGAGACTTACATGCAGGCCAAGCATATGGTATCACAGTTGCATGCGTTGAACTTTCTTGAGAGTGTGAGTGCACTTTGTAAAATGTTCTCAAATCAAACACTTCATATATGTGCGAAATAGAACTTTCTTTGTTGTGAGGGCACTTGAAACATGACGATTGGTAAAATTCTAAACCTTTGTTGGAAGCAGGATGAAAAAAATCTTGTCGACACTTAAGTATGTTTAAGGTACTACTTGAAGCTATAAGAATTACCTTGAAGTCAATCTCAGTTATAAGAAAGGAAATGAGAAATATTTCTATGCATTCCTAACTGTTGATACCAATTGTAATCAAATTTTGACTATCTCTTTGCATTCACTTAAAAAAAAAAAAAAAAAAAAAACTCTTGCATTTGTCCTTTGAAAGTGGATAGTTTGCTCTAAATAATGTAACATTAGAGTAATCTCATTGATGTGAAATGCCTATTTTACTTCATTGGATCGTCCATATCAAACAGGTGGAATATCTCGTGTTTTTAAGCTGGAAAAATTGTAAGTAATACAGTTTTTCATGTCATTATGCTCATATTACACATGTGTCTACTGATTATCTTGTCTCAGATTTTGCAGCATTCATCATCCAGAGAATTGGAACTACATTTGACCTGATTCCTGCACCAACAGGATATGTAGGCGCCACAATGGCTCGGTCATGTTCCCCGTAAGATTTTCATTTCTCCCTTTTAATGAAAACTGGGACAGAATTTTTGAGATCTTCTCAAAAATTCAGAAGAAGATACTATCTCCAGCAAGTCAAGATTGGAGATCATGTTAATATATGCAACTGGGACAGAATTTTTGAGAAGATCTCAAAAATTCCATCAAGAATTGTCAGAAGTTCGAAGTCAACTTCAAATAATCTCCAACATTGCTAGAATGAAGCGAACTCAAATTCAAATTGCGAGCCACCGAGGCCTCGTATAACTTCTATCAAAGACATGAGTTCCAACGAACACGAGTTGTTCAAAAAAAAAAAAAAAAAAAAAATAAAAAAATAAAAAAAAAAAAAAAAATAAATAAAAAAAATAATTGTCAAATCATCCAAGAAGATGACAATGCATTTTATTTCCATTGCATAATCATTTGCCAAGAGGGTAATTTTCATTTTCATTGCATTTTCATTTGCCAAGAGGGCCATTCATATTTTATTTTATTCATATTATATTATCGGAGGTGGTAATATCATTTGCCAAGAAAGCCATTCATATTTTATTGCATTCATATTATATTATCGGAGGTGGTAATATCATTGCATTTTCATTTGCCAAGAGGGCCATTCATATTTTATTGCATTCATATTATATTATCGGAGGTGGTAATATCATTGCATTTTCATTTGCCAAGAGGGCCATTCATATTTTATTGCATTCATATTATATTATCGGAGGTGGTAATATCATTGCATTTTCATTTGCCAAGAGGGCCATTCATATTTTATTGCATTCATATTATATTATCGGAGGTGGTAATATCATTGCATTTTCATTTGCCAAGAGGGCCATTCATATTTTATTGCATTCATATTATATTATCGGAGGTGGTAATATCATTGCATTTTCATTTGCCAAGAGGGCCATTCATATTTTATTTTATTCATATTATATTATCGGAGGTGGTAATATCATTTGCCAAAAAGGCCATTCATATTTTATTGCATTCATATTATATTATCGGAGGTGGTAATATCATTGCCAAGAGGGCCATTGCATTTTCATTTGCCAAGAGGGCCATTCATATTTTATTGCATTCATATTATATTATCGGAGGTGGTAATATCATTGCATTTTCATTTGCCAAGAGGGCCATTCATATTTTATTTTATTCATATTATATTATCGGAGGTGGTAATATCATTTGCCAAGAAGGCCATTCATATTTTATTTTATTCATATTATATTACCGGAGGTGGTAATATCATTGCCAAGAGGGCCATTGCATTCATCATTGCCAAGAGGGACATTGCATTTTCATTTGCCAAGAGGGCCATTCATATTTTATTTTATTCATATTATATTACCGGAGGTGGTAATATCATTGCCAAGAGGGCCATTGCATTCATATTATATTACCGGAGGTGGTAATATCATTGCCAAGAGGGCCATTGCATTTTCATTTGCCAAGAGGGCCATTCATATTTTATTCATATTATATTACCGGAGGTGGTAATATCATTTGCCAAGAAGGCCATTCATATTTTATTTTATTCATATTATATTACCGGAGGTGGTAATATCATTGCCAAGAGGGCCATTGCATTCATATTATATTACCGGAGGTGGTAATATCATTGCCAAGAGGGCCATTGCATTCATCATTGCCAAGAGGGCCATTGCATTTTCATCTGCCAAGAGGGCCATTCATATTTTATTTTATTCATATTATATTACCGGAGGTGGTAATATCATTGCCAAGAGGGCCATTGCATTCATCATTGCCAAGAGGGCCATTGCATTCATCATTGCCAAGAGGGCCATTGCATTTTCATTGCCAAAAGGGTCATTGCATTTTAATTTGCCAAGAGGGTCATTGCATTTTCATTTGCCAAAAGGGTCATTGCATATTCATTGCCAAGAAGGTCATTGAATATATCCAACCAATTGATTTTCATTCGTCCTACCAATGGACATGCAACATATCCTACCAATGGATCTTCATTTGTTCTACCGATGGACAAATAGTTATTTTTTCAAGTATCCTATCAATGGATCACCATCCTACCGATAGTGCAGCATTTTTCTACCAACGAATCAATGAGGATTTTTCCAACATGCAAAGAGGATGAAAGAAAGTGCGAACGACATCAAAGAGGATGCAGCACAACGTGGAATCCTTTTAGCAGCGAACTGGGACACAATCCAAAGAATAATGTCAAACTCATAGGACACGAGCTAAGGAAACGACTTCCGCCACAATAAACTACATTTCTATAGGAAGTCGTGTGGTTATTTCGGGGTTCATTCATAATTCAAAACTCGTACCAACCCCTTTTCAAAAAGATGAAAATGGAGTCGGCCAAAATTGGATTTGTCAATTTTCTTTGTCCACGATCTCTTTTATCAATCATATCCAAAGAAAGGGACAGCTGTTGACACCCAATTTTGGCCATCCACAACGCAAATTAGCTATCGAGTTTCTTTGAATTTGAACATTTTGAAACAATTAGCTTTTATAAAAAATATATATATTTTCATATTATTCTTAACTATTTTTATCTTTTTATCAATTTTAGTATAATATACATATTTCTATATAACTATATATTTGATTAATATTTTTGTGGTTATTCAAAAATTACCTTAAAAGATTTTATTTTTTACTAAATACAATGTTAGTTAGGTTAGTTTAATTATAGTTTGCATTTTTGAAAATTTTAGTTTTTTCTAAAAAAAAAAAAAAAAAAAAAAAAAAAAAAAAAAAAAAAAAAAAAATCCCAAACTCCCACATCGAAAATACATGGAAAACTTGGGGTTTTTGGAGCCTATATAAAGGCTCATATTTTCATTAAGAAGAGGAAGAAGGAGGAGGTTTTTTAACCACCCCAAAGTTAGAAATTTTCTTAACTTGGCTAGGATTTTGGACTTTTGTCCCCAGCCTAAAAGTTGTGAAAATTTCTAGCTTTCAATCTATATTTTCTTCACGGAAAATAGGAGATTGAAGTTGAAATTTAGGCTAAGAACCCACGAAGGTTCGAGTCTAAACTTTTTTTTAAAATCTTTTTCTTTGTTTTTGTAGATTGAAGTTCCATCAAGCTATTGGATGGTGGTGAAGTTGTCTTCCGCTCATCGTTTTCAATCTTGGCCCGGAAAGAGGTAAAATATTTTTTCAGTTTTATTTTACTTAATTGTTTCACGTTTTATATTTAGTTGATTCATAGTCTTATTTTAATTAATGATATAAATTTGTTATAGTTAGTATGTGTTAGGATTAATTAGCTAGCATGTGTTAGAGTTAATTAGCTAGAATATGTTAGGATTATTTCATGAAAGCATTAGTTTTGTTCATTATTTTTCCAAATAGTTTGATATTATTATTATTAACTATTATTATTATTATTGTTTGTTCTTGTTATTATTGTTGTTGTTATTATTATTGTTGTTGTTCTTGTTATTATTATTATTATTATTATTATTATTATTATTATTATTGTTATTATTATTATTATTATTGTTATTATTATTATTATTATTATTATTATTATTGTTCTTATTATTATTATTATTGTTCTTATTATTATTATTGTTCTTATTATTATTATTATTATTATTATTATTATTATTATTGTTGTTGTTGTTGTTCTTATTATTATTATTGTTCTTATTATTGTTATTATTGTTCTTATTATTGTTATTGTTTTTCTTGTTATTATTATTGTTGTTCTTATTATTGTTGTTATTATTATTGTTGTTCATGTATTATTTATTGTATTTATATTGATTCGGGTTGTAATAATTTAGTTACTTATGTTAGTTATACTTTCTTAGATATTAATTTTAATTTATTTTAACCTAATTAGATTCCCCTAAAGATAAACCATTTCATGTTAATTTTACTCTTTAAATGATTTTCTACATTTACTTAGTTATTTGATAAACTTTTATTTTTTATATATACATCTATATTATTTTCAATGTTTAAGTTTAATCTTCTTTTTTTTTTTTTTTTTTCTAAAAAATAATTCTAAAGTCTTCATTTCACTTTAAATTAATATTTTCAAAAGTTAGTCAAATAATTTTTAAATCGTCGGATAACCGCGCGTTAGCGGCCACTTTGAATGCTTAACGTCTTCTCAAAGTGGAAATAAGAACCTCGTACCTTTTTCTCTGAATTTTTAAGACTTAAATCTGTTAGGGTCTTTTAAATTAAGTTTTCTTAATTTCTTTAAAAAATTAAGTGGCGACTCCTTTTTTCTAAAATTGATTTTTTCTCTAAAAAGTTGAAATTAATTTTAAACCGTCTTTTTTCGATATAACAGTTTGGGCTGGTTTTGTTGGAACATTAGTGGTGTTGGGAAAGGGAGAAAAGGGTTGTTTGGGTAGTGGTGTGGTGGTTGCTTGCAGGTCAGAGCTACGGTGGGTGATTAGAGAAGAAGGGCAAAGGGGTTTCGAGTGGTGGCGGCTATTTGTTTGGAAGAGAAAATGATTAGGAATTTTCCAAAAATGAAAACTCTACTTCTCTAAATCAGGAAAAAAATTCACCAACTCCTATTTTTAGACCAAATAAAGAAAATCATCCTACAAAACTATGAGCTTAAAATCATGGGCTAATTAAATATCTGAATAATTTAATATCATCTATGTTTAAAATACTAAAATAAATATGAACAAGTATAACAACTGGTATGTAAAAATGCAAATTAATGAAATGTGATTAAAAAAATAGTATAATTAAAATTAAAAAATAAACTGATAAAATCCTCATTTATGGATAATTATCAATAAAATTAATTTAAAATTTTAAAAATGCACTTTTGAACTATTTAACAAATAAAATACTTAAAAATATGAACTTTAAAAATATTAAGCCAAAACTTTGTGTCAACTGTTCTGACTTTCTATATTTGTGGATTGTGCTAAAAGTATAATTAACGTAAAAATAATATATGTATCGATATGTAACACAAAAAACTAAAAACTAAAATAAAATGTAATTGATACTTTGAAAGATATACTATGTTGTAAAGAATAAATTACAATACTATGTTGTGTACGTTTGTTGATGACTGTAAAAATAGTGTGACTATTAAAATTTATAATGATAATAAATGGATAAGAATTCTATTATTTATGAAACTAAGAATGCTTATCCGTAAATTATTAAATTAAAAAGAAGAGAATAAATTCTTAAAAATCCTAAAATAAGGATAATTATTAATAATTCAAAAAAAAACTAAAAAATATGTGTAAAAATAATAATTTGTGTTCTTTAACGATCAAGAAGTCTAGAGACGTTGATTTTGATCACACAGAAAGCCAAAATTGTGTGTCAACAATAGGCCTCATAGGACTCACCATCATATCCATGAGCTCCATTACCATTCTCATAAGGACCTTCATAGCCCTCACAATACTCATTTTCACCATGCTTGTAGCTCACATTGTTGCAAGCATATAGCTCACATTGTTTCAAGCGTATCCACTAATGTCATCTAGATAATATTCGAAAGTTACGAATGACATTCTTCCTTGTTATCACCTTGTACCTACCTACAAAACTTAACAAACAAGGTTAGTAGCAAAATTCCTCATGCCTCTCATATTTGAACTCAAACTCATCTTCTTAAAACGTCTTATCAAAGTTGATAGAGAACTACTTTTGCCCAATTAATTCACAAGATCACAAATTCTTTGTAGTGGAATGAATTTTTTTGACTCTTGAAAGAAAGACGACTCAAAGAAAGCTTAAGAATATGAATTAAGAGAAAAAAAGTATAAGTAATGAGGCACGAAAAAAAATTAGACTAAAAAAAGCTAAGTAACAAAAGTAGAAGAAATTGCTTGTTGTTACTTAATTTGAAGAATCAATGAGATAATTTGATAATTAGAAACTAGTTAAAAATTAATTAAAGATGTTAATTAGTTGTTAAATAGTTGAGAAATGAAAGAAAAATCAGTGTTGAAGAAGAAGAAGTGAGTTCGGGCACTTGAAATATTAAGCCTTAAGAAGATCATCACTTGATTGAAAGATTTGATGATTAAAACTAGTTAACAAATGACTAAATATGCTAATTAATTTTTAAGTAGTTGAAAAATCGAAGGAAAAAGAGTGTAAAAAAAATCATGAAATTTGGACACTTGGAAAAAAAATTAGGTCCAAAAAACTTCTCATACTTAGAATATTTTTGGCCTCTTAAGACCAAAATCTGCACAAGGAGTCTCTGAAATTGAGCTCCACTAGCCACGTGGCTCGTCCGGAAAGAATGGGCATTTGGCTCCGGATGTGGCTCTATTTTGGTGGTAATGTGGCTGTTGTGTTGGCAGTTGACTGCTGATGTAGGAGTCCACATGGAATTTATTTTAAAAAATATTGAATTTTGAGTTTTTTTTTTCAAATTTCCACTTGTGGACCAACAAGCAACTTGACCAACTTTGACTTGAAAAAATTGGATCAAATGTACTTTCTTTCTTTTTCTTCTTTAAGAACAACTTGACTATCACCAAGAACACCCAGATCACTAAGAACACACACCAATTGTCAATACCCTCAAGTCAACTCGGAATTGATTCAAAATTTTAGATTAGCTTCCTCTCAACTTGGGGAACAAACTTCAATGGTTATTAACTTTCAATTCTTCTTCAATCAAAAGACCCACTATCAAAATTTTAAAAATTTCAATTCTCAAAACTCTTCAATAATAACTTTACTTCTACAACTTCAAATTGAATAAAATTTGAAATCTAGAATCAAAAAACAATAGGGAACAAGGATCTAGTGCCAAAAATAACAAATAACCCTAATCCGCCGTGACTGACAGTTACACTAACCCTCTAGTGGGAGAACCATTTTCGCAGCCCAAGTTATCAAGACTTATGAGATAAACAGTTAAAGATTTACGGAACCAGAAATAAATGAAGACATAATACTGAGTCCCCATAAACTCAACAAACAATCTAAATAACAAACTGAAATGTGGAAAACATTCTAGAAACTGAAAGTCGTCTGTACCAAAAACTCTAACAAAATATCAGTATAAGAAAAATGAAGCACTCACAAAATGCAGTCATAAAACTAAAACAGTGTTTGAAGTCTTAGTCCTGGAAAAAGGACTAGAAGAAAAGAGAGTCCACGACGGCTTGAAATAAATATCTCACCCTTGAACTCGAACAAGTCTCACTCTTCTAAATGAAGTCTCTCCGGAGCCGGCTGAATATACCCTATACTCAACAAAAGGCAGAGCAAGTGTAGTATCAATACACAAAAATAATATGTACTGGTAGGATCACACAGTCAGCTAGTAGATGGATCATAGACAAGTAAACTCAACATGACAAGCACACATATACAGAATAAGTTAACCAATCTCATCTCTAACAACATTCAGCAAGATCACAATTGAATAACTTCAACATAATGTAACTTCACAAAAGGGTCCTCTCATGGGACCTACAAACATTTAATTTTATGTCGGAATGTGATACTCGATTCAAGATTTGTGTTGGAACGTGACATCCAATCCATATATGTGTCGGAATGTGACACCCAATCCCAATTATGCAAACAGACACAATTACATTCAATATTCAATATTTTACCACCAAGAACAGGTTCATCACACAACAGGTCAGCAAGTGATCATTTCACATACAATCTAGTATGTTTCCCTACTCATATACACATATGCATATCATGAAGTAAATTAACAAGTATATAAAATACATATGGGAAACAAAATCATCACCTACCTCGAATTCAAGTTTCAATCACTCTAAGGTGCAAGAGCTTTCCTTTTATTTCTTTCTGCTAGTTCTTGGTCTAAAAACAAGTCACATATACACAAGGATCAATAAAATAACCTAAATCATAAGAATTATATCTCAATTCTTACCCAAGGCCAACCCCATAATCCCAACTTCCATTCTAGGGCTACTTTCCACATTTAGTTTTCAAGCCAAGACCTCCCCCAAGATCACCCACCATAGATTATGGGTTCTAGGAATCAATTCACAAGTTTAGGGAGTAATTTACTTACCTTTGGCACAATTTGAAGTGAGAATCAGTAGAAAATCGCCCTAGTCCATTTCTGGTTCGTCAAGAACAAAGTGAGAATAAAAGAAACTATTCTAAGGTTTCTTTTCGACTTAAGTCTCGTCTGCCTCGCTCTGGCGAGACCATCTCGCTCTAGCGGGTCCGCTTTGGTGGGAGAAGTCCCTCTCCAGCGGGTTGCACGAAAATAGTAAGCTCGGATTTTAAACTCCAAGCCCCCATTTCACAACACACTCCTTTTCCAAGACGTATTAAAATATACCATTCAAGCCAAGTCTAATTCTAGAGTTTTACTCACCCGAATGCAATTCTGCGAAGCGGTAATTGCTTCGTATCGTCTTAGCTATCAACTCCCACTCAACTTTGAGATTCGCTCCCCCCCACTCACATGATCACCTAGACCTTAGCTGACTCAGATTTCGTCGAAGTCTAGTCTAGACTAAATTTTTCCGAATTTACTACCTGAAATTTTCTGGATTGAAATCCTTCCCCATTGGCTTATTCATAACGACGGGGACGGGTAATAAACATTTGCTAGTAAAATAAATATTATTAGGAAAAAAATATGTTCAAAAGGAAAATAAATAATATATTTATTTAAAAAGGGAAATTTTTGATCCATTAAATAACAATAAAGATATTTCTGAACCAAAGTATTGACGGTAAGTGTATTTTTGGACCAAAGTATAAACATAAGATATTTTTGTTCATTTCAAATAATTTAAAGACATTTTTTATCCTTTTTCCTTTTTTTTAAAAAAAATTATTTTAACCAAACAACAATTAAATACAACCTATCATATCTTAACTAAAAAAAGGTTAGTCTAAAGTACAAAGTATCATGTGCTCACGTTAGGTGCGAAAAAGAGACACATCTTAATGGAAGTATACTATCTGGTCTATCCTAATATAAATATTATTAATTAATTTCTTGATTTGAACATGTAATCTGTAAACCACATAAGAATAAATGTTTACCAACTTTATAACTATTAAAAGTATGCTTTTGAATTATAGTAATTTTATTTTATTGCTTTAGATTTTGAATAAATCCTAGTTAATAATTAATTAGCTAATTTTTTTTTATTTATTAATAATTATTTTTAAGATATATTTTACAGAAATATTTTAAGTTAGTTTATCATTATTTTTGATACTTTTATTCTTATAAATGTAAAGTTCAAGAAATTAAAGTAAATTAAAATTATCCTGTTTGACCTTACTGCAAAATAATTTCTCTCAACAATAACTATACCATATTTTAACCAAATTACAATCAGATGCAACCTATTACCTATAATGAAATTACAAACAAGGCAGTTAGCTGAAAATGTGTCTACCCTATCCTATTTTAATTAAAAAAAAGTCAGTCCAACACACGAAGTATCATTGTTCACGTCAAGTGCGAAAAAATATCATATCCTAATGGAGTTTAATGCAAATAACTTATTCAGACGTAAATATTAAGGAAAAATTATTTAAATACATATTTTATTTTATCATAATTTTTGAATTTTTTTACTATTTAAAAATTTTTAAAAATCATCTCTCAGATACATCACTCCCCACTCAGGCACTCACTGATACATTTGTATTCCACTCTTGGATACTTCCCTATTCTTTTTGATACATCCCTCCTCTCTCGGATATATTCCTCCCCAATGTATCATGTCCTATGCTCTCTCTGATAAATTTCTATCCCCGCTATAATACATCCCTCCCTTCTATAATACATCATTCTCATATGTATCTAGATGTCTAGTAATGTATATGAAACTCCAATAATGTATTCGAAATTCATAAATTTTTTAAAAAAATTATAATTTAAAATAAAAATAAAAATAATATAATTAACTCTTAACTTAAGAAATTTATGTAAATTATTCAAATATTATATCATGGCTCACTCCACAATTTAAACCGGTAACCTATAAATGACACAATAACAACCTTTCATTAATGATATTATATATAGAGTTATATACAACACACACCTCCTTATATTGCGGAGTTTTTTTTATATTGAGGCATGAACGTTCGGATCGTGTTAATTTTTTAGATTCATTTAACTCTTGACAAATAATGAATTAATTATTGTTTATCAAAAAAAATGTTACTAGTATCTTACTTGTAGTAAGAACAAAATAATAAACAAAAAATTAAAACAATTGAAAGGAAACACAACTTTCGGGATTAATCTACAAACATTCATGAGATAAATTATTTATCACATAACGAAAAGAGAAATTTATCATTTTCATTAATGATTCATAAATTTTACATCTTGTTAGTAAATATGAAACATGTTATTTGAAGCATCATATCTATATTAAAAGAAAGCTGGTGTACATATATGTTATATGAATATATTAGGAAAAACTATAGGATCCAGCAAACATTAATACATATTTAATTAAATAGCTATATTTTACTTTTTTAAAACTATATGGATACAATTATAATATTAATAGCAAAATTAATTAATATTTCATAATAACAATTTATTTTAATTATACATATTAATAATCAGAAATTAAAAAGAAAATCCTGCACGCCTAATAATTAAGACTTCGTTTTCAACGCCGTTAATCTTATGTTTTGCTACTCTCCCTTCAAGATGTTTTCTCTACACTCCCTTCAAGATGTTTTCTCTTTCTTCATCAACATTACATAGATTTTCTTTTCAATTTTCCTCCCAAATTTTCATCATCTCAAACAGGATTTTTTACATGATTTTAAGAGTGAATTTGGTGATTCATATTCATCAGGTATTTTCTAATTTTGTAGTTTCATCTAATTCCGTTTTGTACTCAATTTTATGAAGTTATCATAATATGATTTTTCATGTTTCTTCTAATTTCATAGGATTTCGGGGTCTTGATTAAGGCACTCTTGTATCAATTACAATGGCAGAAATCAACTCTTCTAAGAGACTTACAAGAGGTATAGATTTGTTTGAGGAATTGTTGAACGAAATTCCATCTTTTAATTTGGGTATTACTCAAATACAAATTGAAATTAGAAAGCCGCATTGGAGAATGAAAGAAGAGCAAAGAAAGCTAATAATCCTATACCTTTGAATATTATAGATGAAACTGAATCCGCAAAATCCACAACGAGGAAAGAAGATTCAAATCCTTTAGAAATGCAAAATTATCTCGAAAAAAGAAGAAAGGTCAATAATGTTGATCCTGATAGCAATGATTTTTTTTACGGAGAAGCAACAATTGGAGGAGCAAGAGACCGAGGTCTTTTCGAGCATATTTTAATTTATTTTTTTTGAGAAATTTTTCAGTGTCATATTGATATAAATTTGAATACAATTTTGAGTATTTTTTTGTCCCAGATTTATGGGTTGTCTATGTGTGCCATTTTGATAAAAATTTGAGTATCATTAAATACAGTACTTACATTAGTATTCAAAAAGTGTAGTTTATATGATAAATGTACAAGTAATAATCCGATATACTTATACGTATATTTTAACATGATTAGTATACTAACACTTTAACATGTTTATTATACTAATAGTTTAACTTATTTGTTATACTAATACTTAAACTTGTTTGATATTTTTGTTACTTCAACATGTTTGATATTCACCTTAACATGTATATTTTAACATGTTAGTCGTTATACTAATACTAATACTTCAATATGTTTGATATTTTGATACTTTAACTTTTTGATACAACTAATGTTTTTTTGATACAACTAATGCTTTAATATTTTTTGTTATACTAATACTTCAACAAGTTTGAAATTACGATACTTTAACTTGTTTATACTGATATATTTTATACTTTAACATGTGTCTTATATTAATACATTAGCATATAAGTGGATAATTGAATTCAAAGTATTCCTTAATACATATTGTTTACATGTATAGTAGTCTCATACGCGCGCAATTCATTAAGTTATGAAATGTAACAACCGGTCTCCGTCGTTAGAATAGGCAAATAGAGAATGATTTCGGGCCAGAAAACTTTGGATAGTAACTTCAAAAAAACTTAGCCTAGGCTAGACTTGGACGAATTCTGTGAAGTGTAGGGTGATCATGAGAATGATGGGAGGTCAAACTTCTAATTTGATTGGATAGACAGGACGATACGGAGCATTTACGGCTTCGCGAAATCGCATTTGGACAAGTAAAACTCCTAGAATCGAAATTGGCGTGAAGGGTATATTTTAATACATTTTTGAAAGGGGTGTGTTGTGAAATGGGGGCTTGGAGCACAAACTCCAAGCTCACTGTTTCCGCATATCCCACCAGAGCGGGATGAGTCCCGCTAGAATGGGACAGTCACGATTTAAATCGTGACAAAGTCCAAAAATGGTCTTTGTTTTGCAAAAATTAGTTTCATGGACTTTAAGAGGCGACCTAGGGCGAATTCTATCAAGTTTCCATGGATTTCTACGCTTAAGATAAGGATTTTACTCCCTAAATTCATACTTTGATTCCTAGAATCTAAAAGGAATGGTGGGTAATCATTGAGGGAGGGTTTAAACTGAAAACCTATGGTGAAAAATAGCCCTAGGGTGAGGTTAGATCATGGGTTTGTCCTAGGATGTGAATTGTGTTATATTTAACAATAGTTTGATCCTTTATATGTATTTATTATTTTCTAGACCAAGAACGAGAAGAACGAATTCGAAAAGGGAAGCCTTTTGCATTGTAAGGTTGTTGAAGAGTGAATTTGAGGTAGATAATGGTCTAGTTCTCCGTATGTATTTTATATACTTGCTAAATTGCTTCATAATATGCATGTGTGCAAACGAATAGGAAAACATGCTAGATTATATGTGACATGATCACTTGTTGGCCAGTTTTTGTGGTGACCCTTTTCTTGGTGATATAAATGTTGTAAAATACTGTATGTAATTGTGATTGTGGTATGTTTGAATCGTGTGTCACATTCCGACACATAATTGAATCGGGTGTCACGTTACGACACAAAGTTGATTGTTTGTAGGTCCCCTGAGAGGACTCTTGTGTAAAGTTATAGAATGTGAAAGGTATTGAGTTGTGAAGTTGTTGAATATGGTTGAACTTGAGATTAGTTGACTTATTTTGTATATATATATATATGCCTATTGTATTGAATATACTTGTCTATGATCCGCTTATTGGCTAACCGAATGATCGTACCAGTACACCGTTATTTTTGTGTACTGATACTACTCTTACTATGCCATTTTATTGAGCACAGGGCATATTCAACAGGCTGCGGAGAGAGCTCGGTTAGAAGAGTAAAAATTTATTCGAAGTCCAAGGGTGAGCGATTCTATCATGCTACCATGGACTTCCTCATTAGTGTCAGTCCTTCTTTCGGAACTCAGATGCTCAGACATGTTTAGTATTTTGACTTATTTTGGAAGTGTTTCCCTTTTCTTACATTAATATTTTTTAGAGTTTTGGTACGGACGACTTTCAGTTCTTAGGGTGTGTTTACTTCCGCATAATTTGGGTTGATAACTAGTTGGTTTATGAGTTTATGGGAACTCAGCATTTATCTTTGATATAAATCTACTTCCACATCTTTAAGCTTGTGTATACATTGCGATTATTGTTGTTGGGATGTTAGAATGGTTCTCCCACCGGAGAGTTAGAGTGAGTGTTAGTCACGGCGGGTCGGAGTCATGACATGCAATGCTTTTGTAGCAAATTGATATCAGAATTATCATTATAAATGTATAAGTAACACATCTCCCAGTATGTAGGAAATTGGATTATATGTAGTGAATCGTCCGATTGAAGCACCATATATGCAGATATATACAAACCACCACATAGTTTAAGATATGAAGAATAAGCTTACCACTGTCCCGCTCAATAAATTCAAGAATACATGCTTTGGCGTACATACACGGTTGCATGAGTGTCGCGTGCAAAATCAAATCTTTAGGTGCTTAATGGTTTGCGAATTGAAGGACAGTTCCTCAGATGCACTGTTGTTTCGTATAAATCACAATACAGTTATGCTTGCCATGGTTATGCGCTTTACTATGGGAGTATGCTGCAAAAAAGATTGATGATGAAATTGTTAGCGACAAAAAAACACCACAAAAAATCAACAAGCCGCCATGCACTGAAACTGCGAACATGGAATTTGTCATGATCAACTAGTAGCATGTATAAGCCCTTTTGTTTTGAAACCAATAATTTTATATTTTGGACACTATGCTTAGGTAGTTTTTGTTTTAAGGTAAGACATGTAACAATTTAATTACATTTTGGGGTAATTTTCATTTGAATGGAGTCTTGATGATGCCATCTTATTCAATCTTTTGTCAAAGTACTTAACAAATTAAGTACTTAATTGATTAATCAGTGACAATTAAATTAAATTTTAGACTGAATTGATTAGAAAAAAGAATCCAGTCATGTCTATTTGGTATTTTACCTAAACGTATTAATATATATTATTATTAAAAATATACAGTCATGCTATACACAAGTATAACTAAGGTTAGTACACACGTATTAAATTAAAAAATAAGTCATATTTTCTTGATACTTTACATGAACGTAATAATGTATGGTATTACTATAAATATACATTCATATTATATGTAATCTAAAAATTAGTATATGTGTATTAAATAAAAAAAAGCTTCGACAAATCTAATATCTAAGTATGCAAATGAGTAAGAGTTCATAAGCTGGTTTTCGTAGTTGAGTTTTTTATAAAATAATAACTGAATTTGTTATTAGATGAGTGCCAGTACCTTTCATTATGTATAACTATCTTATTTATTCATTAGAAGATTTGAATCCCATGTATTTTGCTATTCTGATTTCATATATAATGGGATGTGCCGCATCTACATGAGCATTTGTTAATAAAAATGGGAAGTTGCCTAGCTTTTTAGGGTCATAATTGTAAGAAATTCAATTGTTATAACTGATATTGCCTTATTTAATTTACAAAATATTAATAATTGTATGACTATATATATTAAAGGAAAAAAATTAAAAAAAAGTAAATATATATATATATATATATACACACACATTCAATCATTTTTTGATATTAAGTGTAGTTATTATTAGTAAATATAATATTTATAGCTATTCAATTTCAATAATCGTTTAAATATAGCTATTTATATAAGTTTATTATTTGTAAACATTATATCAATATTTGAAAGTTAGAATATCATTTTAACGATGACTAGTTGATGGCATAATAATTTATAGCTATGTCATCTATGGTAGAGAATAAGTTGACTGACTTTGGGGGTATGCTAGTAAGAACATAAATTTAGCAATATTTCTATTAAAGAGGAGGATGCTATTATATTCTCTTAAATAATTTATAAATCGATTTCGATTAACGAGAACCCTCGTGCTGAGGAAGGTAGATAGATTGTTAGACTTTTTATATGATTTGAACAATTCTTTCTTTTTGATCAAATTTTAAAATTGAATTAAGTGCAAGATGCATTTAACACTCCATCATTATAAAATGCAAATACTATGAAAAATCACTAGATGACAAAACACCAATAAGAGATATTTTAGGGGTCCAAAAGCTGAAAAAAAAGCAATAAGATAATGATAAGACCAGTGAAAAATCTATCCAAAGACATGGGGGATAGTCCTAGTCCATGTCAACACAGAAAGACAGATCAGGCCATTCCTTTTAAATGTTAAGTGGATAAGTATGTGGTGTGTCATATATATATATATATATCAATCAACCAACCCCTTTTTTTCAATATTCATTATATTCTGCAAAATTTGCAGAGCCCTCTCTGTCTGTCTCCTCTGTACTCTCTGCTCTACAGCTAATTATGTATTGACACACAAATGGAGGCTGTGAGAAAGCCTTAGCTAGCTAGTGGTTAGTTGGTTGGCAAGTATGGACAATGAGATCATCATCATCTTTTTACTCTTTTTTGCAGTTCCATAACCAATCAATCTTTTTTTTTTTGGCATTCAATTCCTTTAGGCTACTGTATTAGTTGGACATTGAACAACTATGGTCCTGTTCCAACTAGAGAAACTCAAACAAAGAGGTGGTGTCATTGTCCTTTTAAGCCTCCCAATGGCCAATTACTATTACCCATATTCCTTCCACTTTTGAATTCATCAAATCAAAAATCTGAATTCGTGTCTGAATATTCGTGCAGATGGGTGGCTCGTTCACATTATCGATCTCAAAATTAAATAATGAAAGAGAGATGTTGAGGATTAATCGAAAATAATCCTTATCCCTTAAAAATAGAAATAAGATTGTGTACATCATATTATTCCTAAGTTTCACAGGTGAAAATACATTGTTGTTGTTGTTTGTATATTCTTTCCACTTCTTTTGGAAATTTGAGAAATTTACCTTGTTTTTTTGTTAATGAATATGGTATTCGGTTCGACTTATGTGCATCATAATTATTTTACCAAATAACTATTTTTTCATTCACACTAGTTTTATGTTCATCAAATTATAAGGAGATGAGAAAAAAAACTCATCTAATTCTAGCACTTTTGTATTGGATGATTAAAAAAGTAAATGATGTGAGCTAAAGCCAAGTTGAAAGATACGTAAGATGAATATATTTATTTATTTAATTTTATACAAATTTAAATGTCTACTTGTGCATATTTAAAATTGAAGAATATAGATATTATCTGAAGCCAAATTAAAGAACAAATTTATGTTTTATGTCATTTTAATAAGATGATTTATAATCAAATAAATATTTATTATTTGTTTATAAAAAACATCCTCTTTATCCACAACGATAGAAAGAAGCAAGGCTTGCGTCATGCTACTTTACCTAAATTGAAAGAGAAGAAATACTTCTTTTGAAGAAGAAAAAAAAAGGTTGTTGGCCTCCCATTATAAGCTTGGTAAAACATACTATAAATTTAATTGTTTTATCTTGTAAATAGTATAGTTTTTCTTTCTTCTTTTGAATCAATCCTATAAACATAATCTACGCGACGAATTGCTTCTTCATCACGATGGTAATTATCAAATGATCCGTTTTGATTTATCGAAAATAAGTTTTCTATATAAATGTATATCATTTTGGGCTTCTATTGTTTGGTACGAATAAAGTTGGTTCGAGAGCAATTCTCAGACGGTCAAGAACTCTCTTGTCTAACTAAGATTGACTAATTCGAAGATTGATTATATTCCTCTCTATGCTTGTCACGTTTCTTGATATAAGAAATAATAACGACAACAATATAATAAGATAAATAAAGTGATAGAAACAATCGGATATTACTGTAGATCTAAGAATAAGTAATAGTAAAAAAGAAGATACTAACACCCATGGTAAGGAAAGAAAATACACGTGACAACCTACTAACTCTCTACTCTGATATTCGACATTCACACCCTCTTATAATTGATCATGTCCTCGGTAGACTGAAGTTGAGTGCCTAATCACTTCTCCTCGAGATCTTTTTGGTGTACCTCTTCGATCCTCAACTTAGACCCACCATGTACAACCTCTTACACCTCTTCACTGAATATTAATACATTTTCTTTGTATATATCTGAACTATCTCAATCTTCTTTCTCGTATCTTATCCACCACGACAATGAAGGTCACCCCTACTTTATTGTCCCAATTTTTTTTTGTTCCTAATCTTATTTCTCATTATATACCAACGTTTAATCTTTTAAAAAATCTAGAGCAATGTATTAGGTAGGTATAGAAGATGATTTTGGAAAGTGGGGATTACCAAAGTTTGAATCTGATATCATATGCAAAAAAAATTAATTTCTAACTATTTTTTAAAAAAAGGTAATGAATAAAATTACTCATGGCATTATAAACTTCTATAGAAATATCATCCTTAACCAAGAAGTTTCAGGTTTGAGTCCCCTTGGGTACGGAGTTGCGATTGTTAGGAAGCGTTTTACCATCTAATGTGGAATTTTTTGGTACAAATTTAGATTTAATCAAGCTCTAATATGAGTATCGAACACCAAATGAAAAACAAAAAAAACCATTCTACAGAAATAGTAACGTAATACAATAGGTGTACTCTCTCCAACAACTTTGCTAACGATTAAAAAATATCTATACTTTTCAATTGTGATTGAGAAATATATCAACTCAACCTAACCTGAAAAATAAAGTTATAATTCAAATGTCAGCAAAACCTAATTAGTTTTCCACTATCAAAATAGATATTAATGAGTAATTAATTAAAATGTGTCTTGTTTCATTGTTTTTTCTTTATTTACTCAAACTTAATCCAAGTTATCTGGATCCCAATTTTAATTAAATAACATCTCAAGAAAAAGATTGGAAGGTAAACATTGTCTGCCAATAAATTCAAATAATTAATGGATGTCACATGGGGGCTGCATATATCATTAAGAATTAATATATAAGAAAGATAGGGATTATTGTGTGTTTGCCAAACCAATTAATTTACTCTTTTTTTCTGGGATTTGACAGTTGTTAATCACATAAAATTAGGCCTTAAAAACAATTTGATTATGTGTTTGATGCAGACATATGTCACCTAGTCAAACTACACACAAAACTAGAGGGGAGGTTTTTGCTATAAGACTGATCAAATGTGATTAATTAATATTAACTTAATTAATTAAACTTATACTAAGTGTACTTTGTTTAGAAAATTGTGTTTCTCCATTGTCTCTTTGCCTTAGTCATCTTAAAAGGTCTTGACTCTCAATACATATTGGTATGTGTATGTCTAATTAAGCTCCTTTTTACTTAATTTTTCCCTCGAGGATCAATATTCACTTTAAATTTCATTAATTTAGATCCAGACGACGCAAATTTTATTTAAGGGAAGATGCTTCTTATTAGGAACTTAAATCTGAAATCTTTGATTAAATTAGAGTTACCTTAACCATCCTTCACAATCTTCAATGGTGCCTAATTATCAACTATATAGATGTGTTTACATTTTAGTAATTTGTAGTGTATTTTAAAGAAATTGAATAAACTATTTTTGCCCATATCACATCCCCTCAACTCGAACAACTAGAATTTCATCAAATTCCAGCCCAAAGGCGGAAAGTTGTCTGGAAAATTTGGAATATATACCGTTTTATTTCAATTTATTTTATCTATTTTAAATTAAAATAAAATTTAAAAATATATAAAAAAATTAATTATGTTTTTTTAAAATAAAGATATCTTAAATATACCCAAATAAAATAATTTATAATTTTAAATATATCATTTGAATAGTTCAAATTAAAATATTATAAAAAAATATTCCTTTTTAATAGACTAAAAAAAACACGATAAACAAATTAGAACAGTTTGAAGATACTTTTATGTCTTCCCCAATAGATATTCATCATCATCGAGTATGATTATTTAGGAAACAAGAAAATCATCATTTTCTAGTTTTCCTTTGACCCCAAAATCTCTTATTGAATTTGATACTTGAAGTTTTTATATCATTAAGCAGATTTAAAATTTGAAATTTTATAAAAAAAGAATTATTTTGACTTTGAGTTTAAATATTATAGAGTACTAATTAGTCTCACAATTAATTATTTTATAAGTATTCAGTAAATTATTTAATAAATATACAAAATCTCGATAAAAGGTATAAGATTCATGTGAATTTATAGGTGATATTTTAGATACGTTATTGATGATCGTGTCAATAGTTGATATAGTTTTGAGATTATCAATTCACTCGAACCCAATATTTTTATATTGATGATCGTGTCAATAGTTGATGTAGTTTTGAGATTATCAATTCACTCGAACCCAATATTTTATATAGACTATACGTGTGTGTTATGAATTCATAATCTTAAAATATAATAAATTAAATGTAAATATCTTTAAATTGAACCTATCACTTAATTTTTTTAGAAAAATTGTGGATACTTTATTGTGGTCTAGAATCATCCTCTAGTCTCTTTGCCATTAGAAAATGTCCTGTTGCAGTTTAAAACCCTTTTAATGTATTCATTATATTCGTAAGCCTAAAGTTAGTACTATTAAATCTAATACTTTAATAATTGATTGAAGATTTATGTTATAATTAATCAAATATAAAGTGAATGATCATACTAGAAAATGGAATTCTGATTTACAGGACGCAACATGTGATGTGTGCATTAAGCACATGTTCGACATCTACTATAAGTAAAAACTTGATATTTTAGTGGAAAAAAAATAAAAGGACAACCTGGATTTTTCAAGATGTATCAATTTTAAAAATTTGGAATACTGCAAGATAAATGTAATAGCCTTTGCATAAAGGAGCGGGGAAATTTAGGATTTTAAAAAAATCATTGTATTATTATTACATACTCAAGTTATTTAGCGCATTCCCTCCTAGTGGTATAAGTGGTGGTGGAATGACTAGGAGAGAGAAAAAGGTAAGGAAAGGGAAGAGAAGACGATGGCGGCGGAGAGAGCCAAGGTGGAAGGAGGAAAAAAGGGACAATGCAGAAGTAGTGGCGGAAAGAGAGAAAGGAGAAACAAAAAAAACTCAAAATTAGGGAAGGGTCGACTTTGTTTCTGAACTATGTGAAAGGTTCACGTTTATCCTCCTTTTTAAAATTTTAATCCTTAGTTACATAACATGTGGCACCACTCGGTACCAAGTTCCACCGTCAAAAAATAGGTGGAAACATTGTTTCATTTCCTATCGGGAAAATATATTTGACCTCAATTATTAACAGAAAGACAAATTTATTTTGTTTCCCGAAAACAAATTTAAATGTTTACTCTACAATGTTGAGCCCAAGTTTCAGAACTACGGATCTTATTGGGCTTCATATCAACTAGCTAATGGGCTGCTTTGTTAATCAGGATTCAAGTAATCCTAATATTTTCAGGTCGAGAAGTTTTTCTCTATATATATAAGGAAAAAAAATTCAAATATGTTATCAAATTTTGAAAAAAAACTCATATATGTCATCCGTTATTAGTTGAGCTCAATCATGTTACTATCGTCTATCGTGATAGAAAGAGTTTATTCGTGCCATTATTTTTTAACGATCAGGTGAAGTAGTAAGTTGCTTTTAATTCATTTAATTGAAGAATAAGCTTGATTCTAAGGTTTGCCTAAACTAGAGTTGTATTCGGATAAATAAGATTTTAATGCTAAATGTCCTTTTGAATGTTTTTTCTATTTTATTGGTTGAGAAAGTTTTCAGTCAAAATCTTCAAAAAATGACATGAATTATAGTGATAAATTTTTGGGAAAATTATGCAAACTATCATCCCATAAAATTTATTTATCATTTTTTTAACTTAATTTATTTAAATTACCTAATATGGTCATTCGGCTCTATTTCTTTCACAAAAAAAAGGTCTCCCTGCATTGTGTTCTTCCTCCTTCGTCGTCTCCTTCTGCTTCCTTCTTCTTCTCCGTCTTCTTCTAATGTTGTTTCATCCTTCTTCATCTTCTTCCGCTAATGCTGCTTCGTCCTTCTTCTTCATCTTGTTCATCTTCTTCTTTTTTAAAATTCGACGTACAACAAACATAAATCATTTCAAGCAAAATATATATCAAGCGATTCAAAATATCGAGATGATTTCCTATCTGAAATTTGAGATATTTTAGAGGAGATTTTGAGTTGGTCGGAATAGAATAGTCAGTGTGTAATTCATTTATAGTTAATGCATATTCAATTTTTTGAGTGTATCATAATATGCTATTTTCAACTTTTTGATGTATCATAATGTGTAGTTAGTATATACTTTCTATGGTTTTAAGCTATTTTTTTTTATGTAAATAAATATGATTATATTTATTGTAAACTAATTATTTTATTATATATATTAAAAACTATCCTTAAATTTTTCCCAACATATTAACTTCCCATTCAAGATGGTGTCGAGACATCAAAATATTTTTTGGACTCACTGCTCTCAATGTTCAGATAGCCTAAGCATAATATAAATTCAGGTTAAACAAACTCAAGAAATATCGAAGAAACCTTTTAAGACATTCACCTAATCGTACTAGGGGTGTCAAAAGAATATGAAAAATCAATCGAATCTAACTGTAACGAATTGATTTATATCATTTTTTAAATAAAATCGTAGACTTTTATTTAAGTGTATAACTGTCCCTAATAATTGGGATGGTCTTTTTAATTTATAAAAAAATTTAAAA
Organism: Solanum dulcamara; assembly: GCF_947179165.1. NCBI lineage: Eukaryota > Viridiplantae > Streptophyta > Magnoliopsida > Solanales > Solanaceae > Solanum > Solanum dulcamara. Next base: position 7,166,594 of record NC_077237.1, on the reverse strand, counting down.
AATTCCAAACCGAACCGAATAACCTTACATGTATGTAAATATATTTATATATTAACAATATGTTAAATTTAATATATAAATATATTTTATAATATTTTTCAAATATAAATATAACCTAAGTCCTAAGCCTCTGATGACTAGACGACTTTGGGTCTTTACTCTTTAATTATCCTTTAATTTATTAAATTTAAAATTAAAAGATACGATAATGATACTTCATCAAACAATACGGCAAAATCTATGCAAGCACTCATATTAAATATCTAAGATCAAACAATACGGCAAGAAGGTTTTGCATTCTTGACTTCTTGATGAAGAATTGAAGTGCTTCGAACATACTTGTGAAAAAAATATTTTAATAATAGTATATTTTGAGGTGATACTTTAAAAGTAAAATACCTGAATAAATGAGACGGTATAATTTTTAAAAAATAACCGGCCGAACCGTCTCATTGACCCCCCTAAATCGTACCCAAAGAAATACTATATAAAAGAGGAAGTTTGTGACCCTTACAATTAAATGACTTAGTTAACCACTAAAATGAAATTAATTATGAACTTCATCGCTAATTCTTCATTGTTTTGTTCGTATCTAACATAAAATTATTTCTAAATAAAATTAGCAATCAATTTTGTTGTTTATCTAAAAAAATTGTAACGACCCAAATCCGTCGTTAGCTAAAAGCAGAAAAAATAGTAGAGAAATTTTGTCTCCTGGGACCCACAATCCTGCCAGAGCGAGATAGTCTCGTCACAGCTGCGCCGCTCCTGCGGGATCCCTGCCGCCAGAGCGGGATGTTGTTCCCCCACTCCTCCCAAAATTTAAGTTATGGGCGAAGGTTATTGCAAAAAACCCACAAAAAGGTTGCTCAAGACTTGGTAAGGAGGGAGGAAAAAATCTCATCCCCAGAGGAATTTCAATCGGCAGATTTCAGGCTTATTTTACCCGTCAGACATCTGGAACCAAGGATTGGAGCTACGTTACCTCTCCACAGCTGCTTGACACCCAGGTAGGCTAGGCTTCTCTTATTTGAGTAGTTAAATCTATACCTACTGTGTAGTATTGTCACGATCCGAATCCAGGTGTGATGGCACCATCTCAACCCACCGAGACAAGTCAGCCTAAAACTCAACGGAAAGTAATTGCGGAAGTAATTGAGATAAAGCAAGGTTTATCTTAGTTAAAAATAAATAAATAATCTCAAAATCCTCAAAGAATGGTTGTCACGTGTACAGGCCACTAATACATTACCGAGGTACGAAAGAAAATACAGCCACAATGTCTTTGTCTCTAGCATAGGACTAAAAAACATAATAAAAGAGCAAGAGGTGTCCGCTAGATGGATGTAACAGCTACCTCAACACTCGAAATGATAGCCTCGGATGTAGTAGAAAATCGTAGGAGATCAAGCAGGTCTGTGCTCACAATCTACACAAGTGTGGAAGCAAGGGGTGAGTACCAAACAACACGGTACTCAGCAAGTGGATAACTAAAACTAAGCAAATCTCGATAGATACAAGTACTCCTGTCATCCCAACCGAACCTCCTCAACTACAACCTGCATAAAACCAACCCAACTCTATACTCTACACAATAATAACAATACAGTCCACGAATATTCATCGTAGTCTTATCAATTGAATCATATCAAGTCAAATTCAACATATACAGAGCAATAAGTGGTAAACACGAAATCACAAATATCAACAAAATACGATGCAATGCAATGAAATGATGCATGTCTGTCCTATTGGTACACATCCGCTGAATTGCAGTTTGAAACCCATGGGGAACATTTCTGTCCATGTTACATGCCACGGAGCGTGTGGCCCGTCCCCTCAATATACATATCCTGCCACGGAGTGTGTAGCCCGACCCCTTTGTTTTCATATCATTTTCGGTCTCAGCACAGTATGTCAGAACCAATGCAATCAATTCATGTTCATAAGATTCACGATAATAACATGACAACCACAATATTTTTTCCTATCTCACATCAACATAGTCATTTTACATGTCCAAAATAAATCCATAACCACAACATATCAATTCCACCAATACATGTCATTAGATCACCATTTTATACCCCTCATCTCCATTTTTAATGTCAATCATACTATCAGTAGCCCAGTCCAATTCTCATTACTCCCTAGTACACATAACACAGAAATACAAGCATCTATAAGCCTAAACTGAGGTTTAAAAATTCACTTGCCTCAATTAAATTGAATAATCACTTTAAAACTTGAGCCTTTCGTAACGCTTCCAAACGATCAAAATTTGTTCAAACACAAAATCTTCATAAGAATACGAATTCAATGACACTCATATTGCTATATTTATTTTCGGATAAAAAATTGGGTTAAAAAGTCATCCCGAGTCATTGAAGTCAAATCTGAAATTTTCATTCCGATTATGTTCACTCATTGTAAAATAAACTCACATGTCAAATTTCAGCTAAAACGGATTGTTATTCGACCCCCAAATCAAGATTTTAGCTGAAGAACCCTACGGTCATATTTTCTTATTTCAGCGTTATTTCTCCACCAATATACCCTAAAAATATGTTCATAATCACATAAAAATTTAATGAAAAGGATGAGAATAATTACCTTGACGCTTTGGAATGAAAGTCCCTATTTTTCTCTTCTCCTTTATTTTTCTTTTCCCCTTTCTTTTCTTTCTTCCTCCATATTTTTTTTTCAGTTTCTGCGTTCGCTTTCTCGTTTACGCGACCGCTGCTTTATACTCACATCTGATGGCTTAATGCCATCAGATTTTATATATATATTTTTCTTTTCTTTTCTTTTAGTATTATTTATTTTCTTCTTTTTTAAAAAAAATAATTATTATTTTTAACAATAAAATAATTTTTTTTCATTAATATGAAAATCATGCCACTCATTCCCACAAGTCATAAATTATTTATAAAAATTAAGGTTTAAATAGAAAAATCAACAAAAGTCATAAAATAAGATCGTTATACAAATATACTCCTATACTATTAGAAATAGTTTAAATATACCTCTCGTTATATTTTTGATCAAAATATAACCTTTTCGTTATACTTTCGATTCAAATATACCCTTTTCATTATATTTTGACATAAATTTATCCTTAATTTTAACAAAAATCACGTACAAAGCTCAAAATTAAATACCATATTCTCAATTTTAAATATATCTTAGGTCTTCATTTGTTTTTTTCTCAAAAGTTATTTACTTTTTAAAATTAAAAAAGGTGAAATATGCAAAAAAAAAAAAAAAAAAAAAAAAGGAAGTGTTCAACAATTTATAATTTTTTTTCTCACTAGACTAGAATAGTCGAAACAATGAAACCAAGGGGGCAAGGGTGAGGACTCCAATTTTTTTTTTATCGGTTTCACATTTGTGCTATGATTTTTCCCCCTTTATTTTTACTATAATTTTCATTTAGAAACAAGTACACATGTTACTTAGAGACTTTTAAAAGCAATATATGTATATTTTATGTAAGAGATGGTGTCTAATTTTGTTCCACAATATCAATAATTACATTTTTTCATAGTATTGAAAAGAAAAAAGACAGAGAAAAAAAAAGAAAAATCTTCAACAATTTATCACCTTTTTTAATTTTAAAAAATAAACAACTTTTGAGAAAAAAAATAAATGAAGATTTAGGATTTATTTAAAATTGGGAATGAGTTATTTAATTTTGACCTTTTTATGTGTTTTTTCGTTAAAAATAAGGATAAATTCGTGCGAAAGTATAATGAGAGGGTATATTTGAACTTAAAGTATAACAAAAAGGTATATTTGAATCGAAAGTATAACAAGAAATATATAAAAATTATTTTTAATATTACTTGGGTATATTTGACCCTTTGTCGTAACTATATTATATATATAACTTATAAATAAAGAAGGATAACTGAATAAATTAAAAATCATGTTGACTATTGTAAAAGAGGTTTGTACAAATTCTATTTGAAATAGGTGGAGTGAATTTGTCGAATGCTCGACAAATTGCTACATTAATGATGCATAAATTATATTCGTCAATCAAATTTGTTCAATGGTCGCAAGGGTGTGTTTAGTTTAGAACAAAATTAGCCTTAAGTTGAGATCGTTTCTCCCTTAATAAGTTTTTCATAACGAAAATCAAAAATAGTTGAGATTGAAAATGAATATTGAACATAAAATCAAACAACAAGAATAAAAATTCAAAACACGTTTCATTATAGAAAATCTATTTCTTAAAAAAAATTATATTAAAATGAATTTATCGAGTTTACTTTCCTTAAAAAAAAAAAAACTCATTTGATCAATTATTCCATAATTCTCAATTAGTACAATCCTTCCGAATAAATAAAATATATGAACTGAGTCAAAGCCTTATCCACATTAAATATTTAAATATTATTCCAATTAAAAATTATCATTTACTTATATGGTCCACACGGATTAAGCATGTTCCTTTTTATTATCACCTGAAATAACCATCACCACAAATTTTCCATTTTAAAATAAATAAAATAAATGACGTGGCAAGATATTCTTATCCAAATCTCTTGTTTGAGGCAGCTGAAGACATGTGCTTTACACGTGTGAATGAGCTGGCATATCCACGTGTACAAATTTATTTTGGAAAAGCACAGAGAATTTTTCCAAGCTTTTTTATCAAGAGAAAGGAGGCGATTGGTAGAAGTGTCTATTTTAAAATGACAGCAGGTGATACAAATGACAACTGACAGTTGTTGTTATTGTTGTTTTTTTAGTTTCTCGCTCCGATGCTAAGTCAATCCCATGAAATAGTTTAATACTTCGATATGTAATACTGACATAAGGGCTGCTTAGCTCAGTTGGAAAGACCTAAAATAGTTTTAAAAAGTGTTAATTTGATTCGAATAGACTTTATTCAAGAGTAAATCTATTTGGAATAAATCGAAGAAAATTAAAAAAGCACCTAAAACGCATTTCGTGTTCTACTTTTGCAAATGAAAGTTTTGGATGGAATTAGTGATTAGCACGAATCGACTAAATTTGGGATACATTATTTGTAGTACCTATTAATGTGGCTATACATGGATACTATTCCTCCGATGAAAAATCAACACTGATGAAACTAGAACATTGCTATAGACCAAAGCATGCATTTAACGAGTGAAAAAAGCTTAAATATACTTTAAAAATTGAGTTTTCATAAATTTAAAAAATTATCAAATAAAATGCAGAAATTAATTCCTAAAACCTGAAGTTATTGTACCAAAAACTCTAATTAAAGGTCTAAGATAAGGAGCTGTAACCCCAAAACAATAACTATAAAATAAAAGTCTAAAAGTCTGAGTCAAAGAATGAAAGGACTAACAACTATGATAAATTCACGACAGCTCAAAAGAACTGACTCACCCTTAAACTCGACGATCAACATTCTTCTATCTGAGTTCTCTCAACAATAGCCTGAATATGTCTTGTACTCAACAAAGAAAGAGCAAGTGCAATATCAGTACACGACTATAGTATACTGATAGAATCACAGGCTCATTTTCAGTAAATGAAATATGGACAAGAACTACAACATCGTAAGTCAACAATATATATGATCACATCAAAATTATGTCAACTCTTAAATCATTAAACATATTCAATCACAATTCAACAGTCAACAATGATCCTCTCATTGAATCCAACCCAAACTATTAGTGTACTGATGTGTTACTCGTTCTAATAGTTAGTATACTGCCTGGTATCCGATTCAAATATATTGGCGTGGTAGACGATTCAATTGTATCGGTGCAGTACCCGATTCAACATGAATTCACACATTACAATCACAACCACCATATCAACCAAGTAATACATTCATTGCATGTGAGTTGATCACAAGATGTCATTTTTAGAGCTGTCAAAATGGGCTGGGTTGGCCAATTCTAAAGGGCTAGCGAGTTAAATGGCCAATCATATATTATGCATGCAATACCAGTTAAGTAGTTAACATGCACATATAATACAAACGGGAAAAACGGAGTCATTACCTACCTCGAAACAAGCCTTAGAAACTCTAAAGAACTAGAGTTTTTCCTTTTTTCAATGCTGGCTTGTACTTGATCTAAAACAAACAAATAATATAAGTAATCAATGAACAATGACCTATTTTATCCGGATTATATCAAAATTCTAGCCCTTGGCCAGTTTCATGATTATTCCACTCAATTAAGACTTTTTGCACCATTAATTTCAAGTCAAAACCTCCCCCTAAGTGAATTCCCATAGTTTTAAAGGTCTAATAATTGAATTATAAGTTAGAGGAATGCATAACTTACCTTTATCGAAGAATTTGATGGAAAAGTAAAAGAAATTGTCCTAAACCTCACCCGATTCAGACACTGTTCAAGTTGGGCCTAATATTTGATAGGAAAGGCATAGGAAGAAATGCCCTACCAATGAATAGATTAGTCTACTAACGTCAACAATCTCTTTCTTCATATACGAGACCGTCTGCTTTTATATCCTAAACTATAGATATGAAAGAAAAAAGAAAGATAGATATTCCCATGGTAGGAATAGGGCAGTTATACTATTGAAGAGAGCTAGGGATTTGATAAAGGTGATAGGACAGGGTTCCAAACCTGCCTCACTCTCAAATAGGACGCAAGCTAGGAACATTAATATATGAATGAGACACTATTTTAGACTCTCCGCGATACGGAAAGGGTCCTTCCTTAATATTAATAGCCCACACTTCGAATTTGAGCTCCCCTCTAATTCAGGTTGGGATGCTGGATCCATCAAAAAATTTAAGTTACTATTGAAAAGTTTTTTCGTCCAAATATCTTTCCTTTTAACTTATCTATAACGATAGAAATGGATCGTTACAGCAGTGAAAGAGAAAGAGAAAACTAAGGAGCCTAATAAATGACACACACACTCCTCCCTCGGCCTCCTCTATTTTTTTCAAAGAAAAAGCAGTAAGAAGTAGATTAAATTCTTAGATAAATTATCTCTAAAATAGAGTTTAGTTTAATTTATCGAACAAGTGATAATTAATCGAAAGAAAAATCACTAATAAAAATATGAATGAAGTGGATCAATAAAAATAATGTAGGATTCATAAAATAGAAGAAGAACTTTTACTTTCAAATGACAATCGCCTCTTGCTATCGCAAGCATTAGCTCAATCAAAATTTTCATTAAAAATTATTAAATTATAATGTTTTTTTAATTAAAATTAAGAGGTATCAAAATATAAAAATATTTAACGCGATCAAAATCACTTATTGGTGACTTGGTGTCACTAAAGCGTGTGTGTTCAATATGACAAAATTTACATAATAGAGGCGGTTGCCGACATTACACGGAATTCATGGTACCTAGTCAACATCCTCAAACTCAATGTGGACAAATGTTGTTACTAGTAAAATAGGTACCTTGAATATCTTTAAGAAAAAGAAAAAGACAACTAAATATTATAATAATTAATAGGAGTACTTTGGAAATAATTGTTGTACAATGTAGTAATATATTATTATTTTTAAGTTTTTCTTTGAGTGTTTGGTATGGATATTAAAATTTGGGTATACACAAAAAGCTTTTATAACGTTTTTGGCGACTCTCTATTTAGCGACACTTGATAAAATGGAGAAGTATTTACTATTATATTATAATTATTATTAGTTATAGTTAGTGGTGGAACCATTTTATAGTTAGGGATTCATTTGAATTTTTTTCGGTATAAAATTATATTATTTATAAATTATTTAAATAATTATATATATAGTAAATATTGAACCCCTTCGATTAGTTTGTGTATCTATCTTTTCAGATTTTGAACATCCTTAATTAAGATCCTGACTCCGTCACTGATTATAATATAATATTTATAAAATATATTGAAGGTGGCATTTGTTCGAAAGTTTGGAGCTTTGAGTTTGCAAGTTCGTTTTTTTTTTTGTAGTTTCTGTAAAATAATGTTTATTTGAATATAAACTTTAAATATTTTTGAATTTCGATTTTTAGATATTTTTAAAAATTCAAATAAATAGTGTTTGGTATTCAAATTGAGACATTTTCTCTTCCCTTATTATCTTGAAAAAGTGGGAAGCACTTACGTTCTTGAACCGATAATCATCTTTCGACTAATCTGTCCTCCTTTTTGAATTGTCGAATCAAGTACTAATGTCACGACCCAAAATGGGCCATGAGTGGCACCCACACTTAACCTCCTAGGTGGGAGAACCAACGATATAAACCCCAACTAATAACAATAACGCGGAAGCTCAAATAAATACATTTTCCCCAAAACCTGAAAGTCATCACATGAAGGACATCTAAATTCTAAAACTAAGTCTCGAATGTCAAACACTAAAATAAAATAAGTGACATAGTTCGTGTCCGAACACTAAGGATATCATGTCATGACTAAGAGAATCCATCACGAGCTAGAAGAATAGCTCACCCTTAAATCCGATGAACTTGAGACGGACTAGAGCTGAGGTCGAATCGAAGTCTGTGGAACACTCGCTGCACTCCACAAAATAAAATAAGAAAAGATACAAGTAGGGGTCAGTACAGGACAACATGTACTGAGTAGGTATCATCGGCCAACTCAAAATAGAAATTAATATACATAAAATAATAGTAAAAAGTCAACAACAACACTTAACAGGTGGCAACCAATGAACAATTACATAACCAGTCATTAATATCAAGATCACACATAAGGACTCAAGCCTCCACATCGCACTCGATTGAAATATGAGTTTTTGGAGATTGGGTAGTATTAAGTAACTTTAATTTATTTCCCTTTAATATTACCGTGCCGGAACGTGACACCCGATCCAAATATACCGTGCCGGAACGTGACACCCGATCCAAATATACCGTGTCGGAACGTGACACCCGATCCAAATGTAATTAATTTATCATTCCTTATGATTATATTCCCCTTCATTAACAATATTTCATCAAGCCTTCTTTATTCAAGACACCATTTTTGATAAGGCAAGTTCAAGATTATGGATTTCATGGCCTCAGGATTTTAGACCAATCACAATAACATATTAACCATCCAAACCACAACAATTAAATGCGTAGTAAACTTCACACATATTACTCCATGAATATTAATCACTATTAAGAGTCTATCTATGATGTAGAATAAAAACCATAACCTACCTTAACCGAAGAACCGAATCCAAGCAAGCTAACTCACGAATGTCTTTCCTTCCTTCAAAGCCTCACGTTTCCAATCTATCAATTATATAATATTTATAAGTAACTAGTCCGTAGATACCAATATTGTTTATATATTTAACCTAGACCCAACAACTCACCTAATTCTATAATCAATTTCTTAAAATCTCAAGCGTAGGGTTAAGCCCTAATTCCCCTAATAACATAAATCTAATGATATTCGTATAATATAATACACCTATTATTTAATTAGTTATATCAATATATCAAAACTTGAATTATAATGTGATAACTAAATAACAATTTAAGATCGAAACTAATTGCTATGAAACTAATGTCGCACTACGACCACAATTTGCAGAATCTTACTAATATATATCTTTCTCACTTATTTTCTCATCATGACATAATCACTAGCTGATCTTTGTGATATAATTACCCACTAAAACTTGGTTTAAAGACACAAACATCCTCTCTGCAATCAATTCACCTCTATTATTCTTTTTCTTTCACAATCCAAGCAAAGTAAAAATGATAATTTGGCCATATCTATATTCACAAATATAGAGATTTAAGAGTGGTTAAGATTGCTACCTGAAGCAATTTTCCCCAACGATATGTTCTCAAGTCTTCTTAATTCGTAATACGCCGCAGGTAAGATTTCTTCCTCCTTTCTTTTCTTTTCTAAAACCCTTATGTATTAAAAGTGTCAAATATCCTTAACCTAATTTAATAATATGAGATAAATGGTATAGGGTATAAAATAAGTTATCACTTTAGCCTATTAACTAAATTAATTATTTAAACTTACCCCTCAACTAATTAACCGTAGTTACCGAATAGTCCAAAATATACAATTAAAAATTTACGGAATGAGTCTTTTATGAAATAAAAATTCTTAATACTCAAAACGACCTGATGGGTCGTTACAACTAATCATGCATAAAACTAATTGTTTTTAATGATTTTTACTTAATAGGTTTGAAAACGTAAACTGAATTTCAAAAATCTTTAAAAATAACTTTATGCAAGATTTCAACTTTGAAAAAAAAAAGAGAAGATTTTGCAAAAATCTTAGAGCAGAGTTTGTATAGTCAAAAAGTCTAAAACTTCAAACAAATATAAAAACAGTTTTCTTTATTTAAAAGTGTTTAAAAATAATTACAGTCATAGGTTTATGTATGATCAAGTCATTTGAAAAATATTTTTATTAGTATTAAACAAATAATATTCCAAAAGTATATATTTTTGAGAAAAAAAACTCTTATTTGTTCCCAAACACATGTTTTTCTTCTTTTAGAAAGAAAAGCAAAATTGAAGGTAGAAAAATAGGATTATAATGCGGAAAATTAAATTCGAACAAATAAAATAAAAATTCAAATAACTGATCAATTAAATTACTAAAATTTTTCGTATACTGACCTTTTGTTTGGATTAAGTGAAATAATGTGTGATAAAATGGAAGTGACTAGAGATTTGAATGATATCATCGTAAGATTAGATTCTTTTTATTATTATTATTATTATTATTATTATTATTATTATTATTATTATTATTATTATTATTATTATTATTATTATCAACTTTTTGAATCACGAAATAAATATAATTGTTTTGACAAGATATTTTGAGTGATAGCATCATCAGATTATATTATTATTTTTAACTTTTAGAATTGCAAAATATATATATATATATATATATATATATATATATATATATATATATATATATATATATATATATATATTTGCTCATGTGCGTGTGAAATATAAAGTCGCTATCAACAATAGTTAAGGTTCGTTTCATAGATATCCAAATCCAAAGTGCTGTATTTTAAAGTTTGCTCACTATATTTGCTTTTGAGATGGATTAATTTAAATTTATATTACAACAACAACAAATTCAGTATAATCTCACCATGTGGGATCTGAAAAGGATAGAGTGTACCCAAATCTAACCTCAACCTTGAAAGATAATTAATTTAAATTTATATTAAAAAAAATTATTTTGTAAGAATATAACATTTCTTACGAAAAGTAATTTTCATGAATTTAATCTTCATATTTTTAATAAAAATGAAAAATCAGAAAGAATACTTTTATCATCTCATAATGACCTTTAAAAGACGTTTAATCATATTTATACTTTTTGTAGTGACATATATAATTATAATATAGAGGATGAATGATTATTTTTTGAATATCTTTATCGAAAAATTATATTAAATATATAAATAATTTATAATATGTTTTTAAATTAAAACCTTAAAATAAGATAAATGATTTCTACATAATGAGCCCGTTTGGATGGGCTTAAAAAAAGTAGCTTTTATGTATGAAGTGCTTTTAGAACTTTGAAGTGCTGAAAGTTATTTTTATAAATAAACAGTTGAGTGTTTGGATAAAAGTGCTTATGATGTGAATTTTAGGGTTAAAAGAATAAAAAAAGGTAGTTTGAGAATTTAGTTAAAATATAAGGGATATAAAAGTAATTTCCATGGTCAAAGAAAATGACTTTAAGCACTTTGGAAAAAAAAAGTTAGGAATCCTAACTTTTCATTTTTGACTGACTTTAAGAACTTTATGGCTTAAAGTCAGCATTAGGCAAACACGTTCAAAAGCTAAAAGGGGGCTTTAAGTTGGTTTTGACCAACTTAAAGCCAATCCAAACGGGCTCAATATCATGATAACAACAACAATAACAACAATCCAGTGAAATCCCACAACGTGGAGTCTGGAGAGGGTAAAGTGTACGCAGACCTTACTCCCATCAAGGTAGGACGGCTGTTTCCGAGAGACTCTCGGCTCAAAAGAAGTATAAAAAGAGGTCAGATAAGGCTAAGAAGTTCAAACAGTGGCGGACCTAGCATGTGTCCAGGGGTTCATCCGAACCCCCTTCGTCAAAAAATTATACTATTTATACATGGTTAAAATATTTTTTTATTTATAAATAGTAGATGTCTAACCCCCTTCGGCTAGTTCGTGTGTCTACTTTTTCAGATTTTGAACCCCCTTATTAAAAATCCTGATTCCGCTACTAAATTCAAAGCGATATGGAAAAGCAAATAACGAATAACACAAATAGCGATGAAGCATATAAATAATAATATATTTCGTGAAATTCAATAAGTTTTATATTGATAAAGAAGGCATGTACGCAATCATATACCATTATCTTATAAGGTAAAAAGGTTATATAATATATTATATTATTTGGAAAATATATAATCTAATATTTTTCATCAAATACATGTGCTTCAGGAAACGATGAAACTATTGATAGTGTTTTGCATCGAGGAGAAATACAACAATTAAATGACAACCACAAAAATAACATATAAGAAGTTGAAACTATTTGAGTATATTTAGTTATTCGTTATGAATTTTAAATTAATATACACATAAATTGTATTAGTATACACTAATGTAATTTAAATTGTGATAACAAATCAATTTCTATTTTCACTAAGTTATTAATAATATGCATTATAGAGTTAACTACTTGTAAATTTTTATTATTTTATGAATGACTTAATTATACAAATGTTGTTTATGCTTCGTATAATTAACTTAAACTCCTCAAATTGTCAATATTTTTTAAAATAAAAAAAATGTGGTTTCAAAATAGAAAAATGGTTACTCCCTTGTGTTAAGACTAGTGGTGTTTTTACCTTTACATTTTATTTCAATATAATGGTGTTTCACAAAATTAAAAACATAATTTCAAGGCATTTTGATAATGGTAAATTGTAAAAGCACTTTTAATTTTCTAAAGGTGAGTATTTTTTAAAGGGATATATTCAAATTAAAAACACTATTTATTATAAAACGAAAAGAATATTCATGCAAGAATATCTAAAAAAATATAAATTGCACACACCCAATGTTTAATACGTAGTAATTTTGAGGTTCTAACTTATTATTGGTACCGTCAAATTTTAATTTGATTTTATTCCTACCAAATGACATTTTTAGTATCTATTTTAAGGTTCAATTAATTTAAATTGCCCTTAGAGTTTCATGGAATAATTTTTTTCCCTATCAAAACAAAAATTCATTCCAAAAGCTTGAACTTTAAAATCACTAATTACTGATAAAAGTGTTGTCCCCGTATTCAAAGTAAAATAAAAATATTTTTAAGATAAAAAGAAATTAAAGACAATATCCGTGTCTACATAATTTATTGTGCGTCCTTAAGAAATTTAATCTCTTCACTTATTGTATCCTAGGTTGTGGATTATTTCCCCCAGGGTAAAACTGATATACCTATTAAAGAAGTAGTGACACTTCAAACTTCAATAACTTTATCGAACTCAAAAGACAGCAACTAAATCATATAACTCTACTTTGTTCATAAGAAATGTATGTAGAAGAAAGAGAAAATTCGATGTTGATAATTGAGAGGAAAATCCTCTATTTATAAATAACAAAGGGTAGTATGAACATGTGCTTATTTGAAAAATCACAATCTTTCAGAAAAGCTGCAATTCTTCAAACAAGTCACAACCTTTCATAAAGATCAAAACCTTATGGAAATGACACAATCTTTCAGAACAATCACAATCCTTTTTAGAAATGGCACAACCCTTTATTTTCTATTCACACCTTTAAAATTCAATCAAAAAATATATATTATTCACTCCATCATAATTTCCCATCAAAAAAGCACTATCTCAATAGGGTAGTGCTTCTTAGTAGTTTCTATTGTTTGTTTTAATTTTTCATTCAAAATTTAAATTTGAGATTTTGATTAAAAATAAAAATAGATCCACCACAAACCATGTCGATGCTTTCATCGAGATTAAAGCTTAATAACATATTATATATTTGGATAGGACATTATCTATGTGGGCTCCAATAGGAAAAAGACTTCCCAAAGTTCTCCCATATATGTAAAATAATGTTGCATGTAAAATGGATGAGTTTGGTGGAAAAAGTTTTTCACTTTTATTTTTATTTTTTCTTCTGCCGACTTTGGTTTTATTAATTCTGGATAATACAATGAATTTTTTTTATTCCATTTGCTTTTACGAAAAGCCATCCCAATTGGTCATAAACAACTATTCCTGAAATATGTTTTGGAAAAAGTGAACTTATCTACATTCAATAAGTATACTCCCATCATCCCATATTATTAGTTGTTAATTTTATTAAAAACGTTCATCTCAAAATACTTATTAATTCATAAAATTAATTAATTTTTTAATATTTTATTCTTAAAATTTATTAAGTTTAAAAGTAAATAATATTAATATTGATCACGTTGAAAATAATTAAGAATAAATTAGTAAATAATAAATTTTATATAATTTCTTAAAAACATATAAAAGAAAAATATATGTTATTATATATAAATATTACAACCTTTGGTTATTAGACTTATTATATCAAATAAAAGACCAACATCATGTCATCCTCTTGATAAAATGTAAAATAATATATCAACAAAAAATAAAGGACACGTGGAATACAGCATGGGTTCAAACTTTCCTTTTTTGGAAAATAATTAAACATCATAATTTTACCATGGCAATGAGGAATATAAAAGAATAAAATAGAAAAGTGCTAGATTTGGGATAAAGGCAATATTTAATATATCTCATAAAATCTACTAATTTAGATATTTTATACCATATCAATGAGGAATAAAAGAATAAAATAGAATTTCCACCAGTTGACAACTTTTTACGATTCCACCTTATGTTATAGTTTAATTTTATCAAATATTCTATGCTAAGTTTTGGTATAGTATTTGGGGTTACTTAATAAAAGTGTTGAAAATGAATTTAAAAATAAACAGTTATTTATTTGGTTGGAAATGCTTATAAACACTTTTGAAGTATTAGAACTGAATTTAAAATTAAAAAATTAATTTATTTGGCTAGAATTGTTGAAATTGAAAATAGCCATTAATGACAAATTTATAAATGAGTTTATTCTTATAGGATTTTAAATTTTAAATAATTCAAATACGAATTCAACTCATTTTATGTTAAAAAATTAATTTTAAGATTTTTTTTATAAAATGAAATATTTATTTAAATAACATTTTAATACTGGATAAGTTATGTAAAATTCACCATCCAACATGTTATTGGTCGGTAAATCCTTATCCTCAATGAATAATTATATGAAACCAAGTAAGTTAATCATAGTAAGATTAATTTTAACGTAAAAATACATATTATTTAGTTATAATTAAGAAATAAATGAATGCATTAAAATACTTACATGAGGGGTGTTCAAACTTTAGATAGTAATTTTTTTTTTAAAGTTACTCTATAAAAATTCAAACTTCGGCACTGTGTAAGTTTTGAGCATATCTTTGTCACTGCACTATAAATTTTCATTTGTTTTAAGATTATTCAAAATATTATATATATCAATATAAAATAAAATTTGTAGTGAATATATATATATATATAAACTCACACCATTATTTAGATTATTTGTCAAATCAAACACTTGACAGCGCAAGTGTCACGATTCAAAATGGGTCATGAGTGGCATCCACACTTAACCTCCTAGGTGGAAGAACCAACGATATAAACCCAACTAATAAATATGACAATAACGCGGAAGCTCAATTAAATATATTTTCTCAAAACCTGAAAGTCATCACATGAAGGACATCTAAATTCTAAAACTAAGTCTCAAATTATCAAACACCAAATAAATAAATAACATAATATTTTCGAAAACTAAGGACCCATGTTATGACAAGAGATTCCATCGTCAGCTAGAAGGATAGCTCACCCTACAATTCAATGAACTGGAGACTGACTAGAGCTGAGGTCGAGTCGAAGTCGGTGGAACAATCGCTGCACTCCACAAAATAAAACAAGAAAAGATACAAGTAGGGTTCAGTACAGTACAATATGTACTGAGTAGGTATCATCGGTCGACTCAAAATAGAAATCAATATGCATAAAGTAATAGCACGAAATCAACAATAACACTTAATAGGTGGCAACCAATGAACAATTACATAACCAGTCAACAATATCAAGATCACACATGAGGACTCAAGCATGCACATCACACTCTTTTAGAAAATGAGTTATTGGAGATTTGGTAGTATTAAGTCATTTTAATTTATTTTCCCTTAATATTATCATGCCGGAACGTAACACCCGATTCAAATATATACCATATCGGAACGTGACACCCGATCCAAATATACCGTGTTGAAATATGACACCTGATCCAAATATACTATGTCAAAACGTGACACCCAATTCAAATATAATTAATTTATTATTCTTCATGATTACATTCCACTTCATTAACAATATTTCATCAAGCCTTTTTTATTCAAGGCACCATTTTTTGATAGGGCAAGTTCAAGATTATAGATTTCACGGTCTTGAGATTTCAGACAAATCACAAGAACATACCAACCATCCAAACCACAACAATTAAATGCATAGTAAACTTCACACATTACTCAATGACTATCAATCACTATTAAGAGTCTATCTATGATACAAAATAAAACCATAACCTACCTCAACTGAAGAGCCAAAGTCAAGCAAGTTAATCCACCAGTGTCTTTCCTTTCTTCGATGCCTCAAATTGTTTTCAATCTATTAAATATATAATATTCATAAGTACACGAGTCTATAAACACTCATATTACTATATATCTAGCCTAGACTTAACAACTCACTCAACTCTATAATCAATTTCCCTAAAACTCAAGCCTAGGGTTTCAGTTTCTCAAGTATAAAAAAAAATCTAATGGTATTCATATAATATAATACACTTAAAATTAATTACCTATTTCAATATATCAAAACTTGAATTATAATATGATAACCATAAGAACAATTTCAAATCAAAAATAAAATTACGTAAATTAACATCTAAACCACGGAATAAAAATAATTTAATAAAATCTAACAGTAATAGTGTACACGAGATCCAGTTAAATGCAGAAACTATGCTTCACATTACAATACCCCTAATATACATAGCTTGTAATCATTACTCATGAAACCCACACCCCAATTCCAGAATGCTATTAGCAGTAGCACAACTTTAAAATTGACATTTTGACTCCTTTCTTTCTCAACTTCAGTAATAAAATAATATCATTTATTCAACTATTGGTTATATACATATATTAATATATATATATTCTCTTACCAGCAGCCTTCAATGGTTTCTTTTCGATGTTCGCCGCGCATGTAAGATTTTCTCGTTTTGTTCCTTTTCTCTTTTTTTCTTCTTTTTTCTAATTTACTAAGTACTAAAAGTGATAGCCCTACTAACTATTTTAATAAATATGGAATAAGTGATACAGAATATTAAATATATTATCACTTTAGCCTATTGATTAAATAAGTTATCTAAATTTATTCCTTAATTAAATAATTATAGTTATTGAATAGTCCAAATACCCATTAAAAATTTACAGAATAATTTTTTTATAAAATAAAAAATTTTAATTCTCAAAACGACATAATAAATCTTTAAAACATGGATTCCCAAAATTCTTGATCACTTTGTCCTATTGGAACAACTACAGCTGTGAATCATCAACCAATAGAAGTCAACCATTGCAACAGCAATAATACTTTAATGAGTTATAGGTCAAACATATATTATAAGTATCAATTAAATATATAATTACCTTCTATTTAATTAGTTTTAAGATGTCTGAGATTGTCTTTCATGTGTAACAAATTGAATAAGTGATTTTCTAAGATAATAATTATTTTTTGAGTAACTATTTGAAAAATCAACTTTATGTATGTATAAAAATGTTAAGCACATTTGTTTTAGGAAAAATTATGTATTAAGGCAAATATGTGATATTATTTACTATATATTATTATAATTTAAAAGAATTATAATTTATAACTATAGTTAGAATTTTATAGCAATTTTTTTTCCCTTTTCTATTTCTCTCTCGTCTCTCTCTCTGTCCTTTCTTGCTCATCTCTCACCTCTTTCTATCCTCTCTCTCTTGTCTCTCTACTCCTTTCTCTCTCGCCTCCTTCGTTTTCTCTCAATACAAATACATATGGTAACCGTCAATGATACAAATATAAATATTAATAGTCAATATATAAATACAAATTATAACTTTCTCAAGGCAACAAATGTTAAATAATACAAATATACAAATTAAAGTGATATTCACTGATACAAATGTTAATTTTCATTAAACAAATACAAATAGTGACTCTCTCCTCTTTCTCCCCCATTTATCTCTCACTTTTTTCCTTTCTCTCTCAATATCAATACAAATACAAATAATAAGATACAAATACAAATGTTAACAGTTAATATATAAATACAAATGGTAATTTTCTCAAGGCAACAAATGGTAACAAATACAAATATATATATCAAAGTGGTATTTATAATTGTATTGATTGATACAAATCTAATTCAGATATAATTTGTATTCATTTCTCACGTCTCTCTTCTCTCTTTCTATTATTTTAGTAATTCCGTAATATGATTTAATTATTTGTTTTGGACAAAGACAAATTAAGTGTTACTGTTATCCTTAGGGTCATAAATATTTAACCCAATCAATAGACCTGGCAAATTACCACAAAATGTTTTGGTGGACTTTTAAGTATCACTTCATTTTTAATATAAGTTTTGAGTTCGAATTTTGTGAATAAAATCATTTTTACTAGAAAGTGTTTTATCTCTTAATTAAGAATTTTTAATATGAATTTGAATTAGTCAGGTTCAAGGTGAATATAGAATAAATTGTGATGAATGATCCCGAATCCTTTCACATTTAATTAGTGGTCTTGAGTTTGAACTTTTGAGAATTAAAAAAAAAGTAATATTAAGAACTTTTCATATTTAATCGAACCTCAACATAGATATTGAACTTCTATAAAACGTATTTTGCATTTTCAAAAAGCATTCGATGAATACAATTTAGAAAGGTGAAATCATATTTGTCGAATGCGATTTAATACGTTTTATGACTTTCGAATGGCCAATGCATTTTCAGAAATAAATTGCTTTCTTTCATTAAATTCTCATATATTTTATTATTTAAATATTCCAAGTCAAATATTCTTTTTTCCCCTTGTAAAATGGGTCTCTAAATTATAAGCATAAAGTCAATGAACTAATGATGCTTCTTAAATACTCGGGGAAATAATGAACGAATTACAAGAAAATCCATTTGAAATTGGATAACTAGTTGTAATTTTATTAAAAGAAAAGTAAGGTAAATGAAAACAGCACGTGCTGCAATTTAGATAATTTATTTTGAATAATCACAATATCTAGAGTTACCTGTTTTTTCTAAGTTGGAGGAAGACATATACTAATCGACTTTTATTTAATGAGTTTACTATATCACGGGTTCAAGCTTTGAAAGTAGTCTCTGACAGAAATGCAAGATAATATTGCGTACAATAGATCCTTGTGGTCAGGCCCTTCCCGAACTCCGAATCCCGCGCACAGTGAGAACTTTTAGTGCACCAAACCGTCCTTATATAATTAAAATTAAGATTTATTTTTTTCACACTAATAATTTGATATTATTTTGTGACTTCTCATGAAAGGCGGATCAAACAAGATTATCATGCTTTTATGTTGACAATCTTCGGATGATGGTATATATATATATATATATATATATATATATATATATATATATTATACCTTAATAACAAAATAAGAGAAAAGTAAAATGCGGTATGACCAAAACATCTTCTTGAAAATCTTTTGTAGGAGTATTGGGATTTCTGCAAAAACTGCTTATTTTTAGAAGCATTTTTTAAAATAAATTTTTAGAAAAACACTTTTGAAAAAGAACAATTTATATTTGACTAATTCATTTGAAAAGTGTTTTTGATAAGCAAATTGTGTTTGGATAATTTTTTTTTTTAAAAGTGCTTTTAAATATCAAATTACGAAAAAAGGGCGAGTAGACGAGTATCAATTAACTTTTAATATTAATATTATTTTATCGAGAGAAAATAATTTAACTATCTATTATAAAAATTTTAATCACATTTTTATTTATATTTTATTAAAATATACATATTCAAATTTTAATCAATATTATACATAAATAAATAAAAAATAAACTAAATATCGATATAATATTAACTTGATGATTTAAACATAATTTAAATATCAAATATAAAACAATAATATATAACCATAAAATAAAAAATGTATTATATAAATATAAAATTCTTAAATGAAACTTAATCAAACTTATGGATATGCGAATTAATTAGTTAGAGATTTATTGGTTTATGTATACATGGAAGACATATTTTGATTTGGAAAAAATATTTTTTTGCTTTTCCTTTTTTTAAGAAGCAAAATTTTTTAGCTTTTTTCCTACGATAGAAAAACTACTTCTGCTTTCATTTTAAAAATAATTTTACGAATTTGTCAAATTTTCAAAAAAATACTTTTTTTTTTAAATAAATATTTCTGACCTTCAAAAGCAATGCAAACAAGCTCTAGGTGGATTTCTCTCTTTTTTTCTCTTCGATAATAAACAATATATATATATATATATATATAGGGGCGGACTTACTTATCGATTCCTCAAGCACCCATTGATCACAACGAAAACTTGATGTATGCATAAGAAAATAATAAAAAATTGATATAAGTTATTCGTGAGTTTATATATATATATATATATAGGGGCGGACTTACATATCGATTGCTCAAGCAGCCATTGATCACAGCGAAAACTTGATATATGCATAAGAAAATAATAAAAAATTGATATAAGTTATTCGTGAGCATCATAAACCAAAACGTCTTGATGGGTGCTTTGGTTCTAAAGCTAAAGTTAGAGTGTTCTAATGCCCTCTAGCGAGGAATCTTGATGATTACAATGTTTTTTACCTTTTTTTATTCTTCTTTTTATACTTTCTCACTACTATTTGTTTTTTTTAAAATTATTATTTTTACACTTTTTTATTTTTAGTATTTTATTTACTAACTTAACTATAAAAATATTAGTAAACTTCTAGAAAGAAAATTTTTCTTGACTAACAACTTAACGTTAAAAAAAATGAACATCCATAACATTTAAATTCTGAATCCGCCACCATATATATATATATATATATATATATATAATTCGTCGAATCTCTTACATAAAATAAACTTATAATTCATTATTTTTAAGAATTTCACCCCAAATATAGTAAAAAACATGACAAAATTGTACACTCTCATATATCTCAACAAACTTTAATTTATCCCCTACCCCACCAAATAATGTTAAAACCTTATTTGCTCCCACCAATAACTACCCAACCCCTATTTGACTAACACTTCTAAAATTCCAAATCTCAATCCCACAAATTTAAATTTTCCATTGTGATTTTAAAAGTAATTATAATAGTTATTTATTATTTAAAATTTAAAATGTATTCTCATTTTTTCTTTTCTTAACCTTAATAGTTTTTTCTTAGAGATTATAAATATTATTATTATTATTATTATTATTATTATTATTCAAATATGCATAAAGGATAAAGTAGTTATAAACTCTTTCAAGTAAGTACTCTCTTAGTTTATTTTTACTTTTTCAGTATTAATTGAACACATTTCTTAAAAAGTATTTAATAAAATATTAATTTTATTATTATCATTTGAATATAATAAATACAATATTTTAGAGAAATGACCATAGTTAATAAAAAGAGTAGTTTAAAAATTAAGTAATAAATTATCTCTTGATTTTTCAAAAAAAATAAGTAAAAAAGCAAATTATTTCTTAATGTTTAAAACTAGATAAATAAAATAAATTACTATATTTAATATAATGAATAAATAAAGTTAATAAAAAAATAGGACAAATAATTTGAGAGAGAAAGTGTCCAATTTGAACTCTTCAACTTTTTAAAAAATAATGATCAATATGAATATTCTATTAAATACTTATATTAATTAACTCATAATTTTAGGTCTTAATAAATAATTTAGAGAATAAGTAATAATTTCGAAATTAAAACACGAAAGAAAAAAATTATTTTTCTTCAAAAAAAATAATATAATGCACAAGTAAAAGTTTTCAAAAATCAAAAGGAATATATATATTTTTTAAAATATATTTAAAAATATTTAGTTTTTTGTCTATATATATACTATGGTGGATTGGATTATTTTTACCCAAAACCTCCTTAAATTCCTCACCAATACCCTCTTTTCAAACTGTTCTTTTTTATTGGATTCCAAACAAGATACTATGATGTATCCGGCGAACAATCGGTGGATGATCGGCGATTCGCCGGCGATAGTTCATTCGAATTCGACATGGACGAGATTCGAAGACAAGTTATTCGAACAAGCCCTTGTTATGTATTCCGAAAACGATATTGAACGGTGGCAGAAAATCGCTAATCATGTTCCGGGAAGGACGGCGGAGGATATTATGGCTCACTATGATGCACTTGTTCATGATGTTTTTGAGATTGATTCAGGGAGAGTAGAGCCGCCGAGTTATCCTGATGATTCGTTTGATTGGGAATCGGATAGTAAAACGAGCCAGATCTCGTTTGGGTCGAACAAGAAACAGGAAGTTGAGAGGAAAAAAGGGACACCATGGACAGAGGAAGAACACAGGTTTGTTTTTGAAGTTTTGATTTTAGGGTTTAATGCGATTTTTGTTGGGATTTTGGAAAAGGGGTTTCTGTGTGGATTGCAATTGTATTTTTTTTTGAATTTTTCTTGGTAATTCTAGGGGTCTTTGGCCGTGAAAATTGTGATTATTTGAAAAAAAAAGGGTAGTTTTTTTTGACTTATTTTGATTTGACATAGAATTTAAGAAAATAATGAAACTTTTGAACCTAATATTACCTCCATACCATACTAGATAGATGGGCATCTTAATAAATAGGTTTGTCCCATATTACTTGAATTATTTTTTTCACATTTTACCATACAAATATGGCTTTTTGAATGTGAATAATTCTCAATATTAGCTAATTTTATACTTTATGTATAGTTCATTGATATGAACAAGGGTAAAATAGTAAAGGTAATCTAATATGGGAAGGAGGGAGTATTCTTTAATCCTGTGGTAATCTGGAAAGTTTGAAATTAAAAGAGTTTTTTAAAGTCCAAATGGACTGAAAAGTAAAATAGGTCAAAGAAATTGAAACAAAGTGAGTATTTGAAAATTGGTGTAGTGAAAAAAGTGAAAACAATGTTTTGGTGTTTTTCTTTTTCTTGAGTTTTATGGCCAAACGTGTTGAACTCTGGAAAAAAGTAAAAAAAATCATGGTCAAATGCCCCCCTAGTTTTTGATTTCAGGCTCAGCTGCATCTTTTCTTTGTTTCTGTGCCATTTCATGATTTTTTTAATAGAGAATCTGTTTTAGTTGTGTAATCCACTTTGAAGGTTGTTCAAATGGTAAAATGGGATAGTGAGGACTGTATTAGTAGTAGTTGTTGTGTTGAGTTGTGCAATCCATCTTTGTGAACTGATCTAAATAGAATGAAATGGATTGTGAGTATCTTGATCTGACTTGCTTGAAGTTGAGGTGGAGTTATTGGTGGTTGTGTGATCCGTTTTGTAAACGACTTCCAATTAAGTACCACAACATACCCAATGAAAGTTTATAAGTGGAGTCTGGCGAGGAGTAAGAGTATATGCAAAACCTTATCCCTACCTCGTAGAGATACAACGGTTGAGTTCCAATTAAGTGCCATAGAATAAAATAGGGGATTTTGGTCCGGGCTAGGACATTTTCTTTTACAGATGGAGACATTTAGCATCCTAATGAATAAGCTTAAGCTGAGTGTTTATGATAAGCATTGATAAGTTCTTTCATTGTTTATTACTAACTTCTTTGAATTAAGTCAAAAGGTCAGTTTTTGACTACCCCGTGGTACGGCTAATATAGTTGCTGAAAATTGAAAAACTTTATTGAATTCTTCTTCATGGTTGTTAGGTGGTATTTATCAGACATCACAGATATAGTACTAATAGATCTAATTATATTATTCGAGATATATGTTGACTTACGAGATAGTTGGTATTGCTATTGTTTGGATTTGACTTAGAAAACCTTGTCTTTTGTCTTAGGTTATTCCTTATTGGGCTGGACAAATATGGGAAGGGTGACTGGAGGAGCATTTCAAGAAATGTAGTGGTAACGAGGACACCGACACAGGTGGCCAGTCATGCTCAAAAATACTACCTTAGACAGCAGTCGATGAAAAAAGAACGGAAAAGGTCGAGCATACATGACATTACCACCGCTGTGGATACGAAGATGGTGCCACCTCAAAACAGTCTTCAGAATCAAGGAGGGTATCCGAATTTCAACTTTCCCATGTAGAGACATGAAGACTAGGAATATCTGTAAATATTATGGTCATATGGAATCGATGTTCCAACTTGTGTAGTTTATTGTTTCTAGCTTACAGTTGATTTAGAGGATTACCTAGTGAATAGAATCTTAGTCGATAGTTTCAGTTACTGCTATGAGCTAAATGGGTGTACTTATGAATGGCATAAGTTGAACAACGCATGGAGGTTTACATGTAAATAAACATAGTTAAGGGAAATCATTGGCGTTTTGGTTCCAGAACTAGTTTATGTTAAGTTTGTGCCTTATTTCTGGAAATTTAAGTATTTTGCTGGATTTCTTGCTTGGTACCTTGTTCATCCCCGTTTTGCTGGATCTAATCTTTGATTTGGTGCTCCAAGTTTTGTTTTCTTAAAGATCCAGCTGGTTATTCCATGTTGTTTTTTTATTTCTTTGTTTTCAACATTTGAGTTACTTTTTTTTTTACTTGTGTTTGGTGTGCCTTCTTGTTCTGGAGGAAGCTACCAGCCAAGCGTTGGACTGGATGATCAAAAGGCTATCATTGCTCACAGACAGAATGGTAAGTTACCTTGCACCATTTCCATTGACACTATCAATAGGTAGTCCTGTATTTGCCTTGTAGATTCGTGTAAAGTAGTAATCATTTCGAAGTATCATACCTGTTATATGCTTGGCATTTTGAACATATAAAACACATCCTCATTTGATCATCAGTATGCTGAACTAGTGTCTTTGTAGTGGTTGGTGATCGGTCTTTCATTTCATCAAGTTGATAATTGTGCCTTTGTAGGCTAATGATTCGGTAGAATCTATTTATCCCATGGAAGATGCAAAGATATTTCAGAAATTCATGGGATTCTCCTAATGGAATGCTGTGTCGTTATGGAGATCCTTAGCTAGATGTCTATAACCAAAACATTGAGAGTGGAACTTCGACACAGTTATGTTTTCACTGCTTAGGGCAGCAGAGGAAAGAACTAGTTCTGTTTATATGCTACTGATAGTTAACCTGTCTCTCTGAGGAGCTCGGAACAAAAGACACCAGCTTCAAGTAAGCCACAGTTCTGATGCATCGACAAATCCAGCTTCAAGGTAACTACCCAAGAGCAAAGCTTAATGCCCATTTTTCAGTCCTATTCAATGTTAAATTGGCAAAAGAGCACTATGGAGCTGTATGGGAAGGAAGAAGTTGGAAAACAACACGGCCATTTGGAGCACTCTCCCTGCTTTACATCCTTGGGTTATTTGGAGAGGAAAGGAACAACATATGCTTTGAAATGAAGAAGCTGCAGCATAGCAACAACAACATACCCAGTGTGATTCCATAAGTAGGTTTGGAAAGGTTGCGTGTATGCAAACCTTATCCTACCTTTGTCGTATAGAAAGGTTGTTTTCGATGACCCTCAGCGCAAGAAAATGATTTTCAGAGTACTGACAACAAAAAAGTTAAAGCTGCAACATATATTCTGAAATATAAATGTCTCTACTTCTTGACATTTAGATTAGATTGAAAGATAGGGATATGAGAGACATATTTTTGTGTTCATCATTTTTTTCCAGAAAGTGCAAGATCAGTTGATGAACCTATAGGAAACAAGTCTCTCTACCTAGAAGGTAAGGTTTACATACATCCTACCCTCTCTTAGTGGGATTACATTGGGTATTTGTTACCGAACAATTAAATTAATGGTTTATAGGAAACAATCTTTCCCACCTAGTAGAATGCGTATGTTTAATTGTTCAATTCTATATAAGTTTTAAGTATCTATTTGTACACATCCAATGTTCGAGATCATAGATGTCAGCTGAGACCAAAAGCACGTTTATATATTGTCTTTTGTTTTCGTTTCATTTGGTGTTGAAAGAGGTGCACATTAAAGAACTTCTGCCAATAGGTACTAACATTTTAGTTACTAAACTATTACTTTGATACTTACATGGAAAGATGAGAAAGGCAAGAAAAGGACAATGCTTAGATTAGTTAGATATTATTTGAATCATTCAAGAGAGAGACCCTTTCAGGCTGGGAAGTGAAAATTATTTTGGTTTTTTTCTCCATTTTTCTATTACAGAGTTCTACTGTTAAAGTCTCATCCATTTGACTGCAAAAAATTTCTCTTTTTTCTCTATCTTATCTATTTCCTGAGGAAGACAAAAACATCATCAGATTGAATAAGGGACAATGCAAAGGAAAAAACTAAAGGAAAGGAGGGTTAAATGTCATATCCCCAAATGGAATGAGACATGGCACGACACACGATGTTGTCATGAGACAAAAAAAAAGAAAAGGAACATACAAAATTTACGTGGGAAACCTTCAAGGGGAAGAAAATTCATGACTGCTCACCAACTCTTATTATTTCTCAAAGCAACAAAGATATCTTTAAAATATGGGGGCAGATGTATATCTGAATTCATAATTTTCGACACAAGAGTATAGAAACATATATGTACAAACCTATTAAAACATCAAGAGATATTAAATCTGAATCTATAATTTTAACAATACAATGAATACAATGCATCTTAAAAAATTGAACATATCAAATTTAAATTCTCGATCTACACGGGTGCTGCTGCTAGTGAAAGTCAGATTGCTATGTTTTCTTGCTTTTAAAATAACTTTGTCAAACCTGAA